>NW_006921702.1:1495944-1526056 GCF_000298275.1 Orycteropus afer afer | reverse complement strand
CCTTTTTTTGGTATTTTCACGCAAATTCTTCTGCTAATTGGGGTTTAGTCCAATTCTGTATCCTTCCCTTCAAGGCTCAGGGGTCCACGATTATCTTCTATGTCTGTGTTAATTGGTTTCCCTTTTCTTTGTTGAAGAGGGTCTGTGCAATCCTTCTGCCTAGTCCGCCATCTTGCCGGAACCCCCTGATATTCTTCTTTTATAATATCCTTTAATACATGTTTCCTCTCTTCTTTCTGTTCAGAGAAATCTTGTTAGATATCTTTTTAAGGTATGTTTTATGATGGTAAAGTCCCTTAGTTTTTCTTCTTCTGATAATGCCTTTATTTCTGTACCATATTTTCCCAGTGTATATTGCTGCACTTCATTTTGGCCTCCTTGGTTTTAGAATGGAAATCCACTGTCATTCTAATGGTTTGTCCCCAGTCAATAAGATTTCATTTTCCTTCAGCTGCTTTCAAGATCTTTTTCTTTATCTCTAGTTTTCACAAGTTTAATTATGATTTAGTGACAAAGATTTCTTTGAATTTATCCTGTATAGTGTTCACACAGTTGAGGTTGCTATTTCCTCTTCTGCTTTTACTGTGATAAAATACATAGTACATAAAATTTGCCATTTTAAACATTTCAAGTAGTACAACTCATTGGCATTAATTGCATTCACAGTATTGTTGAATGATTACTACTATTTCTAAAATTTTCTTATCATCTTTAATTGAAACTCAGTATCCTGTAGTCCATAATCCCCATTCTTCATTCCACCTACTCCATGCTAATCTCTATCTACTTTCTGCTCTATAAATATTTGTATTCTAGGTACAGGTTGTCCCTGACATATGATGGAATTCCATTCCAGTTAATCAGTTATAAGTCAATTCTGATGTAAATCAAATACCTCAATTTTACTTTTAATTTTTCATTATTATAGACTTCTATTATCAATATCATTGTAAATCTGATCTTTACTTATATTTCCAGATTGGAAACATTACATACAAACTCACAGAAGTCTTAATACATACACATACATAAAAATACACAAACCATGAAAATTTATTTCGACAATGAAGAAGAGTTGGATGATGTTGGTATTTTTTCAGTTGTAATAACTCTACTTTTGGTAAGTTCTGGATCATCTGGAATATTCTTGGGAATAATGGTGGTGTTTCTAGTCAGGCAATCAATGGGAGTTATCTGTATGGTCCATTTCTTCATATATTTTCCAGTAACATCTCACTGCTTCCCAGATCTGCCTATAGACTTTAGCAAGGAGATCAGCATTTGGGTCCATGTTTCCAAGTAATTGAAGCCCCTGCTTTAGTTTAGAAAACAATTCAGTTAATATTTCACTGTAAATTTTTTGGACAACTTCTCTCCTTCTTTATTCTTTCTTTCTTTCTTCTCCAGAATTTATTTCCTTTGCAAAATCCATTAACTCTTGATTTGCCAATTCCCCTTCTTCATGATCTATGAGAAGTTCCACATCTCTGATATCAAGTTCTAAGTTCAGCATTCTTCCCGTATGGACAATTTTTCTACCAATCTCTTCTCTTATATCATTTGGATCAAATACTTGGAATTTTCAATCCATTATGACTCCCAGTGTTGACACTGACTTCATGGTAAACCAGGCCATAGCCTGCTGTATGACAGTGTTGGAAACAGTAAATAATAAAATTGAACATCTGTGAATGAACACTTGGAAAAATATAATATCAGAAAAACTATATACTGCAATATTGTATGTAGTTCACATTACTAACTATAAGGTGTACAAAAGGAAAAAAAGGAATGGTTGTAAATGCACTTTATCATAACTCAAATACTTCATTAGTCAGGGACTTCCTATATTTGATATATGTGAAACAATATAATATTTGTTATTTGATGCCTGAATTATTTCTTGTAGTGTAAAGTTTTTAAGGTAATTCATGTTATAGTATGTATTAAAACCATATGATTTTGCATGATTGAATAATATTTCATTGATTGAATATGCTTCATTCTGTTTGTCCATTCATCTATTGATCAACCCTTGGGTTGCAGCTTCCTTTTGATTATTGTGAATTATCATGGAATTAATATTGATTACAACTATCTATTTGTATATCTGCTTTCAAGTCTTTTGGTTCTTGTTATTAATTGAACTCTGTTCTCCAGAAATAAAACCAAAAACAGAACAAAAAAACCCATTGCCATCCAGTCAATTCCAATTCATAGTGACTCCCATAGCTTTTTCAAGATTGTAAATCTTTACAGAAATAGATTGCCTCATCTTCCTCCCATGAAGCTGCTGGTGGGTTTGAACCTACAACCTTCTGGTTAAGAGCCAAATGTCTTACCCACAAATAGGTGTAGTAAATCCTAATCTATTCCTATGGTTATAATCTCATTTGGGAATTTGTTGTCTTTGTTATGTCAATGAGACAGGACTAATGTATGGCATGTTTTGAGTCAATCCCTTGTAAAATGTAAAAGAAGCAGATTAAGCAAACAGAGATGAGAAAAGATAGATGTAAGCCACGTGGAGATCCCAAAGTAACCAGGAAATAGAAGCTGAAGCTGAAGAGATGAGCACTTTTCCCCAGAGCAGACTTTGAGAGAGAAAGACTTCTAGAGCTAGTACCCTGAATTTGGATTTCTAACTTCTTAAACTGTGAGAAAATGAATTAGTTCTTTAAAGCCGTCCATTTGTAGTATCTCTATTATAGCAGTACTAGACAACGAAGACAAGTAAATGTCTAGGAGTGAAATCACTAGTTCATGTGATAATTCTATGTTTAACTTATTTACAGACTGCCAAACTGTTTTTCACAGTGGTTGCATCATTTTACGTTCCAATCAGTAATGCAGGCTAGTTCCAATTTCTCCACACCCAAATCAGTACTTATTATTTTCTGTTTTTCTAATATAAGAAGCTCTGCTGGCATAGTGCTTAAAGCATGTACTACTAACCAGAAGGTTGGTGGCTCAAACCCACCAGCCACTCCATGGAAGGAAGACTGTGCAATCTACTTCTGTAAAGATTTACCAGCTGGAAAACACAGATGCCACTCTCTGGAAGTGAGTTTTGTTACTTTTGGTATTTTTTCTAATAGCCACCCTAGTAGATGTGAAGTGGTATTTTCTTGTAATTGTGTATGTATTTCCCACATGCCTAATGATACTGAACAACTTTACCTATGCTTACAGGCCATCTTTATATCTGTGTGTGTGTGTATGTGTGTGTTAAATACCTGTTCAAACCTTTTGTCCATTTTTGATTGGGCTTTGTTGTTGCTGAATTGTAGAAGGTTTTTTTTTTTTTATATATATATTCTTGATATTAAACTCTTACTTGATACATGGTTTCTAAATATTTTCTCCCATTCTCTAGGTTGTCTTTTTAATTTCTTTGATGCAATCTCTTAGTTTTCTGGTACTGCTAGAACAGAAATACCAGAAGTGAATGGCTTTAACAAACAGAAATTTATTTTTTCCCAGTTTAGGAGGCTAGAAGTTCAAATTCAGGGTGTCACTTCTAGGGTAAGGCTTTCTCTCTTTGTGGACTTTGAATTTCTTGAATGCTATTTGCAACTTTGTTAAAATTCAATTGGTCATAGATGTATTATTATATTTCCAGATTTTGAATTTTATTCCACTTGTCTGTATGTCATTTTTAAGATAGTACCAGTCTCTTTTGATCACTGTAACTTAATAGCACATTTTGCAATCAGGACTTTTGATTCCTCTTACTTTGTTTTCCTTTATTCCAGTCTGTTTGGGCTATTTGGGTCTCTTGCATTTCCACGTGAATTTTGTAAGGGAATAGAATTAAAGTATAGTAACCTTGATAAAGCTAAAGGACCAAGTAGGCTGAAGTTTTTACTTAATCTTTGTAGGCCTAAGGTTTGGTTATTGCTTAAGTTTCAGTTTAATGTAACAGACCCAATTTACGGGAAATCACTGTTGTGTAGAAACCAATCAGAAAAGCCAGGGCCTGGAAAGTCCCGAAGAGGGACCCATCCCTTGACAGGAAACTGGGAAGTCCGGAGCTTGCACCTATCAGTCGCCGCCAAATAGCAGAACTTGTCCCCTGCACCAATCATTAATGTTCAGCCCCGCCTTGTGTAACTGCCCCTTGAAAATCCTATAAATATATAGAACAAAAGGAGCGGGAGTCTTTTGCCCAAGACGTTGCATCGGTGTAAGCGGAGACCCCAGCTCGAGCTTGGAAATAAACTTTCCCTTTGCTTTTGCATTGTCAAGCCAGTGTCACGTTCCTCGTGCCGACACTCCTTTCCAAATTCGGTTCCAACAATTTAAGAATCAGCTTTTCTATTCTTGCAAAAAAAAAAAGGGAAAAAAAAGCATGTTACAATTTTTATAAAGATTACATTGAACCTGTAGATTACTTTGGGTAACACTGATTTCTTAACAATATTCTCTTTAGTTAATGAAAGCAGGCGGTCTTTCCCTTTATTAAAGTCTTCCTTCATTTATTTTAGCGATATATTTAATTGTCAATGTATACTTTTTTTCATCTCCTTGGTTAAGTTAATTCCTAAGTATTTTATTATTTTAGATATTATTGTGATAGATTTTTTTTCCCACATGATTCATTGCTTAGTGTATAGAAACACAATTGTTTTTTAGATATGATCTAGTACCTTGAAAATTTGTTAAATTTATATATTAGCTCTAAAAGCTTTCTTGTGTATTATTCAGAGACTTCTATTTACAGAATCATGTCATCTGCAAAGAGGAATACTTTGTTCTTCTTCCTTGCCAATATGGATACCTTTTATTTTTGTTACTTGCCTATTTTCTCTGGCTAAAACTGCTAGTAAAACATTGAATACCAGTGGTAAAAGCAGGCATCATTGTCTTGTCCCTTATTTTAGGAGGAAAACATTCAATCCTTCACTATTGGGTACAACTTTCATTGCGGGGCTTTTCATAAATGCCCTCTGACATATTGAGGAAGTTGCATTCTATTTCTAGTTTTTGAGTGTTTCAATAGGGTGTTAGATTTTGCCAAAGTCTTTCTTGCCTCAATTGAGATGATCACTCTTTTTCTTTCCTTAAAAAAGGAAAACCGTTAAAATCTTTGTCAGATGCATCTAATATTTCTATGATCTCAGTGTTGGCATTATCCACCTGATGTCTTTTTTCTATCCATTTTCAAATGTTCTGGGTTCTTTGTACGACAAGAGATGTTCCATTGAATTCTAGAATTTTTGTATTGCATTCTGAGACTGTGGATCTTATTTAAATCTTCAGTTTCAACTTGCTTTCTCTGATACTTTTCTTTGACACCTTTCTGCCATCTCATTGTTGCTGGATGGATGTAGAAGTCCAGGTATCCCACTTAGTCTGAGTTGACACCCAAGGGAAGGTACTTATCATTACTGCTAGGAGGGCATGTGAGGTCAAGTCCCTCATGTGATCTCTATTAACACTATAGTGCAGGTGACCTTGTTACTGTTGAAGGTGATTTAAGTCTTGTCTCCATATGATTTCCTCTGACAAATTCTAGTGGAGAGTGGGAGGGATGCTTCATTAATGCTAAGGTGCAGTATAAGTCCAGGATCCCTTTTTGGTCTCCACTGACACTGCACAGCAGGGGAACTTCATGACAAGCTGGTAGAAACAAAAGTCCTGGCTCTTACTTGGCCTTCTCTGTAACCAGCCCAGAGGAGATTTTGGGGGACCCCTTTAAAGTATTATGTGACTAGAAGTCTAGGTTGCTTATTTGGCTTTTTATGGTGAGCTGGGGCAGAAACAAATGATAGTTTTGTTTGTGATGTTTGGTTGGGTGGAGCAGTTATTATCTATTTCATTAGGCTGTGTCTTTACTAGTTCTTCAGTTAAAGACAGTGAACTTTTCATGAAGGTTTGTTTTTTTTTTTCTTTCTTTCTCTTTTTCTGTACTCATTGCCAGCTCTGAGTGACAGTTTATTCAGCTGAGAAACTTAAATATATGAAGCAAAAATGAATAACCAGGAAACTCACAACTGTATCATTTTTCGGTCTCTAATGTCCCTAGCCAGCCAGCATGCCTTCGCCCAAAATTCAGTCTTCTTATATTTATTTTATATATAATCTTCAGGGATTTTACTTAGCAGTAGAAAAAGGCAAACATACATCTACTAAAATTTGTTTTAAGCAGAAATCGTTCTCTGATTTTTTTTTTCCCTACAAAATTAAATACACCAAAATAGTATAGTATTGTTTGTTGTGGGAAAATATTAATGATTTGTAAATTTAATGTCCAGGAAATTGTTTTTCCACTGTGATAAAAGAACAAGGATATTCTCATATTTGTTAGGATTTATCATCAATCCATAACAATTTATTGAAAAAATAGTTTATGGTCCAATTAAAAATTATATTTAAAATTATGAAAAGTAATGATTCATGAAATGAAATTAATGCTATAAAGAATTATAACTTGGCTTTCTCTTTTTTCTTGTCAATGTCAATATAAAAGTAAAATGGAATGCTTGAGTCTGAATCCACAAAATATTAAAAGCTCAATTTATTGAAATTTCCATACTAATAAGAGGAAAGTATTAAATATGTGATGAATTATTTGCTGTTTATGTAGGAAATGTTGATGACAGTCATGTCTCTTAAGAAAAACAAAGCTTTTAAGTTTGTCTTTTGGAGAAAGAAATGATAATTTAAATTTTATATTAAAAAAATGGTGGTTAATTTTTCAGACTTGCTCAATGTGAAATATGCTAAATTCTTATAACTATATTACTTTCAGTTGATATAATAACTATGTATTTAATTATAACTTTTTTTTTTAAATTGAATTTCTTGGGTTTATTGAGACTGAGATTTACTCATGGATATATGCAACTGGCATAGTGATCCTTTCATTACAGCAGACAACAGTACATGAGAAAGTTTTTCTACAAAACTTTTGCAAATTACTTCTCATATTTTTATTTCAGTCACTTGAATATTTTTGCTTAATGTTTTTCATAAAAATAACATAATCCTCAAAAGTGTAAGATTATTATTGCTGCACACAAGTGCACTGATGGAGTGATAGTTCCTGTTAGACATTCTACAGAAGCTTCCTTATAAATGGTTAATTTTTCCTCAACTGATTTTTCTCCCCACAGGGGGGAATGTGAACAGTAGACAAGAAGAATGTGAACTCAGCATTTTCTAAATTAAAATAAATTTTGTGTGAGTTTCTATGACTATGGAGTTTCTGGATATGTTATTTTACCTCCTCTTAAGGTATGTTAGCAGCATAAATGACTCTACACATGAGTGATTCACTCTACATTATCCTAAGCTTGCCACAATATACCTAAACCTACAAATCAGCACTGTGCCAAGAAGTTTCCAGATCCTTCTCCCCTATACTGTTCTTTGTTTTTGTAAGTTACTTCTGGTCTTCCTTCAAAACCCCAAAGTCAGCACTTCCAATGATTTTTTTCCAAACTGCCTTTTCTTCCTTCCAAATTAGTGCATGGCTATATTTATCATGACACTTACTGAATTTGAGTAAACATGTCTGGTTACTTGTGATTCTAAAACAGAAAGGGGAATGGGGATGGGTCTTCTTAATCAAGCTTATTTACAAAAATCTGTGCCTCACACAATAAACCAAAACTCAAACTCACTGCCCACAAGTCATTCTCCAACTCATAGTGATGACCTCTCCTTGGATTTCCCAATCTTCTTTCCAAAGAATGGTTGGTGGGTTTGAACTACCAGCCTTCTGGTTAGCAGTCAAATGCCTTAGGCACTACACCATGAGTGCAAAATCAACATCCAATTATTCCATTCTTCATGCCACAATCTAAAAACTGGTTAAGGATAATTATATAAGTTGGAGAAAATGTAAAGAAAATCTTATTTCTGTTTATCCTATTTGCCTCAATCTCAAAACAAAACAAAATAATCAAATGAATCAATTTCTATTTATGTTTGCAAGTTAGAATTACCATTTCTCCAAGGTATAAGGTCATTTATATCTAAACATGTTTTAATCATAGCTGTTCTGGTTACCTAATGCCACTCTGACAGGAATGTACCACAAATGGGATGGCCTTAACAAACAGGAGTTTATTTTCTTGTGGCTTTCAGTCCAAGTTCAAAGTGCCAGGCTCTAGGGCCTAGGTGAAATCCCCTCAGCCTTGGGGTCCATCTCTGCCTCCTGCTTCTGGCCCACTGGAGCTGGAGGTATTTCTTCACTCAGACAACTGCTGGCTGCTGAGGCTGAGAAGTTCCAAGGTTGACAAGTAAAAAGGCACAGTCCCAATGTTACCAAACCACATGACAGGCCATTAACTTAAGTCCATTGTATGTCCCAAGGTTGGCAGAGCATAGCAGGCTGCTCAGCAATGATGCGGCTATATGCAGCGTCCAAGCCTACCATAGGCTAGAGGCCGTTCCCAATGTTTCTCCTTAAATACAGGAAGTAGATCATATCCAAAAGGCAGCTACTCAGCTGCTTGTGGTAGATCCTACCATGGAGTTGATTGCCAGTCTCATCATGGGGAATTACTACCACCGGCTGCCCAACCACTCAACCAGGCCCAGCCAAGTTGACACAAAAACATTATCAACACAATAGTATAATAGCTTTTAGAGAATATAGTAAAATTTAGATATTTTATTTATATTACTAGAAAGTATGTAGATTGGTATTCATTTTCTAAATCCTGGGGTGTAAATCTGAGATGGAATGACAAAATTTATTTATTTTTTGTTGTTATATGCATGCAGTTATATGTTTGAATGTAAAAATAACATTGAATTGTAAATGACAAATGCTAAAATGGCAAATTTTGTGTTAATTACACTTTTACAATAGAAAAGTAACTTCTACGTTTCTATTGAAAAGTAACAAAAAATCTGAAGATTAGAAATGCATGCTATATTTATGTTTTCAGATGAACTCTTACAGAGGCATTTATCTCCTCATAATAATCATTATTAACACGGAATCTTTAATTTTCTGTAGAGTGAATAATGTCCAAATATGAAATGAATGAGAAATTTAAATTCATAGCAATGAGAATTCAAGTTGCAAAACTCTATTTTAATGGTTATTTGCCGATATACTCAGTCTTATGAAGAATGAAGCAGGTTAAGAAATTGATTCATAAATCAGTCATGGGCTTTTACAATGAGATATCTCAAGAATAGTAAAGTAAGCATGAACATTGCATTTACCATTACAGTAAATACTTTTGTTAAAGTGTTTGATGCTATACTGGAAAAAAATAATAAAAAAGTTCAGAAAATAATAAAAATTTCTGCTTATGATTTGAATTATACATATTATAGTTAAAATCTTCTGATGCAACCAGATCTGTGTAGAAGGAAAGCCTACAGTTAAGGCAATTCTTAAAAAAATGTTTAATTCTTACTAATGGATTCAAAACTCTTAACTGATATTGCTACTAATAGTGAATTCTGATCTTGTTGTTAGGTGCCATTGAGTTGGTTCTGACTCATATTGACCATATGTACAACAGAATAAAACAATGTCTGGTCCTGTGCCAACCTCACAATGCTTGCTATACCAGAGCTCATTGTTGCAACCACTGTGTGAATCCATCTTTTTGAAGTCCTTCCCTTTTTTTCATTGATTCTCCATTTTACCAAGCATGATATCTTTCTCTAGAAAATGTTCCCTTCATATTTTTAAATACATTTTATTGAAATATAATTTATTTACAGTGAAATACACAAAACTAAACTGACATGTCAATGCATTTTTTTTTTTCCAGTGTTCTTTCCCCTCCCCTCTCATCCTTGGTAACTACAAAAGAAAGTGTCCTTCCACATATAAACCTTTCCTTCACTTTTCACAATAATGGGCTAATACTATATTTGTCCTTCTGTGATTGACTTATTTCACTCAGCATAATGTCCTCTAAGTTCATCCATGTTATGTGGTGTTTTGCAGATTCCACATTTTTCTTTAGTGGTGCATACTATTCCATTGTGTGTATGTACCATAGTTTGGTTATCCATTCTTCGGTTGATGGGCACCTAGGTTGTTTCCATCATTTTGCTATTGTAAATAGTGCTGTAATGAACATGGGAGAGCATACATCTGTTCTTGTCCTGTTTCTCACTTCTTTAAGATATGTATCTAGTAATGGAATTGCTGGGTCAAATGGTATTTCTAATTCCCACTTTTTAAGGAATCACCATACTTCTTTCCACAGTGGTTGTATCATTTTACAGTCCCACCAGCTGTGTATTAGAGTCTCTCCATACCCTTGTCAGCATTTATTATTTTCTGCTGAACTTTGCCATTAGTGCTGGGGTGAGAAGGTATTTCATTGTTGTTTTGATTTGCATCTCTCTAATAACTAATGATCATGAGCATTTCTTCATGTATTTACTGGCTGCCTGAATATCCTGTTTGGTGAAGTGTCTATTCATGTCTTCTGCCCATTTTTTAATTGGATTGTTAGTCTTTTTGTTGTTGAGGTGTTGGAGTTTTCTAAAAATTTTACAGAAAATCCCTTGTCAGATATGACATTGTTAAGTATTCTTTCCCTATCTGTAGGTTCTCTTGTTACTCTTTTGGAGAAGTCTTTTGAAGCACATAAAAATTTAATTTTAAAAGGTTCCATTCATCTAGTTTATCTTCAGCTGTTTGTGCATTTTGGGTGATGCTTGACAGTCTATTTATGCCATAAATTAAAAACCAAATCAAACTCACTGCCTTCGAGTTGGATCCGACTCATAATGACCCCTCCTTAGGTTTCCAAGGTGGTATCACTACGAAAGTAGGTTGCCCAACTTTCCTTCTGAGGAGTGGCTGGTGTGTTTGGACCACCAGCCTTCTGGTTAGCAGCAAAACACCTTAAGCACTGCATCACCAGAACTTCCATGCCATAAATTAGAGTCCCTAAATTTGTCCCTAATATTTCCTTGAGGAACTTTATAATTTTGGGTTTCACACTTAAATCGTTTATCCATGCAAAGTTAGTTTTTGTGTGGGGTGTGAGGTACAGATCTTGTTTCATTTTTCTGCAAATGAATATCCAGTTTTGCCAACACCAATTGTTAAAGAGATTACCTTTGCCCATTTAATTGATTTCAGCTCTTTGTCCAAAATCTGATCGTAGGTCAATGGATCTATTTCTGGGTTATTAATTCTGGTCCACTGCTCTATGTTTCTGTCATTGTACCAGTATCAGACAGTTCTGACAACTGTGGCTGTATAGGTTTTGAAATCCAGGAGTATGAGACCTCCTACTTTGTTATTCTTCTTCAATAGTGCTTTGGTTATTCAGTGTCTCTTTTCTTCCATATAAAATTAGTGATTGTTTCTTTGTTATCCTTAAAGAATGTTGATCAGATCTAGATTGGAATTGCATTGAATATATAGATTGCTTTGGGGAGCATTGACATTTTCACAATGTTTAATCTTCCTATCCATGAACATGGTATGTTCTTCCATATATGTAGGTCTCTTATGGTTTCTTGGAGTAGTGATTTGTAGTTTTCTTTGTACAGGTTTTTTGTGTCCCTAGTGAGATTGATTCCCAAGTATTTTATTTTATTTTTTGGTAGCTAGCTCTGGTAACGTAGTGCCTAAGGCACTTGACTGCTAACCAGAAAGCTGGCTGTTCAAACCCACCAGCCACTCCTTGGAAGGTAGGTTGGGCAATCTACTTCCACAGTGACACTGCTTCAGAAACCCAAGGAGGGGTTGCTATGAGTCAGGTCCGAGTTGACAGCACATAACAACAACTACTACATTTTAAATGGTATTGCATTCCTTATTTCTTCTTCAGCAATCTCTTTGATGGTGTAGAGGAATGCAACTGATTTTGGGATGTTGATCTTGTATTCAGTCACTATGCTAAATCTCTCAATTAATTCTACTATTTTTTCTGCTGAGTCTTTTGGGTTTTGTCTGTATAGGATCATATCATCAGCAAATAGAGATAGTTTCACTTCTTCATTACTAATTTGGATGTCTTTGATTTCCCCTTCTTGCCTTATGATGCGGCTAGGACTTTCAATACAATGTTGAATAGAAGTGATGATAGACGGCATCCTTCTCTGGTCCCTATTCACCAGGGGAAAGGTTTTAGTTTCACTCCATTGAGAATAATGTTGGCTCTTGGCTTTGCATATATGCCTTTTATTAAGGTGAGGAATTCCCCTTTTATTCTGATCTTGTTGAGGGTTTTTATCAGGAAAGAATGCTGGATATTTATCAAATGCTTTTCTGCAACAATTGATATGATCATGTGGTTCTTTTCCTTTGTTTAATTTATGTGACAGATGTAATTGATTGTTTTTCTAATGTTGAACCATCCTTACATACCTGGTATGAACCCCACTTGGTCATAATGAATGATTTTCTTGATAAGTCATTGGAGTCTATTGGCTAGGATTTTGTTGAAGATTTTTGCATCTGTATTAATGAAGGATATTGGTCTGTACTTTTCCTTTTAAGTGATGTCTTTACCTGGTTTTGGTTATGCTTGCTCATAAAATGAATTAAGGAGGATTCCATCTTTTTCTATGTTCTGGAATATTTTGAGTAGGATTGATGTCAGTTATTTTGGGAACGTTCAGTGGAATTTGCCAGTGAAATTATCTGGGCCTGGGCTGTTTTGTTTTGTTTTGTTTTCTTTTTTGTGACCTGTTCAATTTCTTCTTTTGTTTTTGGTCTGTTTAGATTTTCCATCTCAGCTTCTGTTAGTTTAGGTAAGTAGTATGTTTCTAGAAATCTGTCCATTTCTTCTAGATTTTCAGATTTGTTGGAGGATAGTTCCTCATAGTTTCCTGATTTTATCCTTTCAATTTCTGTTTGTTCTATTGTGGTATAACCCAAGAAAAAAATTTCTTATTTGTGTTATTTGTATTCTCTCCCTCTTTTCCTTTGTTAAATTTTCCAGGGGTTTGTCCATTTTATTAGTCACTTCAAAGAACCAATCAACTACTCTTGTTGATTTTTTAATTCTTTTTATTTTGTGTTTCATTTATTTCTGCTTGCATCTTTATTATTTATTTTCCTCTGGTAACAGTAGGCTTATTATTATAATAAGTGTGCTGCTCTTTCTCTAATTGTTGGACATGTTGATTTATGGGGTTGATTTTGGCTCTTTCTTCTTTTTGAATGTGTGTATTTATTGCTATAAATTGGCTTCTAATCACTGCTTTGGCTGTCTGCCAAAAATTTTGGTATATTGTGTTTTCATCCTCATTTGATTGAAGGCATTTTTCATTTCATGTTTTATTTCTTCTATTACCCAGTCATTGTCAAGGAAGGTGTTATTCAGTTTCCATGTGTTTTTTTTTTTTTTTTTTTTTTTCCCCATTCATCTTCCTATTGTTGATTTCTAACTTGATAGCATTGTGACATTGTGACAGGCCCACCCCAGAGTCAGAAACATGAGAGAATGCTGGGGATGACAAAAGCATCAAGATCCAGGTAAGGGAAGCAAAACAGGCCCCACCTCAGAGGCAGGAAAGGGAGGAATGCTAGGATGACAAAAGTGCTAGGATTTAGGTAAGGGGAGGGAGACAAGCCCCACCCCAGAGGCAAGAAATGGAAGGAATGCCAGGAATGAAAAAGTAGAAGGATTCAGGTAGGATCCAGGTAAAATAAGGATGGAGAGGTTTCAAACAGCCAAGGGGGATGAATTTGTCTGTCAGTTTGTCACACTGTGGTGGCTTGTACAATGCTGTGAGGTTTGAGGCTGTGATCCCAGTGTTTCAAATGTCAGCAAGGTTGCACATGGTGCATAGATTTCAACACAGCTTACAAACTGAGACAGACTAGGAAGAAGGAAGAGGCCATCCATTTCTCAGAACTGGCCAAGAAAAACCTTATGAATAGCAGAAAAGCACTGCCTGATACTGGACAGCTTTATGAATAGCCTGGAAACATGGTCTGGTACAGTGCAGGAAGACAAGCCCCTTAGGTTGAAAGGCACTCAAAATATGATTGGGAAAGAGCTGCCTCATCAGAGTAGTACCAACCTTAATAATACAGATAAAATAAAACTTTGGAACCTCCGTTTGCTGATGTGGCATAACTCAAATTGAGGAGAAATAGCTGCAAACATACATTAATAATTGGAACATGGAACGTATGAAATATGAGTCTAGGAAAATTGGAAGTTGTCAAAAATGAAATGGAACACATAAAGATTGATATCCTGGGCATTAGTGAGCTGAAATGGACTGGTTTTGGCCATTTTGAATCAGACAACCATATGAGCTACTACTATGCTAGGAATGACAATTTGAAGAAGAATGGTGTGGCATTCATCATCACAAAGGATGTTTCAAAAGCTATCCTGAAGTACAATGCTGTCAACCAACCAACGGACCTCACTGCCCTCAAGTTGGATCCAACTCATAGCAACCCCTCCTTGGGTTTCTGAAACAATATCACAGATTGCCTAACCTTCCTCCCAGGAAGTGTCTGGTGGGTCATAGGACAATATCTATACGCCTACAAGGAAGACCAGTTAATACCATTATTATTTAAATTTATGCACCATGTACCAGAGCCAAAGATGAGGAAATTGAAGATTTTTATCAGCTTATCAGAAATAATGCTGGAGAGCACATGATAGAATTTTTCAAGACCAATGACTTATTCATTGCAAATACCTTTTTTCAGCAACAAAAATGGTGGCTATACATGTGACCTTCACCAGATGGAGTACACAGGAATCAGGTTGACTACATTGTGGCAAGAGGTGATGGAAGCTCAATATCTTCAGCCAGAACAAAGCCAGGATTTGGAACAGACCATCAATTGCTCATTTGCAAGTTCAACTTGAAGTTGAAGACAATTAAAACAAGTCCAAGAGAGCCAAAATATGACCTTGAATATATCCTTCCTGAATTAAGAGACCATTAAAGAATAGATTTGATGCATTGAACACCAATGACCAAAAACCAGAATGATTGTGAGATGACACCAACAACATCATTCATGAAGAAAGCAAGAGGTCATTAAAAAATATGAAAAAAAAAAAAAAGACCACAATGGATGTCAGAAGAGATTCTGAAACTTGCCTTTGGGTGAAGAATAGCTAATACAAATGGAGGAAACAACAGATAAAATAGCCGAACAGAAGATTTCAAAGAACAGCTGGAGGAGACGAAGTCAATTACTATAATGAAATGTGCAAAGGCCTGGAGTTAGAAAACCAAAAGGGAAGAATGTGTTGGGCATTTTTCAAGCTGAAAGAACTGGGGAAAAAATTTAAGCTTCGAGTTGCAATATTGAAATATTCTGTGGGCAAAATATTGAGTGATGCAGGAAGCATCAAAAAAGATGGAAGGAATACACAGAGTCACTGTACCAAAGCTAACTTGTTGATCTTCATCCATTTCAAGAGTTGGCATATGTTCAAGAGCCAATAATATTGAAGGAAGAAATAGAAGGTGCACTGACAGAATTGGCAAAGAACAAGACTCCAGGAACTGACAGAATACACATTGAGATGTTTCAACAAATGGATGTCACACTGGATGCACTGACTCAGCTTTGCCAAAAGATTTGGAAGAAAGCTATCTGGTCAACTGACTGGAAAAGATTCATATTTGCACTCATTCCAAAGAAAGGTGATCTCACAGAATGTGGAAATTATCAAACAATATCATCAGTATCACATGCAAGTAAAATCTTACTGAAGATTACTCAAAAATGGTTGCATCAATATATTGACAGAGAACTTTCAGAAGTGCAAGCTGAATTCAGAAGAGGATGTGGAACAAGGGATATCATTGCTGATGTCAGATGGATCTTGGCTCAAAGCAAAGAATACCAGAAAGATGTTTACTTGTGTTTTATTGACTATGCAAAAGCATTTGATTGTGTGGCTCATAAGAAATTATGGGTGACATTGAGAATGAGAATTCCAGAACACTTCATTGTACTCATGAAGAACCTGTACATAGACCAGGAGGCTATTTTTTTGAACAGAACAAGGGGACACTGTTTGGTTTATAATCAAGAAGGGAGTGTGTCAGGATAGTATCTTTGACCACACTTGTTCAATCTATATGCTGAGCAAACAATCTGAGAAGCTGGACTATATGAAGAAGAACGTGGCATCAGGATTGAGGAAGAATCATTAACAACCTATGGTATGCTGATGACACAACTTTCCTGGTTGAATGTGAGGATGACTTGGAGCACTTACTGAAGACTGAAGAATAGTATGCAGTATGGATTGTATCTCAATATAAAGAAAACAAAAATCCTCACAACTGGACCAATAAGTATGATAAATGGAGAAAAGTTTGAAGTTATCAAAGACTTCACATTGCTTGGTACCACAATTGACACCAATGGAAGCAGCAGTTAGGATATCATACAGTGTATAGCACAGGTCAAATCAGCTGCAAAGGACCTCTTTCAAGTGCTGAAGAGCAAAGATATCTCCTTCAGGGATAAGGTGTGCCTGACACAGGCCATGGTATTTTCAATTGCTTCATATGCATATGAGAGCTGGACAATGAATAAGGAAGACTGAAGAAAAGTTGATGCTTTTGAGCTGTGGTGTTCGCAGAAGTACCATGGACTGCTGAAAGAACTAGCAAATCTGTCCTGGAGGAAGTGCAGGCAGAATGCTCCTTGGAAGTGAGAATGGCCAGACTTCATCTCACATACTTTGGTAATGTTGTCAGAAGGGACCATTCGCTGGAGAGGGACGTCATGCTTGGTAAGGTGGAGGGTTGACAGAAGAGGGGAAGGCCCTCAAAGAGATGGATTGACACAGTGGCAGTGGTGATGAGTTCAAGTATAGCAAGGACTGTGGAGCTGGTCCAGTACTGGGAGGTGTTTCATTCTGCTGTGCTTAGGGCCACTATGAGTTGGAAATGACTCAATAGTACCTAACAACAACATTTATTTATATATAATATATTACATTTATAGATTTATGAATTCACCATGTAGTTAAGATACTGAATAGATTCATTACTGAAAGCTCTCTCCCTATCCTTGTTCTTAACCAACAGTGAACAAAAATCAGATCTCTATATCTAAAATATCATTAACAAATGGTGTTTTTCTTTTTTTCTCTCTTAGCATATTGCCAAAGACTAATGTAAGTCACTGTGTATATCAAGATTGAATTTTTTTCTTTTTTATGTGGGCTGCATCTGGCTTATTACTATCCTAAATACTGCAGTTAAGAGAAACATTATACTCGGAAATGCTGGCTATTTTTCCTCTTTTTTTGTCATCTATTACATCAGCAATGATTAAAAAAAAACAGTGTTAGAAAGGTAGACATTAGAAAATCAGATTCTCATAATTTGCTTATGAGAAGATAAAAAGTTAATTTATTTTTATTGCTGAGTAGATTTTCCTAGTATGTTTGTATCAAATGTTGATTTACTATTCATACAAAGAATGATGTCATGGATTAAATTCTACCCATAAAAGAGTTACGTTATCCCAGTACCTGTAAATGTGAAATTCTTTGTAAATATAGTTTTTGAAGATATTATTGATTAAGTTAATATGAAATCATGCTGGAATAGGTAGGGTTGGTCCTAATACAATCAGGGTGTTGTTGTTGTATTAGGTGCTGTCGAGTTTGTCTGACTCATAGAAATTCTATATACAATAAAAATGAAACACTGTCTGGTCTTGTGCTATTCTCAAAATTGTTGCTATGCTTGAGCCCACTGTTGCAGGCACTGTGTCAGTCCATCCCACTGAGGATCTTTTGCTTTTTCACTGACATCCTACTTTAGCATGATGCCCTTCTTCAGGAATGGTACTTCCTGATAAGGTGCCCAAAGGACATGAGCTGAAGACTCACCATCCTCAATTCTAAGGAGAATTTTGCCTATACTTCTTTCAGACAGATTTGTTTGTTCTTCTGACAGTCCATCGTATACTCAATATTCTTTGCAAACACCATAATTCAAAGGCACAAATCCTTTGGTCTCCCTTATGCATGTACAGATTTTGCATGAATATGAGGTAATTGAAAATATCATTGCTTAGGTCAGGTGCACATTAGTCGACATCTTTCTCTTTTAACATTTCAAACTGGTACTTTGCAGTAAATTTGCCTAATGAAATACATCATTTGTTCTCTTATCTGCTGTTTCCATGGGTGTTGATTGTCTCCAAGTAAAATGAAATCCTTGAAGTCATTATTCTTTTCTCCATCCATCATAATGTTGCTTATTGATTCAGTTTTGAGGGTTTTTACCTTTATTTTTATTTGATGTGTAATGCATACTGAAGGTTGTAGTGTTTGATCTTCATTAGTAAGTACTTCAAGTCTTCTTCGCTTTCAGCAAGCAGGATTGTGTTTTCTGCATATCACAGTTGTTAATGCATCTTCCTTCAATTCTGATGTCATGTTCTTCTTTATATAGCCCACCTTTTCAGACTATAAGTATGGGGAAAGGATATTTCCATGACACACACATTTTCTGATTTTAAAACATGTAGTATTCCCTTGTTCTTTTCAAATGATAGCCTCTTCTCTATGTACAAGTTCCCCATGAACACAATTAAATGTTCTGGATTTCCCATTCTTTGCAATGTTATCCTTAATTTGTAATGATCTGCAAAGTTGAATGCCTTTATACAGTCAATAAAACACAAGTAAACATCTTTTGAGTATTTTCTATGCTCTGACAAGAAATGATATCCTTTGTTCTATATCCCCTTCTGAATCTAGCTAGGATTTCTGGCCATTCCTTGTCCATGTACTGCTGCAACCATTTTTAAAATTATCTTCAGCAAAATTTTACTCCCCTGTAATAAGAATAATGAGCTATAACTCAGTAATTTATGCATTCTATTTAATCACCCTCCTTTAGAAAGTGCACAAATATGGATCTCTTCCACTCAGTTGTCCAGGCAACTGTCCTCAAAATTTCTTGGCATAAATGAATGGATGCTTCTAGTTTTGCTTATATTTGTTAAACATCTCAATTAGTATTCCAAAAATTCCTGAAACCTTATTTTTCACCAATGATTTAACTGAAGCTTGGACTTTTTCCTTCATTAACAATCTGAGTGGTGTTCTACAAAAGAGATGAAAATTCACAGAGAGATTGACAGAGAGAAGATGGTCATATGATGATAGTGTTATATTTCAACTCCAAGTCAAGAAATTCCTTGAGCTACTAGAGGCTTGAAGAGACAATAAAAGATATTCCCTAAGCATTTCTGCAGAGATCATATCTCTGCTGATATCAAGTGTCTTAGGCAATATTATTCATATCACTGGCAAGTAAAATTTTGCTGAAAATAATTTTAAAAATGGTTGCAGCAGTACATGGACAGGGAGTTACCAGGAATTCTAGCCATATTCAGAAGAGTAGAAGAGGATGTATTTATGTGTGTGTGTGTGTGTGTGTGTGTGTGTGTGTGTAAAGAGAGAGAGAGAGAGACAGATCACAAGGAAATGGGGAAATGGCTCACACAATTGTGGAGACTGGCAAGTTCCAAGTCTGTGGGTCAGACATTAGTCTGGAGGCTTCTAACTCATGTACCTGCAGAGCTGACAAACACAGGATAAGTAGGCAATATGGCAGGATGTTGTCTGTTGAGGATGATGAACCCAACATTGTCAGGCAAGACCACAGGTTCACAGGCTATGAAGGCTAATGATAGAAGGCAACATTGCTGGTCATTGGCTCAAGCCCCAAGAACTGGAGGTCAGATAATAATGAACCAGATGCAGGACCCATATCACACAAAAAGACATAGAGTTTTATCAGGCTGTCCATTTGTAATGGAAGCTTGCCACCCCTGATGAAATGCCATTCAAATGATTGGCTGCTAATAGCAGATCTCATCATGGGGGATGACTACATTATAACTACCAAACCCCTGAGAATCATGACTCAACTATGTTGTACATCCAATGTTAACTGTCACAAACCACCATTTTGTGGTAGGTGAGGTTATGTGTTTACTTAGCTGGTACTGATTTTGAGTGACTGGGCATCTGGATGTAGTTATTCCACATGATGGTAATCAGCTCCATGGTGGAATCTAATGGAGCAGCTGAGTAGAAGCCTTAGGGATGTAGTCTGCATCCAGTACATAAGGAGAAAGCGCTCTATAGATTTTTGGCACACTTGGTCCCTGCATGTAGATGATTCTTTATTCAGAATCTTACCATGCCCTGCTGATCTTGGGACTTTTACTGGACTTGAACTAATGGACTGCCATATTGTTTGATAATCTTGGGACAGTGTCTTTTTACTTGTTGACCTTGGGTTTGCCAGACTCAGCAGTCAGAAGCTGCCTGAGTTAAGAAAATGTTCAGATTCAGTGGGCTGGGGGCAAAAGGCAGAGCTGACGCCCAAGGTCAAGCGGCTTTCACCCAGACCCTAGAGCTGGCACTTTGAACTCAGACTTCTAGCCACCTAAACTGTAAAAGAATAAGCCCCTGTGTATTAAACCCATCCACCCATTTGTGGTATCTTCTGTTAGAGTGGTGCAAAGAAACCAAAACACCTTGTCAACTTGTCACATCACCTTAAACAATACATGACCTCTACATAAAGAAAATTATAAAGTCACACTTGCACCTAACATGATACGACTAACATGCATACAACTGGAAACATGTTAACCCCATGCACATCTTATATTTTATAAGTGAAGAACACAAAAATATTTGATGCACACATACAAGAAATACTCATAATAAAGTCCTCAGTTAGGCAACTGGCCACATAGTCATAGCTGGTATTTAGAACTATTTTTTTCCCACAACCCATTTTGTATTCCCTTTGCACTTAGCAAGTACCTCAACTAGTCAAATGGTTCTTTGCTTGGTGAGGTGACCCAAAACCTTGTTCCTTAATGGTCTAAGCCATTATTAATCCTTTCAGACCTGATAAGTTTTCCATTGACTTTAATTACAGGGCATGGTAGTAGTAAAAGATTTTCAAAGGAATCTTCATACTCTTCTTTACCTCCATTGTGTAATATTAATCCAGTTTACTCTTGACAATCAGGATTAATTATTTCAGGCAATATGGTAAATCCCTTCTTTGTCTGTTGATCCACAGGCATGAGGAGCCCAAAATGGCTGAGTGGCATTATTAACTTCCAGTTCCATAGTATCAGCATTGTATCTCCATGTGGGAGTATTCTTCCCTTTGGAACTATGACCTCCAGACCCACAGAGCATAGGGTTGCAGGGAAAGGAAGAAAAAATTTGTCAGTGGGTCACCATACCACCTCTGTGTCCTGGACTCATGAATCCTGGTTATTGGAGAAATGACACCATAAATTGGATGCTGATTTAGAGTATATACAACCTCCTGGAGAACATTGCTCCAATACTGCAAGGGAATGCCAAATAGCTGATGCCATTATTGTGGTTTTAGAAGGCAATTCCATCATTCTAACAAGCCAGCTGTTTCTGGATGATAGAAAACATATTTAAACCAGTGGATTTCAGGATCTTGTGTCCATTGCTGCATTTCATTTGCTATGAGTCTCTTGATCTGAGGTGATGTTGTGTCAGATAGCATGATGATAGATAAGGCATTCTATAAATCTATGAAAAGTAGTTTGGATGGAAGCATTGTGGTCAGGGAAGGTAAATGTATATGCAGAGTAAGTGTTTATCCCAGTAAGAACAAGAACTGTCCTTTACACAATGGAATTTGCCCAATGTAATGCACCCTAGAGTCAGGAAAGGGAGGGACTAGGAGCAGCCTTGGGGGCCTCAGGAGCATCAGGATATCCAGGTTAAAAGGGGTGGGAGGCAAGGCTAGGCCCCAAGCCCCCTAGAGCCAGGATAGGAAGGGACCAAGAGTTGCTGGGGACCACAGAGTGGCAGGTTTCAGGTAAGAATTAGGTAAGAGGAGGGTGCAGAGGTTTCCAACAGCTAAGGAAGCCAAACTTGTCTGTCAGTTTGTCATCCTGTGAGGCATGTATGCTGCTATGAGGCTTGAGGCTGTGTCACTGGTGTTTCAGATGCCAGCAGAATTGCACATGGTGCACAGGTTTCAACACAGTTTATAGACTAAGACAGAGTAGGAAGAAGGAGGAAGCCATCCACTTCTCAAAAATTGGACAGGGAAAACCGTATAAATAGCAGAGAAACACTGTCTTATACATTACTGGACCACTTTATGAATAACTTGGAAACATTGTCTGACACAGTGCAAGAATCCTTGATCTCAAGGATTCTTGAACTCAAGTGCCCTTGAGTGAAGAGTAGCTAAGGCAAATGGAAGAAATTACAATGCACCTTGGGTTGGAAGACACTCAAAATAAGACTGGGAAAGAGCTGCACCATTAGAGTAAAACCAACCTTAATGATATGGATAAAGTAAGGACCTCCATGTGCAGACGTGGCTGAACCCAAATTGAGGAGAAACAGCTGTATCCATTAATAATCAGAACATGGAATGTATAAATTATGAATCTAGGAAAATTGGAAGCTGTCAAAAATGAAAAGGAACACATAAAGATTGATATCCTAGGCATTAGTGAGCTGAAATGGACTGGTTTTGGTCATTTTGAATCAGACAACCATATGATCTACTATGCTGGAATGACAAATTGAAGACGAGTGGCATGGGATTCATCATCACAAAGGATGTTTCAAGATCTGTCCTAAAGTACAATGTTGTCAGTGATAGGGTAATATCCATATGCTTACAAGGAAGACCCGTTAATACATCTATTATTCAAATTTATGCACCAACCACCAAAGTCAAACATGAGGAAATTGAAGATTTTAATCAACTTCTGCAGTCTGAAATTGACCAAACATGCAATCAGGATATGCTAATTATCACTGGTGACTGGAATGGAAAAGTTGGAAATTAAGAAGAATTAGCAGTAGTTGGAAAATTTGGGCTTGGTGACAAAAATGACACTGGAAATCACATGATAAAATTTTTCAAGACCAATGAGTTATTCATTGCAAATAACTTTTTTCAACAACACAAATGGTGGCTATACACGTGGACTTCACCACACGGAATACACAGGAATCAGATTGACTACATCTGTGGCAAGAGCCAATGGAAAAACTCAATATATTCAGCCAAAACTGGGCCAGGAGCTGACTGTGGAACCGACCATCAACTGCTCATATGCAAGTTCAACTTGAAGATGAAGACAATTAAAACAAGTCCACAAGAGCCAAAATATGATCTTGAATATATTCCTCCTGAATTTAGAGACCATCTAAATAGTAGATTTGATTCATTGAACACCAATGACTGAAAACCAGAATAATTTGGGAATGACATCAAAAGCATCATCCATGAAGAAAGTAAGAGGGCATTAAAAATATGAGAAAGAAAGAAAAGACCACAATGAACATCAAAAGAGACTTTGAAACTTGCCTTTGAGTGAAGAGTAGCTAAGGCAAATGGAAAAAATTATAAGATAAAAGAGCTGAACAGAAGATTTCAAAGAGCAGCTCAAACGGACAAAACAAATTACTATAATGAAATGTGCAAAGACTTGGAGTTAGAAAACCGAAAAGGAAGAACATGTTTGGAGTTTCTCATGCTGAAAGAACTCAGGAAAATAATTAAGCCTTGAGTTGTAATATTGAAAGATTCTACAGGCAAAGTATTGAATGATGCAGGACGCATCAAAAGAAGATGGAAGGAATACCCAGAGTCATGGCACAAAAAAGAACTGATAAATCTTCATTCATTACAGGAGGTGGCATATGTTCAAGAACCAATGATATTGAGGGAAGAGGTTGAAGCTTCCAATTCGGTGAGGAACAAGGCTCCAGGAATTGATGGAATACCCATTGAGATGTTTCAACATACAGATGCCCCACTGGAGGCACTTTCTTGGCTCTGCCAAGAAATTTCGAAAACAGCTACCTGGCCAACTGACTGGAAGAGATCCATATTTGTACCCATTCCAAATAAATATGATCCCACAGAATATGGAAATTATCAAACAATATCATTAATATCATATGCAAGTAAAATCTTACTGAAGATATTCCAAAAATGGTTGCAGCAGTATATTGACAGAGAACTTCCAGAGATGCAAGCTGGATTCAGAAGAGGACGTGGAACAAGGGATATCATTGCTGATGTCATATGGATCTTGGTTCAAAGTAAAGAATACCAGAAAGATGTTTACTTGTGTTTTATTGACTATGCAAAAGCATTTGATTGTGTGGATCATAACAAAAATTGTGGATAACATTGAGAAGAACGGGAATTCTAGAGCAATTAATTGTACTCATGAGGAACCTGTACATAGACCAGGAGGCTGTTGTTCAAACAGATAAAGGGAACACTGCATGGTTTAAAGTAAGAAGGGAGTGTGTCAGGGTTGTATCCTTTCACCATATTTATTCAATGTGCATGCGGAGAAAATAATCTGAGAAGCTGGACTATATGAACAAGAACATGGCATAAGGATTGGGGGAAGAATCATTAACAACCTGCAATAGGCTGACAACACAACTTTGCTTTCTGAAAGTGAGGATGACTTGAAGTACTTACTGATGAATATTGAAGAATACAGTCTGCAGTATGAATTACCTTTCAATATAAAGAAAACAAAAATCCTCACAACTGGACCTATAAGCAGGTCTTTTGTCTATTTTGATAAATAGACAAAAGATTGAAATTGTCAAAGACTTCACATTGGTTGGTTCTACAATTGACACCAATGGAAGCAGCAGTCAGGATATCAGATGACCTATGAACTAGCAAGTCGGCTGCAAAAGACTTCTTTCAAGTGCAGAAGAGCAAAGATGTCTCCTTGAGGACTAAGGTACACCTGACACAAGCCATGGTATTTTCAATCACTTTTTATGCATATGAGATCTAGACAAAGAATAAGGAAGATCGAAGAAGAGTTGAAACTTTTGAACTGTGGTGTTGGCGAAGAATGATGAAAGTACCTTGGACCACTAAAAGAACTAACAGGTCCATCCTGAAGGAAGTGCAGGCAGAATCCTCCTTGGAGGCGAGAATGGCCAGCCTTCATCTCACATACTTTGGTCATGTTGTCAGAAAGGGTCAATCCCTGGAGAAGGATGTTGTGCTTGGTAAGGTGGATGGTCAATGAAAGAGGGGAAGACCCTCAACGAGGTGGATTGACATAGTGGCAGCGGCGATGGGCTCAAGTGTAGCAAGAAGTGTGGAGCTGGCTCAGGACTGGGTGGTGTTTTGTTCTGCTGTGAATAGGGTCATTATGAGTCAGAGACAACTTGATGGCACCTAACAACAAAACAGCAATGCACCTTCCACCAGGTTGCTGTCTGATTGCCCTGAGGAAGGGTTCCACATCCCAGATTCAGTGTTGGTCTCTGCTGCTGGCAGATTGAGCACTCAGCAGTTGCTGTAACAAGTCACCCATGGTGAGTGGGAGTCCATGTTGCTAAGCTATGCATAACTTGTATGCCTACCCCCAGGCCCATTTTTTGCATGAGCCCATTGTGCATTGACAGGAGTGGTTGGGAAAAGGAAATGACTAGTGTTCACAGAAGGTGTCATCCTATCCACTGGATAGGTGCTGAGGTCACCCCCTTTGGTGTGCATTCACATGAGACACAAATATCTCCACTTCTTTGGCTCATTCAAAGAGGTCTAGTCACACACCTATTCTTCACACATCCTTGTCATCAATTTTCAAATCATTTTCATTCCAAGCCGCAGATCATTCAGTCAAATCCTTGACCAGAGTCCATGAATTAGTACATAATCATTATCTGGCCATTTCTTCTTCCAATCAAAGTGAATAATGAGTGCACTGCTCCAAGTTCTGCACACCAGGATGATTACCTATCACCACTGTCCATCGTGGTCCACTTTCAAGTGGTGCCTGCACACGTTTTCTCTTCATCAGTCAACTGATTGCAAGGAAATTGCCATGAAGTCATAGGTGCAGACTGGGAGGTGTAAGGTTACATGATAGTAGTAGAGAACAAAGGCATTTGGAGCACTCCCTAGTGCAACTTTTTGTGCCTTCAGGTCTTGCTCAGAACTGATCTCACACATGCCATTTCCATTTGTCAATTGAGTGCTGTTATGCACATCTAATTCAAAGATATTGTGGATCAGATATCACCCAGTTCGTTAAGGACAGCTCAGACTACATGGTTTCCCATGGTTAAATGTTTAGTCTCTACTAATGCCCAGTAACAAGCCAAAGCTGTTTCTTAAAAAGAGTAGTTATTGGTAGAGAATGGTCGGGCTTTGCTCCCTAATTCTAATCTGTGCTTGATTCATCAATAGGGGCCTGCTAAAAACTGCAAACAGCTATTTCTGCCACTGATACTTCAAGTCCCATTGGATCAGCTGAGTCATGTGGCCCTTGGTAGAATAATTTTCAAAACAGCCTGAACTGTTTGCAGAGCCTTCTTTTGTTCTTGGTCCCACTCAGAACTAGCAACTTTTCAAGTCAATTGAATTGAAGTCAATTGGGCTGTACAAGCATGCCCAAATGAGGGCTATATAGCCTCTAAAATCCAAAGAGGCCCACCAGGTGTTGTGCCTTCTTTTTAGTTTTGGGAAAGGTCTGATGCAATAACTTATCCTTTACTTTAGTAGGAATATCTCAACATGCCCTACACCACTGGACCCCTAGAAATTTCAATGAGATGAAAGGCTCTTGGATTTTGGTTGGTTTACTTCCCCACCCTGTATTGTCCAAATGTCTTACTAATAAGTCTAGAGTCATTGATGTTTCTTCCTCACTAGAACCAATAAGCATAATATCATCAATGTAATGACCAGTGTGACATCTTGTAGAAGGTAAATATGATAAAAGTCCCTGTGGACTAAATTATGACATAGTGATGGGGAGTTATTATATACTGAGGTAGGAAAGTGAAGGTGTTTTGCTTGCCTTACAGCTGAAGGCAGACTGTTTCTGATGATTCTTCAAAACCAAAATTGAGAAAAAAAGCATTGACCAGATAAATAGCTATGTACTGGTTACTAAGTGATCTATTAATTTGCTCAGGCAATGAAACCACATCTTGAACAGCAGTTGCAATTGGAGTCACCACCTGGTTAAGTTTATGATAATCCACTATCATTCTCCATGATCCATCAGTTTTTTCCACAGGCCAAATAGGTGAGTTAAATGGGGATGTGGTGGGAATCACTACGCTTGCACACTAACTCTGCAGTTCCTTCAGGAAAGCTATATTGACTTTAGTTTACTATTTTCCTAGATAGGGAAAAGCCTAATGGATTAGAGTTGGTTCTCTCACCGTAAAAGCCTTATTTTCTTCATGTGTCAGGGATCCAGTGTGAGGGTTCTTCCAGTTGTTGAGTATGTCTATTATAATTACACATTATAGAACTGGAGAAATCACTATAGGATGAGATTGTGGACCCACTGTACCCACT
This sequence comes from Orycteropus afer afer, assembly GCF_000298275.1. Taxonomy (NCBI): domain Eukaryota; kingdom Metazoa; phylum Chordata; class Mammalia; order Tubulidentata; family Orycteropodidae; genus Orycteropus; species Orycteropus afer. Next base: position 1,498,738 of record NW_006921702.1, on the reverse strand, counting down.
ATTAAATGGACCTGACCTAAGACTCCATTGATAGTTTGACCTTCATATACCCCCACACTGACTGGTGGGCCATAGTGATGTCTTATCTCTTGGAATTAATGTATATTAAAAACCAATGTCCAGTAATCCCCCAAAAGTCTGATTATTTCCTTTTCCCCAGTGAACAGTTACTAGTGCAAAAGGCCATAGATTCCTTTGGGGAAGACTGGGAGAAAGATTAAAGGTACAAAATTGTTGGCAGTATAGTGAGGCCATTTCTCAAAAGGACTCAACCTCCCTTTTATTCAAGGGGTCTGTAAACTTAATCAACACTTAATCAAGTCTGGTAGTTAATTGAGGGGCTCTGACTCTATTTTGGTGTATCAAGTTAGAATGCTGTTCACTTCAGTTTCAATTCTTCTGCTTGTACAGATCAAGTAAACATTTAGTAGAATTCCCCTCTATTTTACTCCTAGGGACACCATGCCTAAATAGCATTCTCCATAAATCCATATAAGTCAGATTATTCTGATTATTGCTTTGACTTTGTTGTATATTTCTGTAATGACATCCACTTTGTCTTTGTTGATTAATGGCTACCACTTGGCCCTTACCACCATGGTGTCCAATTACTCCCATTGTAGCTAGGTAACTTAATTGAATTAAGGCAGTTCTCGCTATCAAATCTGACTTAAGTAACATAACAATCACAGCAGTCTTCAGAGATGTTGGAGCTCCCATCACTAATTTGTTCCTCACGGTTGTAAAAAGAGTCTTCTCTGGGCACTCCATGTGTGACGTCCTACCTGATAAATCTACCCTAATAAGCCAATTTCCGTAAGCCTTTGGATACTTTCTTCTGTAATTTGTCAAGGCAGGTCTAGTACTTCAACTGTATTTAGTGTAGGCCATCACATAATCCATGCTTCAGTGATCCAAACAAATAAACTATTAGATCCTTTCTTAAACTCTCAAACTGAAACATTGAATGAAGAATCTGTGCTTAGTGGGCCTATATCAATAAACTCAGACTGATCTAATTTTATTTTCCTTGCACCATTATCTTACACATATTATTATCCCACATATTCTCCAGGTTTCTGTCTGTATTGTTGTTGTTGTTGTTATGTGCCGTCGAGTCGGCCCCGACTCATAGCGACCCCTCCTTGGGTTTCCGAGGCAGTATCACTACGGAAGTAGATTGCCCCATCTTCCTTCCGAGGAGTGGCTGGTGGGTTTGAACCGCCAGCCTTCTGGTTAGCAGTCAAGTGCCTTAGCCACTATGCTACCAGAGCTCATATATGAAAAATCAAGCAGTTCTTTTGGAGTGTAGCATACCTCTTCCTAGGTCACATTTTGTACTTCCCCTTTTGGGGTTAATTGGACTTAAGTCTAATTTTAGGTCTAGAAACAAAAATGGGTGTAGGGTAGTTCCTGAGAATAATCTCTTAAGGAATCTGCCTCAATTGATGTACAGACAATGCCTCAGATGTCACCCCAGGTGATATCTCAGCCAATGACTCAGCAGGCACAGTTGGATTAGTCTGATCACAAAAAATAAGAAGCCTGCTTCTGTTGGCAAGAGAACAGAATTTAGGGTCTCATTGCCCCCAGCTTCCTGATTATCTGCCCATATGTCCTCATATCAAGTTTCCAGATCCCATTTTTTCCCCCAATCAATGCCTTTATCTTAACTCCAAATACCATTCAAGGTTGGGAGTACAGTAAGTGTGGTAATTCATTTACTCTTACTATAAGACTGCCTCCTTTTGTCTTAATGATATTATGCTGACCATTCCATTATTGGATATTGCCTTTTCCTTCATCTAAATTAATATATGTCTTTTATCTAGTTAGTGATTTCCCTCCCTTTTCCCCCCATCCCTGGTAACCAACAAAGAATGTTTCATAAACTTTTCCTTGAGATTTTATAATAGTGGACTCATACAGTATTTGTTCTTTTATGGTTTACTCTTTTCAGTCGGCATAATGTCATACAGATGCATCCATGTTATGAGTTGTTACAGAAATTCTTCATCATTCTTTAATGTTCCATAGTATTCTTTTGTGTGTTTTCCCATAGTTTATCCATTCATCTGTTGATGGACTCTTAGGTTTTTTCCATCTCACTACTGTTGTGAATACTGCTGCAATAACACGGGTATGCATATATTCTTGTCCCAGCTCCTATTTCTCTAGGATGTACATCTAATGATGGGATTGCTGGATCAAGTGGTATTTCTAAATGTCATATCATATTCACAATGGTTGTACCATTTTACAGTCCCATCAACAGCATATGAACTTTCCAATCTCTTCTGACCTTCATCGGCTTTTGTTGTTTTCTGTCTCATTGAACTTTGCTATTACCACTGGGGTGAGATGATAGCTCATTTATATTTTGGTTTGCATCTCTCTAATGGCTTATTATCTTGAACATTTCTTCATTTGTTTGTTGGCTGCCTCAGTGTCTTCGATAGGGAAGATTCTTTTCATGTCCTCTGCCCATTTTTTAATTGAGTTGTTTGTCTTTTTGCTGTTGAAATGTTGAAGTATTCCACAAATTTTAGACATAAGTCTCTTGTCAGATAAGACTTTGCCAAATATTTTTGCCCAGTCTGCAGCTTCTCTTTTTTCTTTTGGATATATGTGTGTATATATATATATATTTTCCCCAAATTAAAAAAATGTATTATATAACATTTTTTTTTAATTTTATTTTGATTTGGGTGAAGATTTACAGAGTAAATTCACTTTTCATACAGCAGTTCACATATATATTGTCTCATGTCATTGACCAAAATTTACAATGCAA
>NW_006921702.1:1480901-1488688 GCF_000298275.1 Orycteropus afer afer | reverse complement strand
AGCCAAGGGTGGTTCAGGCTCTTCTTGGTGGTTTTTTATCATTGGCCCGTTGCTGGAGATGGAGGAATTGGCTCTCGCTCAGTAAGTGAAGTCACAGGAAGTGTGGGTGTAATTGTGTCTTATGCGGATTGTTGTTGTCTCCCACTCAGTGAGACACAAGCTACAATTGACTGTCCATTGAAAAACTTTTCAGTCTTGCAGGCCCCAAGTGTCCTTGGGGTTGTACCAGTCAGGAATCTCCGCGCCGCCTGTACTGTCAGGGTCACTCAGTTCGCTGTCAGACCGCAGCTCCGTATGTCTCCTTTTTTTGGTATTTTCACGCAAATTCTTCTGCTAGTTGGGATTTAGTCCAATTCTGTATCCTTCCCTTCAAGGCTTAGGCGTCCAAGATTATCTTTTGTGTCTGTGTTAATTGGTTTTCCTTTTCTTTGTTGAAGAGGGTCTTTGCAATCTTTCTGCCTAGTCCGCCATCTTGCAGGAACTCCTGTATAACATTTCTAACAGAAACAAAGTCTCGTACAATGAATCCCCATGTGCCTATAACCTAGCTTCTAAAACTATCAACTAAAGGCTAATCTTATTTCTCTCTCTCTCTCTCTCTCTCTCTCTCTATATATATATATATATATATATATATAATTTTTTTAATCACTTCACCCATATCAAACATATATCTTAATTATACATCTATCTTTCCTCACTGCCCCTCCTTTCCCATCCCTGGTAACCAGCAAAGAAAATTTCCTTTCCTGTGTAGATCTTTTCTTGACTTTTTTTACCATATGGGACTCATATAATGTTTAACCTTCTGTGACTGATATATTTCACTTAGCATAGTGTCCTCCAAGTTCATCCATGTTATGAGGTGATTCACTAATTCTTCTTTATTCTTTAATGTTGCATAGTATTCCATCATGTGTATGTACAGTAGTTGGGTTATTCTTTCAACTGTTCATGGGTGCTTAGGTTGTTTCTATTTCTGCTATCATAAATAGTTCTGTGATGAACATGGGTGTGCATATGTTTATTTGTGTATCAGGTTTCACCTCTTTAGGATATATTACTGACCAAAACCAAACTCATTTCTGTGGAGTTGGGTCTGACCCATAGGAACCCCTCCCTAGTTTTCTGAGGCAGTATCACTGCAGCAGTAGATTGCCCAACCTTCCTTCTGAGGAGTGGCTGGTGGGTTTGAACTGCCAGACTTCTGGTTAGCAATCAAGTGCCTTAGGCACTATGCTACCAGAGCTCTCTGATATATCACTAGTAAGGGGATTATTGGATCAAATTATATTTATATTTCCAACTTTTTAAGGAAGCCCCATATGTTTTCCTCGACAACATATAACAACAACAACATATGTTTTCCTCAGTGGTTGTACCATTTAACAGTTTCACCAGCAGTGTATGAGTTTTCCAATCTCTCCACAACAATATATTTATTTTCTTCCTTGTTGAATTTTGGTATTATTGTTGGAGTGAGATGATATATCATTGTTGTTTTGATTTGCATCTCTCTAATGGCAAATGATTGCTAACATTTCTTCATGTTTTTGTTGGCTTCCTGAATATCTTCTTTGGTGAAGTCTCGTTTCATATCATTTTCTCATTTTGAATTGAATTGTTTGTCCTTTTGATGTTGAGGTGTTAAGGTTTTCTATAAATTTTAGAGGTAAGTCCCTTTTCAGATATGTCATTGGCAAATATTTTATCCCAATCTGTAAGTTCTATTTTTACTGTTGTGGAGAAGTCATCAGATGCACATAATAATTCAATTTTCAGATGCTCACTTTCAGTTTGTGGATATTGAGTTATGTTTTATAGTCTATTTATATTATAAATTAGGGCTTCAAAGCTTACCCTTATTTTAACTTTGATGAACTTCTTATTTTGGGGTTTTATATTTGGGTCTTTGATCCATCTGAATTTCATTTGTGCGCATAGTGTGAGGTCCGGCTTTTGTTCCATTTTTCTGCAAATGGATATCCAGGTTTGCCAACACCACTTATTGAAGAGACTATCTTTTCCCCATTGAATGAATTTTGGTCCTTTTTCAAAGATCAGCTGTCCATAGGTGGATGTATTTATTCCTGTATTCTTAATTCTGTTCACTGATCTCTATGTCTGTCATTGTACAAATACCAGACTAATTGAACTATTGTGACTATGTAGTAGGTTTTGAAAAACAGAGTATGAGACATCCTACTTTCTTCTCTTCTTCAGTAGTGCTTTGTTTATCTGTGCTTTCTTTTCCTTATATATAAAATTAGTGATTGATTTTCCTATGTCCTTAAAGAATGTTTATGAAATTTGGGTTGGCATTGAATTGAATCTATAGATTGCTTTGTGTAGTACTGACATTTTCAAAAGGCTCATTCTTCCTATTCATGAGCATGGGATTTTCTTCCATTTATGTAGGTCTTTTATAGTTTCTTGTAATCAAATTCTTGGATAAGTCTTCTGATGTGCAGAAGTATTTAATTTTTAGGAAGTCCCAGTCATGTAGTTTAGCTTCTGCTGTTTGTGCATTTTTTGGTTGTATCTGATATTCTGTTCATGCCATATATTAGGAGCTCTGCTGGCATAGAGGTTAAAGAATTTGGCTTCTAACAAAAAGTTGGCAGTTGGAACCCATCAGCCACTTCTCTGGAGAAAGATGAGGCAATTTACTTCAGTAAAACTTTACAGCATTGGAAACTCTAAGGCACCATTCTACTCTGTCTTGTAGGGTTGCCATGAGTCAGAATCTACTCATTGGCAGTGTGTTTTGTTTGGTTTAGAACTTTGCTCTGTTTTTTCTTTGATAATCTTCATAGTTTTAAGTTTTCCCTTTAGATTTCTCTGATCCATCAGGAGTTAGTTTTTGTATGGTTGGAGACATATATCTTGTTTATTTTTTTCTACAAATGGATAACAAGTTTTCCCAGCATAATTTTTAAAGATATTCTCTCTTTTGCACTTAATGGGTTTCAGCCTTTTTTCAAGGTCAGCTGTTCATTGTTGTTAGATGCCACTGAGTCAGCTCAATTCTTAGTGACCCTATGTACAATGAAATGAAATAATGCCCAATATTGTGCCATCATCACAAACTTTTCTAGGCTTGGCCTATCATTGCAGCCAGAGTGTTAATACATCTCTTTGGGAGTCTTCTTTTTTCAGTGACCTTCCACTTTACCAAGTATGATATCCTTGTCCAGGGACTCGTCCCTTCTGACAACATGACCAAAGTATGTCAGAAAAAGTCTGGTCATTTTCACTTCTAAGGAGCATTCCAGTTATACTTTTTCCCAGACAGGTTTGCTCATTCTTATGGCACTCCATTGTATTTTCAGTATTCTTTGCCAGCACCAGAATTCTAACACATCAACTCTTCTTTGATCTTCCTTATTCATTGTCCAGCTTTCACATGCATATAAAGTGATTAAAAAGACAATGACCTGGGCCAAGAGTACCTTAGTGTTCAGAGTGACATTTTTGCTCTTTAACACTTTAAACAGGCCTTTTACAACAGATTTGCCCAGTGCAATATGACATTTGATTTCCTGAGTGTTGCTTCCATTGGCATTGATTGTGAATCCAAGTAAAATGAAATCCCTGACAACTTCAATCATTTCTGCACTTATCATGAGGTTGCTTATTGGTCCAGTTTTGAGGATTTTTTTGTTTTGTTTTGTTTCCTCTATGTTGAGGTATAATTCATGCTGAAGGCTATAGTCCTTGATCTTCATCAGTAAGATTTTCAAGTCTTCTCCACTTTCATCAAGCAAGGTTGTTTCATCTGCATACCACAAGTGGTTAATGAGTCTTCCTCAAATCCTGAGGTTTCATTCTTCTTCAGGTAGTCCAATTTCTTGCATTATTTGGTCAGAATACTAATTGAAAAAAGTATTGTGAAAGAATACAGTCCTATTGCATACCTTTCCTGATTCAAAGCATTCATTATCCCCTTGTTCTGTTTGAATGGCAGCTTCTTGATCTATGTACAGGTTCCTCATGAGCATAATTAATTTTTCTGGAATTCTCAGTTTTCACTGTTATTCATAATTAGTTGTAATCCACAGAGTTGAATGCCTTTGCATAGTCAATAAAACAAAGGTAAATATCTTTCTGGTATTCTTTGCTTTCAGCAAAGATCCACCAGGCAATAGCAATAAAATCTCTCATTCCATCCTCTCTTGCTGTTGTTGTTGTTGTTGTTATGTGCCATCGAGTTGGATCCGACTCATAGCGACCACTCCTTGGGTTTCCGAGGCGGTATCACTATGGAAGTAGATTGCCCAAACTTCCTTCTGTGGAGTGGCTGGTGGGTTTGAACTACCAGCTTTCTGGTTAGCAGTCAAGTGCTTTAGGCACTATGCCACCAGAGCTCCTTCCTCTCTTCTTAATACAGCTTGAAATTCTGTCAGTTCCCTATCAATGTACTGCTGCAATCATTTTCGCATTAACTCCAGCAAACTTTTACTTGTGTAAAATATTAATGATATTGTTCAATAGTTTTTTGCATTGTCTTGACTCACCTTTTGTTTTACTTATTTTATGCTGCTTTAACAAAAATACCACATATGGGTTGATGACGTTAACAAATAGCAGTTTATTCTCATGCAGTATTGGAGGCCAGAAGTCTGAGTTTGAAGTACCAGGTTCTAGGGGCTGAGTGAAAGCCCTTCAACCCTGGGCCTCAGCCCTGCCTCTTGCTCCTGGCCCACTGAAGCTGGAGCCTTTTCTTAACTAAGGCAGTTGCTGCCTACTGAGGATGGACAACCCAAGGTTGACATGTAAAAAGTCACAGTCCCACGATTATCAAACAACACAGCAGGTCACTAGTTCAAGTTCAGAAAAAGTCCCAAGACCAGAAGGGCATGGCAGGCTATTGAATGAAGACATGGCCACATGCAGGATCCAACCATGCCAAAAAGCGGCAGACCATTCCCAAAGCTGCTTCTTATATACTGGAAGCAGACCACATCTCTAAGGCAGCCACTCAGCTGCTCCAGTAGATTCTACCATGGAGTTGATTACCAATCACACCATGGGGAATGACTACATCCAGCTGCCTAGCCACTCAAAACAAGGCCCAACCGAGTTGACCCATAAGTTTGACCACCACACCTTTCTTTTAGAATGTTCACCAATATGGGTCTATTACAACCCATTGACCAGACAGCTGACTTCAAAATGTTTTGGCATAAATGAGTGAGTACATCTAGTCCTGCATCTACTCATTGAAACATCTCAGTGGGTATTCTATCAATTACAGGGACCTTGTTTTTCACCAATTCCTTCAGTGCAGCTTGATTTACTTCCTTCAACACCATCAGTTCTTGATCTTATGCCATCACCTGAAATGTCTGAACATTGAGCAATTTTTTTTTTTGGGGGGAAGGGGCTGGGGTACAGTGACTGTGTATTCCTTTCACCTTTAATGCTTCCTAGATCAGAAATATGTTGTCTATAGAATCCTTTAATGTTACAATTTGAGGGCTTATTTTTTTTCTTTAATTCTTTAAATTTGAGACATGTCTAGCATGTTCTTCCCCTTTTGTTTTCCAATCCCAGGTCCTTTCACATTTCATTGTAATACTTTGTCTTCTCAAGTTGTTCTTTGAAATTTTCTGTTCAGATCTTTTACTTCATCATTTCTTCCATTTGTGTTAGCTACTCTCTGCTCAAGAGCAATACTCTGAGTCTCTTTTGATGATCATTTTGGTCTTTTCTTCCTTTCCTGCCTTTTGCTTTCTTTGTGGATGATATTATTGATGTCATCCCACAACTTGTTTGGTTTTAGGTCAATGGTGTTCAATGCATCAAAACCATTCTTCAGATAGTCTCTAAATTATGGTGGGGTATAAACAAGGCCATATTTTGGCACTTGTCTGTCAGTTTCTCTTACTGTGGTGGCTTTCATGTTGCTATGATGCTGGAAGATATGCCAGCAATATTTCAAATATCAGCAGAGTCACTCATGGTGCTCAGGTTTCAGTGGAATTTACAGACTGAGATAAACTTGAAAGAAGGACAGGGCCATCTACTTCTGAAAAAAATACCTCCAGAAGCCTTGTGAATAGTAGTGAGACAATTCCTGACATGTAACTGGAAAATGTTGTGTAAAGCAAAGAAATATTTTCTGATAAAGTGCTGGAAAATGAGTCCCTCATGTTGGAAGCCACTCAAAATGCAATTGGTTAAGAACTGCTTCCTCAAAGTTGAGTTGACCTTTATGATGTGCATGCAGTGAAGCTTTTTGCATCTTCTTTTGCTGATGTGGAACAAGTCTAAATAAGAATAAACACCTGCAAACATACATTAGTAATTGGAACACAGAATAAACAAAGTACAAAGCTAGGAAAATTAGATGTAGTCTAAGACGAAATGGAACACATAGAGATCAATATCCTAAGCATTGTTGTTGTTGTTGTGTTGTTGTTATGTGCCGTCGAGTCAGACCCAACTCATAGTGACCTCTCCTTGAGTTTCCCAGGTAGTATCACTACAGAAGCAGATCGCCCCATCTTCCTTCTGAGGAGTGGCTGGTGGGTTTGAACCACCAGCCTTCTGGTTAGCAGTCAAGTGCCTTGGGCACTATGCTACCAGAGCTCGCATCCTAAACATTAGTGAGCCAAAATGGACTGATGTTTTTCCCAGTTGGTTCAGTTGTCACATGGCCTCTTTCATTCTTTAATTGTGTTATTTGCATCTTCTTTTTCTTTTCTGTGGTTAAATTCATCAGTAGTTTGTCAATTTTATTAATCTTTTTTGAAGAAACAACGTCTAGTTGTCTTTATTCTTTTATTGTTTTCCTGCTCACTGCTTCGTTTGTTTTCTAATCTTTATTATTTCCTTCTTCTGGAGACTGTAGGCTTTTTTCATAATTGTTGCAGTTGTTGCATTACGGTGCTGATATTGTTTGTTTCTTCTTTTTGATGTTGATACTTATTACTATAAATTACCTCTGAGAACTTCTTTTGCTGTGTCCCAACCATATTTGTATATTGTATTTTCATTCTTTTATTCTAGAAATTTTTTATTTCATGTTTTATTTCTTCTATTACCCTATAGATTTTAAGCTGGGCATTATTCAGGTGCCATTCCACTCCCACCACCATCACCCCCACCCGCTCTTCCTATTATTATTTCTAATTTTCTAGTATGTGGTCTGAGAATAGTATTAGAATGTTTTCAAATTTATTGAGGTTTGATTTAAGGTCTAATATATAGTCTATTCTGGAGAATCATTCCTATGCACTGGAAAATAATTTGTATTCCATTTTTGTTTGATGAAGTGTTCTGCACATATCTATGAGGTCAAGTTAGATCTTCATTATTTTTGTTGAGTTTACTTATAATTCTTTTGTCCTTCATGAAAAGTAGTGTTTTAAAGTTTCTTACTATTATTTCAACATGGTCTATATCTCTTTTTAAGTCTGTTAATGTATACTTTATTTATTTTGGGCTTTTTCATTGGATGTGTAGATATTTATTATGATCAATGTTATCCTGGTGGATTGACCTTTAATAATGTCTTTTCTTGTCCCATATGCTGGTTTTACCCTTAAAGTCTATTCTATCAGAAATTAATACTCTCACTTCCTTTTTGGTTATCATTTGGTTAATGTATTTTATTAATCTTTTGATATTTTGTTTATTTTATCTTTGTATCTAAGATGAATCTCTTGTTGGTAATGTATTTATGGGTCCTAAATTCTTATCCATTCTGCCATGTTGTATCGCTTGACTGGCATATTTAAACTATTTACATTCAGTAAGTATTGACAGGTATAAATTTACTG
>NW_006921702.1:1471873-1480523 GCF_000298275.1 Orycteropus afer afer | reverse complement strand
TTTTTTTTTTTTTTTTTTCTGGGTTAGTTTCCAGTTGATGTTATATCATGTTCCTTAATCTCAGTTTGGTTTGTTGTTTGCCATAGTTGGTTCTGTCTAAAGGACTCCTTTTAACATTTGTTTTGTAAGATTAATCTGATCTTTACAAATTCCCTTGATTTGTGTTTATATGGAAATGTTCTAATGTCAATATCATATTTGAGGGACATTTTTGCTGGAAATATATATTTCTTTGTTGACAATTTTTTTTTTTTTTTTCCCTTTCAGGATTCAACATCCCATTGCTTTCTTTCGTGCATAATTTCTCCCAAGAAATCAGATCTTAGTCATTGGCTCTACTTTGTACATAATATTTTGTTTTTCTTGAGCTGCTTTGAAGATTCTTCCTTTGTCTTGGGCTTTGGAATGTTTGATTATATTTCTTGGCGGCATTATTTTAGGGTATATACTTGTGGTAGTGAAGATTAAATGTCAATTTGGCTGGGCTTGATTTTCAGTTGTTGGGCTGCTGGTGGTAGTTATTCCCCATGATGAGACTGGCAATCATTTCTATGGTGCAATCTGCCATAAGCAGCTGAGTAGCTGCTTTAAGATGTGGTCTGCTTCCCATATATAAGGAGAAGCTTTGGGAATGATCAACAGCTATTACATGCTTGGACCCTTCATGTAGCTGTCATTGTTCAGCAGCCTACCATGTTGTCTGCCAATCTTGGGACTCTTAATGGACTTGCTTCAATTGCCTTTCATGTGGTTTGGTAATATCAGGACTGTGCCTTGTTACTTGTTGACCTTGGGTTTGTCAGCCTCGACAGCCAGCAGGTTTCTGAGTGAAGAAAACCCTCCAGCTTCAGTGAGCCAGGAGCAAAAGGCAGAGCTGAAGCCCAAGATTTAGGGGTTTTCACTCAGCACCCAGAGCTACTTTGAACTCAGACTTCTAGCCTTCCAAACTGTAAGAGAATAAACTCCTGTTTGTTAAAGGCATCCACCTGTGGTATTTTCTTTTAGAACTGCACAAAGTAACCACAACAATACTGTACTAGGTTCTTTGAGACTCTTTTGATGAATGTCTTTTCATCTTTCATTGGGAATGTTTTCTGCTAGCACATCTTTGACAATTCTCTCTCTACCTTTCTTTTTCTGCATCCTTTTCTTCTGGAATTCTGATCTCACATAAATGTTTCTTCTTGACACTATCCCACATAATTCTTAAAAGTTTCTTAATTCTTCTCTTTTTTCCTCATACAAATAGCTTTCAAGGGAATTATCTTCTAATTCACTAATCCAGTCTTCTATTGATTATCTGAACTCACTTGTCATTCCAATGTTTATCTCCAAAATTTCAGTGTTAATCTTCTGAATTTCTAATTATTGTTTTTGAGTGGCTTCTAATTGTTGATATTTCATCATATTTTTCTTATATTGCTTTCTAGAATTCTTCTAGGTTACTGTTTGTGCTTTCCTGGATTTTCTTTGTGGTTTCCTTGATCTGTTGGAAGGTCCTATATATAAATCCTTGAGTTCCTTATGTAGTAGTTCTATTACCTGTTCTTCTTCTGGGTTGTGTCCTGGTTCTTTATTTAGTACCTTTATTGCACCATCTTGTCCTGTTTTTCTACTTGATTTGAAATTGTCTGTTACATTCAAAGCATTTTTTGGAGTTCTTAATTTACTTGTTGTTTTATTTCACCTTGATCTCATGTTTTGCTTTGGTTTGATATGTCCAGGCAAGCAAGGCAAATATGTTATTTTGTTCACAAGTTTAGCAGCACTAGGGTGTTACACCTTTCTCTATGGGTGCATGGAGCAAATAATAAGACTGTGGGCATGGGTCTGTATTTGGTGGTTGTGAAAATCAACTCTGGATGAAGTGAGCAACTGTGTTCCACTATTTGTTATTCATTCAGTGATACAGGAGTCAGTGGTGACACTCACCTGATCTGTTGGGCAGTAGCTGGTAGGTGTACCTCACTTGTGGAGAAACAACATCCACCTCTCCCATACTGGGGTATAGAAAGAAAAAAAATGGGGGGGCAGTATTAGAGACAACAATTGTTAAAAATAAAGGAAGAAGAAAATAAAAAAATAAATAAACAAATACAAAGGGAGAAGTGGAGAGAAGAAAAAGAAAAGAAAATTGGGAAAAAAAGTTAGCATGTATATGGTCACTTATTCCTCTAAGGCTAAGGACACATGGTGCCCTATTTTTTGTGACATGTACTTTTATCCAGAAGTGATAGCAGGAGGCTTCTGCATGATTCACATATACATACTCTGGCTAGTGGAGACCCAAATTATTTCCAACCCTATATGACCACTGTGTATTTTCCCTTATACTTATTCAGGGAATAAGTACAAATAAATACCTAGCTGAATAACTGAAAGAAATGTGTTGCAGATCTCTGAAACTCTCTATCTCTGCAGTTTTCTTCTAGTACTATGCTTTGTGAACGCTATACATCTCAACCTTCCCAGACTTTCACCTCTGTCTTCTCAATCCACATGACTGGTGCCTGTGCATATTTTTTTCCCTCTCCTTGAGGTGACCTGAAAACTCTTTCCAGAAAGTAAACTGGAGTGATCATAGAACTTTCCTCATTTATACTCTCACTTTTCATATATCAGTGTTCTGTTGTATCTAAAGTTGAATTTCTGAATAACATGTCTCAGATTCTACCTGTTTATTATTATAGTTGTTGTCATTTTTATTATTATCTTTGGTGGGACAGTGAATCCAGTCTCCAATTTTCCATCTTGATTGATAGCTGGAGCCTCTATACCTGTCTTAATTTCAATACACTGGAATAATTATTTTTTAATGCTCAAAGTTTCTAAAATTTGTCCAGTGAGAGGCTCTTCATTTTGGTACTCATGAAATTTTGATTGGTTGATTGCTTTCCAGCACTATAAGACAACCTAGATGTTTCGGTATATTTCCTGCATTAAGTGCCATGAATTTTCATTGAAAAATTCACATGTTATAAATGATATCTGCTATTTAAATAACTATATCCTGAAATATTCATTTAATTTCAGTGAGTCTTATATGCTTGTTAGTTAAGCCAACATGATACCATTTAACTTGTTCTGTTTTGTAAGAACTAAATGGAATACTAACTATAATTGGTCCTGGTAGGAATCTTGACACTTAATACATTCTTAAAATTTAGTACATTCCTTCACTTTTCCTCTAACTCAGAGAAAATAATACATTTTATTTATCATTAGAATCAATGTATTTTGTGCACAGTTCTAATTGTTCTATTGTACCTCTCATTATTTATAAAAATTATATTTTAACTTCTTTAAAGAGAATCTCCAAGTTACCTATATTTTATTATTTCTCTTTTCTGTTCAGATAAATAGTTGCATGAGAAGATGTGTCTGTATTCACTGAGCATAATGTATCTTGGAATCTGCTGAGTTATTAGTGCTGTGTTAATATATCAAACCTCACATCCAGCTGCCCATCAGAATATATTACACACTTCATGGCACTTCAGACAGAAAACCAATATCAAGTGATGGAGTATCAAGGCCTCTTTAATGTCTGATATAATTCATTCTCTCCCACTTAATTATGGTAAGACTCCATTTTATCCCTTTATTGAAGTTCAGTACATGAAAAATTGTTAATAGTTCACATATAGTCTATCTACTATTTGTTTATTTGATACTCAAAATAATCTTATGACAATTTTTAAGTGAAAAATTTTAAATGGTTTTTTTTATTAGAAAATCATTATCTATGATATCTGAACTTGCTTTTCTTGACTTTCCATTCAAAGCTCCACAGAATGACTAGACTTAAAATTTTAAAAAAGGAAGCCATGGGGGAGAGAAAAAAAAAATATATATATATATATACTGATTTTATTTGGCCAAATATTCTAGTTTAACTCTTGATGTACCCATTACTCAGAGATGTGAAATAGTTCACAGTAGCTAAAGAAAAATGGTAAAGGCAATAGAACAAAATTTCAGAAGTCACAGATATTTCAATAAAAAAAGTGTGAGGATCTAGTAAAGGGTAAATCTGCTTTCTACTTATTGCTGTATCTTACTATCTTACCAGTTGCTTTGAAGTTAACTTTGACTCATGGCAACCCTATGTATGTCATAGTAGAACTCTTCTCTGTAGGATTTGGTTAATTTTTTTGGAGTAGATCACTATGCCTTTATTCTGAGGTGTCTCTGGGTGGGCTCAAATCAACAACTTTTGTTTAGCAGCTAAGCATATTAACAGTTTTCACCACCCAGGGTTTCCCCTACCCTTCCAGCCATAACCAAATACTCTTGATACCATTACATAATAGGTTAATAATTGATAAAATGTTTGCAATAGTGTCCCAAATACTGTGGCCTGATGATATATAGCAGTTTTAGAGTGAAAAGCTAAGCACCAGAACATAATATAAAGACATATGAGAATGGTGTGAAAGGTGTTGAAAAAATAATAGCCAATGATAATTAAATACTGAAGATGTGTCAGTGTGAAGGACACTAACAAATGAAAAGATTTGTACAGATTTCAAATCCAGACAAAATAGTGTAGAATTTTTTCTCTCTATTTCTACTCACAACTTAAAACTGAGGAAATAATACAACAGGTAATAAATAGAGAAATTTGAAAGGTGGTAAGAAGAAGATCTATAATTTTGGGACTCCAATACTGTAGAAATAAAACAGTGGGAAAATGTCTAATATTTCACCACCCAACAAGAAATGGTCAAACAAATAAAATATTTCTTCATCCTCAACCTAGCAAAAGAAGATTGCCAGCTAGGCTCATTTATCTCTTGGATCAAATGGGGTTCCTCTGACAACATCAGGCAAGCCCAACAACACAGTAGCAAGGAGAATCAGAAAGAAGTACAGCCTAAAATAAGTGGCTAGTAGAATAAGGATATTCCCCACAGGGCTTGAAAATCCCCTACCCCATAAAGAGACAATGGACAATAGAGAAGCAGTAGAGAGAGACATCTTGCCAAAGCATTTCAGAAAAATGTGAAAACAGCAATAGAAATTATCATTGAAGAGGGCAATTTAATACCCAAGGATCTCTGGTGGTGTAGTGCCTAAAGCATTTGACTGCTAATCAGAAGCCTGGCAGTTCAAACCCACCAGCCACTCCTCAGACAGAAAGTTGGACAATCTAATTTCATAGTGATACCACCTCAGAAACCCAAGGAGGGGGTTTAATTCAGATAGGACTTGATGGCAGTGAGTTTTGTTTTGGTTATATTTATAGTTTGAATTCCCACAGAAGGAGGAAAAATATTAAAAATAAATATTGGTTGGACCACTGAAAATATTCAAAACATGTAAAAAATCTAAGCCTACAAATCTAAGAAGCTCAACAAATCACAGGCAGAAGAATCATGAGGAAAACTACTTCAAGGTACATTACAATCAAATTATTTAAAATCAATGATAAAGTGAGATTCTTAAAAGCTGCCAGAGATTAAGACATAGTAGGTTGAGGCACAAAGATTAGAATGAGAGAAGAGTTCTTATGAGAAGAAATTTGTCATGATGCAATGTGAGAAAATGTTTTAATTCTCTTAGAGTCCAGATTTCTGAGTCCATTGAGTTGCCTGACCCATGCAGGCCATCTTCTCTCAGATGTCTTTTTGAATATTGAGTTATAAGGAAAAAAAGGTGTGGAGGGGTTTCCTAAAATCATCTCCCAGTTAAACAATTGCCTGGTAAGTAGTAGTGCAGATTGTTTTATCTTGGGTTCTTTTATAGAATTATTTAAGTGCAGCCAGTTTCGAGGAGCAGGGACCCCATGGTCTGACTAGAAAATGTATGACATATCCTTCCAAACTTCCAACTCACTACCAGGGACCCCCATAGGTTTTCCAAGGCTGTAAATTTTTAAAGAAGCAGAATGCCCTATCTTACTATCTCTTTCTAGAGTTCCCTGGAACGCTGTACTTTTTCTGATGTTACCTCCTAAAAAAATTAAAATGACAATGACCTATATATCTTGTTTTCACTATGCCCTTTTTGGTACAAATTCCCTGTATATTTGGGTTGATGTGGCCTGGTTTGAAACGTATCTAATCAGAATAAATGCATTCTGTTATACTAATCTTTGGTGTTTCTCTGCACATTTAGTTTTTTGACAAATGAGAGTATAATCTTTAAAGTACTAAAAAATAATAAGCTATCATGGTAGAATAATATACACAGTAGCATGCTTTTCTCCTTCCTTTCTTTTCTCTCTCTGTCTTTTTTTAGATTTACTTTTATTGTGATGAAAATTACACAACAAGACTTGTGCCAGCATAACAACTTCATCATTTATAGCTGAGGGATATTGACAAAGTAGCATATTTTTCAAAAAAAGAATATGAAATAAAGACTTTGTCAGACAAACAAGAGCGGAAGTGAAGACATCATTATAGATTTTACAGAGGTTAAAGACAGCAAAGAAATATTGTAAACAACTATTTGCCAATACTTTCAGCAACTCAGATAAAGTAATTAAATCCTCTTAAAAATATAAACCTCTGAAGCTCACCTAAGGACCTTTGGTGGCATAATGCCTAAGGCACTTGACTGCTAACCAGAAGACTGGAGGTTCAAACCCACCACCCACTCCTCAGAAGGAAGATGGGGCAATCTACTTCCACAGTGATACTGCCTCGGAAACCCAAGGAGGGGTTGCTATATGTCAGATCCAACTTGACGGCAGTGAGTTTGTTTTAGTTTGAAAGCTTACCTGGTAAGACATTAAAACCTCAGAGGGGGGAAGAAAAAGAAAGAAAAACACACACAAAAATGCTTCACCAGTGATTTCTACAAAACATTTAATAAATAATAATAATAATAATAATCTAACAAAATATTCCTTAACGTTGTTGTTGGTGGTGATGTTGTTATTGTTTGGTGCTGTCGAGTCAGACCCAACTCATAGTGACTTCTCCTTGGTTTTCTGATGTGGCATCACTATGGAAGTAGATTGCCCAACCTTCTTTCGGAAGAGTGTGTATATTTTCAAAATTATTCTATAAACTCAGAATTACCCTATGTATATATTAAAAAGAAACATAAGAAAAGAGAATTATGGATCATTACTTCCCGTGTATATAAATGTAAAAACTTGTAAGAAAAATTTTAGCAGTTTGAATCAAAATGAATTGAATTAATAATAGAAATTCAAACTAGGTTGACTATTAATTTTTAAAAAAGTCAATGTAGTTCACCATGTGAAATCTAAAATGAAAGACAAAAAAGATCATATTAAGAAGTAGAAAGAACCCTCAGAAATGTCAGAATATGAGCACATGTCATAAATTCAAGAGGAGGTTTATGAAGTATCCACAGCTAATACTGTACTTAATGTAAAAAAAGTTAGGTATTTCTACCTGAACATCACTAACGTGGTAAGGATATTTGCTCTCAGGTATTTTATTCAACCTTGTACTGCAGATTCTGCTCAGCATTGTGCAATAAGAAAATAAGTAAATAAATTCAGATTGAAAAGGAAAAAGCTGTCATGGCAACTACTGACATCATAACAAAAAATACACAAGTGATTTTCTTTTTAAAGAACAAAAATTTATTTTTCACAGTTTTCGAGGTAAGTTGCCAAATCAGATCTTAGACATGTTGGTTGGTTCTGTGTGCCTCGTCAGATGTGTCTTCCTTCTAGTGTCTGTTGGAGATATTTTTTTTTTCCTTTGCTTGAAGATGCATCCTCACATGGCATGCCTTCCCCCCATGCATGTTTCTGCATATATTCTCTTTTTTTATAAAACATCAGTTAGAAGTGATTAGATTTAGGACACATTCTACTCTGGTTGTTGTTGTTATGTGCCATTGAATCAGACCGGACTCATAGCTACCCCTCCTTGGGTTTCTGAGGCAGTATCACTACAGAAGTAGATTGCCCCATCTTCTTTCCGAGGAGTGGCTGGTGGGTTTGAACCACCAGCTTTCTGGTTAGCAGTCAAACCTTATTAATGTAACAAAAGAGTAACCCTACAGCCACACATGGTCATATTTAGAGTTATAGGTGTTAGAATTTAAATACATACTTTGTAGGGACACAGTTCAGTCTATAACACTCTTGTTATTCACAGAGAACATTATCATCTATGGAAAAAATCCCACTGAATGTACAAGGGTGACAGTTAAATAAATCAATTTAGGCTTCTAGCTAGCTGGTGGAATAAGCAGATAAGCTACCCAGACCCTTCACAACAAAGAAGCAGGAAACCAACTGAAACAGATGCAGAGGATAATCTTGGAATCTTGAACTGCAAACAGAAGCATAAGAAAGTGGATTGAATATCACTTAATAGAAGAAAGAATGAAAACAGAAAATAAGGAAGCAAAAGAAGCTCTGGACTATTTGCATGCAGTGTTCTGACTGGGACAGAAATCTGATAATCAGTTCTGCTAGCTGAGGACTGCATGGACAACTTCACTGGTGGTGATGACCAAAAAGCAGCCATGCCAACATGACTCAAAGAAATCCACAAGTCCTGCATCCCTACACATTTTGTGAGGGCCATAAAGTGATTAATGATAGCAAGTAGAGTAGCACTCCATCCCTCTTTGCTCAGATACATCAAAATAAAATATAGCAAAAAAAAAAAAAAAAGACCTTAAATCTTAACACATTGTTACTTTAAATATA
>NW_006921702.1:1463765-1471773 GCF_000298275.1 Orycteropus afer afer | reverse complement strand
AAAAAAAAAAAAAAAAAGACAAAGGACAATAACATTCAATGACCAATTAAATATAAATACAACAACATCATAATATTTTGGAGACAACTGACAATCCCAGTTCACACAAAGAAGTATGATAAAGTAGTACAAACAAGGTACCAGAATACAAAGCAAGCAAACCTCAATGTGTAAGAAGTGGCTTTTGAACTCCCTGATAAAGAATTCCAAAGAATTGTATTCAGGTACCTTTATGAACTGAGAGACAGATCAAGGAAAACACTGACAAAATTAAGGAAAACACATACAAAACTCTAGAAGTACTTAGGAAAACAATATAAGAAGAAATTGACAAAATAAATGTAAAACTAGAAACCATACAGAAACAGCAAATAGACATTGAAAACTTTAATACCAAGGTTTTAAAAATAGGTGACACATTGAAAGGGCAAAGGAGTAGAATAGAATCAATGGAAGAGAATTAGTGAGAATGAAGGCAAATTTCTTAATGCTACTTTGGTAAAGGAACAATCAGAAAAAAAAATGAAAAACATCTAAGATTTATATGAGATACCATCAATAGGAATAACCTTTGTGTGATCAGAGTTCCAGAATAGGAAGAGACAAATAAAACCATAGTGGAAGCTGTTAAAGTTTTATTGGAAAATAACTTCCCTAATATGACAAAAGACAAGATATATGCATTTAAGGAGTTCAGTGAACTCCAAACAGGATGGACCCTAAAAGAAAATCACAAAGACATACCATAATCTAGAGTTACAAAACCAAAGACAAAGAAAGAATCCTGAAAGCAGTTCAGTAAAAATGAAAAGTTACTAACAACAAAAGACAGCAACTTGTGATTTACACACATGACAAAACAACACAGAAATCAACCCAGAAAAAGATGTATTCAAAGTGAAATAAACTTACAAGATTATAAACAAGGATTCAGAGACATTGATTTGTAAATAAGGACAGTAATGAAGCAAAAAGAGGACATAAATAGTATAGTTATTGAATATCCCAGTGAAGAAGAAATCAAGATGATTTCAAGATAGAGTGGGATGTCTTAAAGTTAGGAAGAAAATAATAAATCACAAGGTAGACTTTAAGAAAATTAATGACTTTTTCATCAAAATAAAAAAGACGAAACACATAAATACATAGCAAATACTAAGACAATAGCAATGGAGGAATAATAAAAAAATCATAAACAAAATGAGCTCAGCACAAAAAATTATATGGAACAAAGAAATCAGCAATACCTCATACACACACACACACACAACACACTACAAAATGACAGCAATAAATTTAAATTTGTCAATAATTACAATGCATTTAAGTGGATTAAATACACCAATCAAGAGACAGAGAGATGCAAAATGGATAAGAAAACATGACCCATCAATATGCTGTCAAAAAGAGACACATATTAGGAATAAACACAAAAATAGACTAAAATCAAAGGTTGGAAAAAAAAAATATCAAGCAAGTGGAAATCAATAAAGAGCAGAAGTCACAATATTAATTTCTGATAAAACAGACTTTAAGACAAAAACCACTATAAGAGGCAAGGAAGGACATTATATAATGATTAAAGGATCAATAGAACAAGAAGACATAACCATAATAAATATGCACCCAATGAAAGAGCCTCAAGCATAAATCAAACATAAATCAAACTTCAACAGAATTGAAAAGAGAAATTGACAATTCCATAATAATAATAATAATAATAATAATAATAACACTCCATCAAGTCGATTGCAACTCATAGTGACCCCACCTTGGGTTTCTGAGGCAGTATCTCTATGGAATTAGATTGCCCAACCTTCCTTCCAAGGAGTGGCTGGTGGGTTTGAACCACCAGCCTTCTGGTTAGTAGTCAAATACCTTAGGCATTACACCACCAGGGGAGACTTTAATACACCACTTTCAATGAAGTATAGAACAATTAGAAGGAACAGGAATATACCCATGCCTATATACAGGTTTGGCAGATCATATTTCTGAATAAATATTTGTATGTGTTGTAAAAATGTCCATATATATAATAGAGTGAACAGAGGGCAAAGTTATGATAACTTCTTAGCCACAGCGCTATGAAGAGCCTTTGGGCTCAGGACCATGCTTGTGGACAACATCAAGCTCAGTTGGCATAACTTATTACATAAAAACATAGTTCTACAACCTTCTTTGGTGAACAGCCACTGAGGTCTTAAAAGCTTGTGGATGACCATCTAAGGGGCAATTTTGGTCTTTCGTTGTTCAGAGCAAAGAAGAGTGAAGAACATCAATAACTCATGAAAATAATTAGCTTGTTAAAATTATTAAATGATTACTGGGCCTTGAAAACCTCAGCCTACATGACCCTGAGATCAGAAAACCTAGATGATGCCTGGCTACGGCGGCCAACCACTCAGAAAGGATCAAAATAGAGATCCTAGATAGAGTGGTAGAAAAATGTGGAACAAAAACTAAGTATTAAAAAAAAAAAAAAAGCCAGGTTTATTGGGCTGACAGACACAGATGAAATTCTGAAGACTATGGCCATGTGATAGTTAAGTGTATTAACTTGGTTGGACCATGATTCTGAGTGGTTGAAGCAATTGTGGTATAGTCATTCCCATGATGAGTTCCAATGTACATGCTTTGAGCAACTGATCAATTGAAAGGGAGTTTAATTATGGGTTTGACCTGCTTCCAATGTATATATGGATGTCCTGGGAAAATTCCAGAAATTTTGTTAGATCTGGATCCTGTCATGCTGCCTTCTGATCTCGGGTCCATCAGCCCCTGCAGCTGCATGAATAAGGAAAAGAGTCCAGCTTGACATTTGGCTCATGAACTTGGGACTTCCAAGCCTCTTCAACTGTCCTGTGAGCCAATGATCAACAATCTTGTATTTGTCATCCATTTAACTCAACAGCAGGCTATATGGCCTGACGATCTTGGGCTTGCATCAGTTGGGAAAAGCTTCCAGCTTGAAGTTTGGTCCAGGAACTTGAGACTTCCTAGCCTCTATAACTGTGTGAGCTATTTTCCTGAGATAACTTTCTCTCTCTCTCTCTTTTCATACAGCTCCTTATGTAAATGTAAACGTAGATGTAGATGTAGATGTATAGGAGTTTTGGTGGTGTAGTGCCTAAGGCACTTGACTGCTAACCAGACAGCTGGTGGTTCAAACCAACCAACCACTCCTTGGAAGGAAGACTGGGCAAGCTATTTCTGTAGAGATACTGCCTCAGAAACCCAATGAAGGGTCACTATGAATCAAGAGTGACTTGATGGCAGTGAGAGTTTTAAGTATATGTATACGCACGAAGAGGTATATGTATGTATAAGTATACGTATGCATATGTATACGTATGCATACGTATACCTATGTATACGTATGTATAGGTATACATATGCATAAGTATACGTATGCATAGGTATACGTATATATAAGTGTATGTATATGTGTATGCATATGTATATGTATATGTGTATAGAAACTTTACTGGTTTTGCTTGTCTAAAGAACTTTTAGTCTAAGAGAGGCTCCTAGTTATCTTTCCATCTTGGAATTGAACTCACTCCTTTGGTTTAACTGTAAGCCAAACAATAGGCCTACAAGTTGAACAAGTATATCAGGAAGGTGCACTCCTTAGAGTGATCAATCATGGGGGACCAGTAGGACAGCATTTGTGCAGAAAAAAAGCTCAGAATTCAAGAATGCATAGGAAAGGAGAACACAGGGAAAATGTAACCACAGAGGAAGTGGGAAGAGTTCTGTTATGTTAGGATTGCAATCAATGTCATGAAACAAACTGTGTACAATCTGTTCAATGACATATGAATTTGCTCTGTAAATTTTCATCTAAATCTCAATAATTTTTTTAAAAGAATAAATTTAGCATGTTTGCAGTATACATAATCAACATACAAAGATCAATTTTATTTCTACATAATAGAAAAAACAATCAGAGAATAAAATCTTAAAATTATAATTTATACTAGCAGGAAGCATATGAAACTAGAATAATATTGACAAAATATGAAAGACCTTAAAATGGAAATTGAGAAAATATTATTGAGATAAAGGCAATCTAAACAATGAGAGAGATATATTGTGGTCATGAATCAGATATTCAACATTGTTATAATGCCAATTATGAAAAAATTGATCTATAAATTCAATCCAATCTCAACCAAACCATAGCAGGTTTATTTGTAGAAACTGCCAGGTTTATTTAAAAATTTATATATAAGTACAAAATCAATTTGACAAAGAATAACTATTAAGGTCTTCCCTTTATAATATCAAGACTTACCGTAAAGCTGATGCAATCAAGAGATTATGGTGATGGCAGAAAGATAGAGAATAGTTCAGTGGAACAGAGTACTCACTGCTGTAGAGTTGGACCCAACTCATAGTGACCTTTCCTTTGGTTTCTGAGGTGATATCACTAAGGAAGTACATTGCCCAACCTTCCTTCTGAGTAGAGGATCCAAAATACATCTACACACATGCAACAAATTGATATTCAACAAAGGTTCCAAGTGAAATATAATGGGAAAAGACTAATATTTTCAAGAAATGATTCCAGGAAAATTTGATACCCATAGGTCAAAAATGAGCTTTGACCCTTCAGAATGTATAAAAAATTATGTTGAAAAGATTATAAAATTAAATATAAGAGCCCAAACTATAAAACTCCTGTAAGAAGACATGGTTGAAAATCTTAGTGACTTTCAACTTGGCTAATATGTTTTCATCTATGACATTAAAAAAAAAAATCAATAAAAGAAAAAGTAAATGCTAATATAGTAATGCATAGTGCAAGTCTGTTTCTCTGTATTTATTGACTGCAGAATTATGAGGCCACCCTTTTGCAGATTATAATTACAAACCAATAGATTATCTTTTTTCATGAGCTGAGGCCTGCTCTTTTTCTGCCTGGAGACCTCAGAAGGAAGCAAAAGTCTAGATAGAGCCATCACCCTTGGCTGTTTCACCATAGGAGTCAATTGGGACACTTCTCATTTCTTACTGCCTCCACGCCACTCTCTACTTGGGAGCACTCAGGACCAAATTCATTACATCCTTCAACTCAATCTATGTCAGTGAACAAAATATTCCTGGCACTCTTGTGCCACACAACATTCATCAAACTCTATTCTCCATAGAACTCTGTATATCACCTTTTCTGATTTTCCCTCAACCCCCTCTTCTGAAAACTTTACAGCAATCATGCTGGAACTCAAGGTGAATAACCAAGAAAATGACTTATGTCCTCAAACTCTATTTTAAACATTGCTTTCACCTTATAGATCCAAGGAAATTTTATCTCTACATTGTATTTATTTAATTTTGATCTTAAAAAAAAAAGAAAAAAACAATATCTTTCTTGCTTCTTGATCTCCTCTTCATTTCTCTCTACTATTCCATTTTTCTCATTTTCTTTATACCAAAACTCCTTGAAAATGTTACATCTAGTGTATGTCCCTAATTTTTTTTTCTCTTCAAAGTTCCACTTGGATAAACTTCACTGATTTATTTTGCCCCAGATATCCACAAATCACATCATCAAATGATATACATATTACTATACTGAATTTCCATTCTTTCTTATCAGCATTTGATGGAGGTAAGCAGTCTTTTCCCTGGAAAAATTTTAATTATATTTTATTCATCTAGCTTGGTTTCCTTTTCTCACTGTCTGAGTATCCCATCTTACTCTCTTATTTGCTGATCCTTTTCTCCTGACACTAAAAGTATAAATGCCACTGAGGTCAGACCTTGAATTCTTCTTTAATTCAGTCTACACTCATATCTTATATGAACATATCTATTTGTGTGTTCATGCCCCTAAATTATATTTTTTCATCTCTTTTTTTTCAGAATTTCAACTTCCTTAACCCCACTATTTACACAATAGCTCCTGTAGAAATATGAAAAATCAAACCAAACCCACTGCCAGTTAGTTGATTCCAACTCATAGTGATTCTACTAGAGTGGAGTAGGACTATACTATAGAATTTCCCAGGCTGTAAAACTTTATTGATACAGACTGACTCTCTCCCATGAAAGAGCTGGTGGGTTCAAACCACTAACTTTTTGGTTACCAGCTGAATGTCACAACCACTGCACCACCAGAACTTCTTCAGAAATCTGATTGTTGTTGTTGTTGTTGTTATGTGCCGTCGAGTCAGCCCTGACTCATAGCGACCCCTCCTTGGGTTTCCGAGGCAGTATCACTACGGAAGTAGGATTGCCCAACCTTCCTTCCGAGGAGTGGCTGGTGGGTTTGAACCGCCATCCGTCTGGTTAGCAGGCAAGTGTCTTAGCCACTATGCTACCAGAGCTCCCTCAGAAATCTGATAGGCATCTTAAATACAACATGTCAAAAACTGAGATCCTAACATGACCTTGAAATTATAATCTCCCAGTCTTCTCCATCTCTGTTGATGGCAAGTCCATCCTTACAGTTGCTGAATATGAACTTTGACTCTACTTTATCTTTCCAATGTTACATCTACCCAACTAGGAAAATCTGTTTGTTCTACCTGTTTGTAGAATTCCTAACCATTTAAGAGTACTGCTATTCTTGCTTGATTCAAACCAATTTAAAATCTCCCAATTACTTTCCTCTTTCCAGCCCCACCAGAATCTTGTTGGTCTTATTCCATATTAGACAAACTTTTTCATGGTGCTCACCAACATCAAGGTGCAAAGTTCTTGGAAAAGTCACATAGTCATTCTTCCCAAAGATTGCAAATCACTTTATTATACAACACAACATATTCTGTATCGGAATGATAAAACCTAAATAACAAAATAGGAGAATGGAAACACTCTAAGATGCAAGGAGATGCATCTTTCTTTAAATTCTATTTCCTTTGGATATATTGTTGGCATGCAATTGCACAGAATTATTTTATAAAATCTTCTGCTTTATCAGAAACTATGTCCCTTTGAATAAAGGACTATATTTTATTTTTCATTTCTTATTTCCCCAGCAACTATCAAATTAACTGACACATAGAAAGCACGCAATTTTTTATAAATTGAATTGATATTTCTATTTAATAAATATTTCTGATAATGCTTAAAAAACTACTAAGTGGTTCATATATTTATATGAATAATATTATCAATATAGAGTTTTCTGGAATCTATGAAGTTAACTTTGTCAACTTATTTATATTTTAAGATATTTTTGAATATTTTGAAATTTATTACAGAATATAAATGATGTCCTCTAATATTTAATAAAATAAAAAGTAAAAATTTCACTTTGAAAAGAAGTCAGATCAATTATATGAATTCTAATTCAAAATATAACCTTCAGTCATTGTAAAAACAAAAAGAAGTGTCAAGTCTTCTCCTTCAAAGACAAAGAAGGTAAGACTTTTGAAGTTAAAAATAGACTTTTCAGTGAGAGATACAATTGACTGGCATATTTAGAAGTCCAAAATAAACTTCAAAGATCCAATATCATCCTTCATATACAAAACTCAAACTCCAATAGAAAAATAAACACCCAATGTATATTTAAAAAAAAAAAAAACAAAAAAACAGAATAATGAATTTGTTGTTTTTTGACCAAGTAGTAATGCATATATGAGAAGAAAGAATTAGGATGATTTTTTTTTTAAATATTGATGAAAATAAAGGAAAATTTAGAAATACTTTTGATAAGAAAACTTTAAGTTTTTAATATCTTAGTTGAATCTCTCTTAATATGCTTAGAAATTATTACAAATTTGGAGAAAAACCTTATTAATTTTCAAAGTGTCAATGTTTATATAAGAAAATAATTTTTAAGACTGGTTTAAAAATTTTATCAGGAAATCATATCAGCAAAAAGAGTGAAAAAGAAACACCGAAATCTATGTCTGCATTAAAACAACAAAACTGGCATAAACTTCCCAATTAATACTTTTGGAACTCTGAAAAAGAACAAAGCTTGCGGCAATCAGGGCCATCCTTAAAGACAAAAGAAATAAGGAAAATAAAACAAAGCACAAAAACAGCT
>NW_006921702.1:1460267-1460937 GCF_000298275.1 Orycteropus afer afer | reverse complement strand
ATATATGAAAGAAACTAAACTAAACTAAAATAAAAAATCAAGGGGAATAAACTCAAAGAGATCTACACCAAGACATATTTTGATCAAACTGTAAAAAGACAAACAGAAGATTTTACAGCCACAAGAGAGAAGGGTCTTATCACATATAAGACCTTCAATAAAATCGATAGCTCATTTCCCATCAGAAACTATGGAGACCAGAAGGAAATAGCATGACTTATTGAAATTGTTGAAATAAAGAAAAAAATAATAAGCTAAAAAACTGTCAACCAAGAATTCTATATCTGGCAAAACTATTTTACAAAAAATGAATGTAAAATTCAGATATTCCCAGATAAGCAACTAGACAAATTTATTACTCGTAGCCCTGACTTATAAAAATGCAAGGTTCCATGGATTGGCTCTCAGCTCAAAAGTAGAAAGACCTAAATGAAGAACACCTTCCCCAGAGCAATGCACCCACCTAATCTAGAGAAATACAACTCTTACATCAATCAACCATAAGCAGCATTCACATAGAGAGAAAGGTGGACAGACAGAAATGCATAGATAAGAAGGGAAGAGGGTGAGAGAGGAGAGGGGTGGAGAATTTTTTTTTTTTTTTACAGTTGGGGATGGTAAAAAAAAAAAAAAAATCCAAACAGAAGTTCTTCAAGCTCAAGTAAAATAA
>NW_006921702.1:1432752-1458873 GCF_000298275.1 Orycteropus afer afer | reverse complement strand
CGGGCAGTGTTTCGTTCTGCTGTGCATGGGGTCGCTATGAGTCGGAAACGACTCGACGGCACTTAACAACAACAACAACAACAACTCACTACCATCAGGTCAATTCCAACTCATAGTGACCCACACTGGGTTTCTGAGGTGGTACATCTTTACAGAAGTAGATTACTTTATCTTTTTTTCTGTGGAGTGGCTGATGGGTTTGAACCATCAACTTTCTGGTTAGCAGTCAAGTTCCTTAGGCACTGCACACCTAAGCTCCTTGAATACACATGAAGAAATAGAAAAACATTAGAAAGAGTTATAATGTAGTTAAATATACTATAAAAGACAGCATCAATGCATTTTTTTTTCTTTTTCCTATATGATTTTAAAGGCAATTGCTGAGAATGAAAAACATTAATTTATGTTGATGAGCACGTGTGGATAGAGATGTGACTTGGATGGTAAAACATAAAGGAAATAGTCAGAGCAATGTAGTAGTAATCATTTTTCTTTATACTATTGAAATTAAGAGGAACTCTGGTAGCATAATACCTAAAACACTTGACTGCTGACCAGAAGGCTGGTGTTTCAAACCCACCAGCCACTCCTCAGAAGGAAGGTTGGGCAATCTACTTCTGTAGTGATACTGCTTCGGAAACCCAAGGAGGGGTCGCTATGAGTCTGGGCCATCTCGAGGGCACATAACAACAAGCAACAACATTGAAATTAAGGTGCAATTTATCTGAACTAGATTGCTATAAATTGAGATGATAATTCTAATCCTGTTAATCATTAATAAAATGACTCAACAATGTGTAATAAGAAAATACAAACCAAACCTGTAACCATCAATTTGATTGAAAATCATAATGATCTTATACAACAGGTAGAATTATCCCATAGAGTTTCTAAGGATGTAATCTTTACTGACACAGACTGTCACATCTATTTCTTGTGGAGCTCATCGGTTCAAACTTCCAACCTTTCAGTTAGCAGCCAAGTACTTAACCACTACATTACTAGGGCTCCTTAGATGTAGATAAGAATATTTAAAAGATACACTAGAAAAGGATGGTGTAATAGGCAGACAAGCTACACAGACCCTCTTCAACAAAGAAAAGAGAAACCAATTGACAGACATACAGAAAATAATCCTGGAGTTCTGAGCTTTGAAAGGAAGTATACAGATATGGATTAGGCACCAAGTAGTGGAAAAACCTGAATGAAAAGAATGAGTACAGAGACAGAGTTGCAGTCTGTCAGCTACTCTGATGGGACCAACAGTCTGAATATTTCCAAGAGGTGTTGACACCTGAAATTGACCTAAAGATCAGCCCTGGTCATCAAAGGCTGCAAGGATGACCATGCTGGTGGCCTATGACTAGGAAAGGAAGCAGCAAGGAGGGAAACAACCTACACTGTGGACTTTCGGCTGTCCAGATAGTGCCACCATTTTGATTGTTTACAAGGGTCAGACATTTTGGATATTTAAAGTGACCTAAAGTGCAGTCATTTTGAATGTTTACAAGTGGAAGCTTTTTGGATATGGAAAGTAACAACATTCTCATTTGGATTCCAGGGACCTAATAATAGGCTCCATTTGCCAAGGATGGCAGGAACATATGAGAAGCTGACAATGTGGATAGAGACAGGTGATGAGTATATAAGTGTTGCTAACTAGTGATTAGAGGAGCACCATACCCTGCTTATATAGATAACATATAAAAAAAAAAAAAAACAAAGAAAAGGAAAATTGTGGGCAAGTCACTCCAACATACAATCACCAATTAAATATAAATACAAAAATATCACAATGTCTCAGAGACAACAGAGCAACATAGTCCACACAAAGAAGCAAGATAAAACAGGAGAAACAAGGAACTAATATAAGACCCAGAATACATCCCTGAGGAAAAAGCAGCATTAGAACTCCCCGATAAGTAATTCAAAAGAATTATATTTAGGTAAAGAAAAACACAGAGAAAACACTAGAACAATTTTAAAAGACAATACAGGAACAAAATAACAAAATAAATGAAAAATCAGAAATGATACAAAATCGACAGAAATCTAGAAGATAAATGCTAAATTTTCAGAAATAGGTAACACATTGAACTGGCAAAAGAGTAGAATTGAATCAATGGAAGACATAGTTTGTGAGATTGAAGGCAAATACCTCAATACATCTTTGGAAAAGGATCAATGAGAAATATGATAAAAAAAAAGAAATGAAGAAAGCCTAAGGTTTTTGTGGGATTCCATCAAAAGGAACAACCTACATGTAATTGGAATTCTAAACCAGGAAGAGAAAAATAAAATCACAGAGAAAATTGTCCAAGATTCATCAGAAGAGAAATTTCCTGGTGTGATGAAAGATGAGAACATACTCATTCAAAAAGTCCAATGAACCCCAAACAAGTTAGACACCAAAAGAAAATCATGAAGACATATCTTCGTCAAACTCATCAAAACCAAAGACAAAGAAATAATCCTGAAAGCAGCAAGGGAAAAGCGAAAAGTTACCTACAAAAGGTGACCAGTAAGACTTAGCTCTGATTGGCAGAAACCATGCAGGCAAGAAGACAATGGGATGGTATATATAAAAACCTGAAAGAAAAAAAAAAAATCTAACAAGAATTATATACAATGCAAAACTGTCCCTCAAATATGATGGTGAAATTAGATTTCCACATAAGAAGAAATTAAGGGAATTTTTTAAAACCAGACCAACTTTTCAAGAGATGCTAAAGGGAGTCCTGTGGACAGAGAACCAACAACAGCAAACAACTGACTATCAACACACATGATGACATAAGCCAGAACCAACTCAGTTATGGAAATATCCAAAGTAAATAAGCCTGCAAGATTGTAAACAGGGAACCAGAGACATCAATTGACAAATGAGGACAAACACAAATCAAAAAGAAGAAAAAAAATGTGTAGTTACAGAACTTCTGAATGGTAGGGAAGTCAAGATAACTGCATGATAGAACAAAGTGTTCTAAACTTTGGAAGAAAATTATAAATCACAGGGTAACCTCAAAGAAAAATGATAAACCTTCATATCAAAGTGAAAAAGAGGACCAGCACAAATATTTAGAAAATGCTAATACAATAGCAATTAATAAAGTGATAACACAATTCACAAACAAAACAAGCTCAGCATATAAAATTATATGGAACAAAGAAATCTGCAATATCCATTTGCAGAAAAATGAAACAAGATTCATACCTTACACCATATACACAAACTAACTCCAGATGGATCAAAGACTGAGATGTGAAACCTAAAACTATAAAGTTCCCCAAGAAAAAAATAGGGAAAAATTTAGGGGCCCTAATTTATGGCATAAATAGACTGTTAACCATAACCCAAAATGCACAAATCGCAGAAGATAAAAAAGATGAATGGGACCTTCCAAAAATCAAATATTTATGTGCTTCCAAAAACTTCTCCAAAAGAATTAAAAGAGAACCTACAGATTAGGAGGGGGAAAAAAAAAATTGGCAGTGACATATCTGACAGGGGACTTACCTCTAAAATATATAGAATAGTCCAACTACTCAACAACAAAAAGATTAACAATCCAATTATAAAATGAGAGGAAAACATGGATAGACACTTCACCAAAGAGTATATTCATGAGGCCAGCAAATACATGAAGAAATGCTCACAATCGTTAGCCATTAGAGAGATGCAAATCAAAACAGTGAGATACCAACTTACCCCAGCACTAATGGCAAAGTTCAACAAGACAAAAAGTAAAAAATGCTGGTGAGGATGTGGAGAGATTGGGACTCTCATACACAGCTGGTAGGACTGTAAAATGACACAACCACTGGGAAAAGCAGTATGGTGATTCCCTAAAAAGCTGGAATTAAAAATACCATTTAACCCATCAATCCCATTACTAGGTATATACCCTAAAGAAGCGAAATCCAGGACAAGAACATATATATGTACACCCACATTCATCACAGCACTATTTACAATAGGAAAAAAGATGGAAACCATCTAGGTGACCATCAACAGAAGAATGGATAACCAAACTAAGGTACATACATACACACGATGGAATACTATGCAAAACTAAAGAATAATGTAGAATCTGCAAAACACCGCATAACATGGATGAACTTGGAGGACATTATACTGAGTGAAATAAGTCAATCAAAGAAGGACAAATAAAGTGTTAGTTCATTATTATAAAAAGTCAAGGGACGGTTTGTATATGGAAGGAAACTTTCTTTGTTGATTACCAAGGATCAGAGATGAGGGGAACACTGAAAAAAAAAAAAAATGCTTTGACCCATGTCACTTTAGTTTTGTGTATTTCACTGTACATAATATATATTTCAATAAAATGTATTTAAAAAAAGGTACACAGAATTATACACAGAATTACTGGTCAGATGGAGTCTGGTGATACCCCCAATACTATGGCCCTGGGATACATTTTGGGCCTGGAATAAAACTCCCTTCCAGGGGATAGCTTTCAGTCCAATAGTAAACAAGATGTACACTCAGACCACTCAAACTAGTGTGGTGTACCCACATAATCTCTGAAGATGCATCCCTTGGCGCAGTCAACCATACAGCACCACATGGGCAACATTCGCATGGAGGAAATGCAGGACTCACAGGAGTGCATAACTAAGAGGGGTATGGGGGGGTTGTTACTGGGCAGGGAGGGGAGGAGACTGGGTTAGGGTTGGGGATGGTAATTTGGGAGAGAAAACAAATGTGCATGAAATGTTGAATGTAAAACAAACTCCGCTCTGTAAGCTTGCACCTTAAGCACAATTAAATAAATAAAAGATAGATAGATAGATAGATAGATAAATTAAGGATGGTACACTAGAAAATATACATTTAATGTAAAAGCAGTCAGATATGGTGGCATTCAGGGCTATACATATATGACAAACCAAGAAAAAACAAAACAAAAAAAACTCACATATATGACAAATATAAAGCAAAAAGCAAAAATGACAGATGAGTCCTTTTTTTTTTTTTTATCAGTAACCACTTTAATGTAAATGGCTTAAACTCTCTAGCAGAAAGGCAGAGATTGATGAAATGAATAGATCCATTATCTAACTATATCTTGTGTACTAAAGACTCAGTTTAGACTCAAAGATAAAATAGGTTGAAAGTAAAAGAATGGAAAGATATATTTCATAATCAAAAGAGAAATGGAGTCACTATACTGATATTGAACAAAATGCACATTAAAATAAAAAAGTATTTTGTTCCACAGAATGACATTGAATGATGATGAAAGGATGAAATCCATAAGAATATATAACAATTATAAAGTTTTATGAATCTAAGAAAAGAATCTATCTATCTATCTATCTATCTATCTATAAGAAATTTTGGCAACTTTGAAAGAAGAAATTCACTGAAATATACATGTGAGGAATGTTGATATGGCAAAAAATATTTATATATTTATAAACAAATATTAGGACTTTTGATCACCATGTGGGTGCTAATGCAGTCTTGAGCAAATGGAGCTGATTATCTAATTCCTGTCCCAATTGGACTACTGCTTGAAATAATTCAAAATGATCACGCTGTGGCAGGCCAGCTAGTAATTCTCCATTAAGTTTACTTCCTTGTTCATTGTCTTTATTTGGTCTCATCCTCTAATCCATATCTGATCTACTTCTTTATCTTTTCTTTTTAAGATCTGGGTTGCAGTATTGTTATCCATATCCACTTCATGTGGTTTCTTGGATCTTTGTTGTAGAGGGTCTGGGTGGTATATATGTCTAGTCCACCATCTTGAATCTAAATCCCCATGAGTTTTTGTGTGTGTATATGTGTGTGTGGCTTGTTTTACTTAATTCCATGCTTGTAAAATTGAACCATATTTTTAATAACTGAAAGAGTTTTTGCCTAATTAATTGTTCGTGAAAATTAGGGTTGTTTTTTTAGCTTAGAAATGTTATGAATAATATGAGTAGAATACTTGAAATTGAAAGTGAAAATATGTTGGCTTTTTTTTTTTTTTCAGTATAGTTTGTAGCTTACAGAGTATGCAATATATTCTTCAAAGAAACATCTCCATTCTTTAGCACTTTGAAGAGGTCATTTGCAGCAGATTTGTCCCATGCAATATTACGTCTGATTTCTTAACTGCATTTTCCATTGGTGTTGATTGTGGAACCAAGGAATATGAAATCTTTGACAGCTCCCATTTTTCTCCATTCATTGTAATGCTGCTTATTGGTCCAGTTGTGAGGGTTTTCATTTTCTTTATGATGAGGTGTAATCCATTCTGTAGACTATAGTTTTTAATCTTCATCAGTGAGTGCTTTAAGTCATCTTCACTTTCAGCAAGCAAAGTGATGTTGTCTGCATATCGCAGGCTGTTAGTGAGTCTTCCTCCAATCCTAATGCCATGTTCTTCTTCGTATAATCCAGTTTCTCAGATTATTTCCTCACCATACAGATTGAATAAATATGGTGAAAGAATACAACCCTGATGCACTCCCTTCTGGATTTTGAACCATGCAGTATCCCCTTGTTTTGTTTAAACAAGAGCCTCCTGGCCTATATATAGGTTCCTCATGAGCACAATGAAGTGTTCTGGAATTTCCATTATTCTCAATGTTACCCATAAATTTTTATGATTCAAACAGTCAAATGCTTTTGCATGTCAATGAAACACAAGTAAACATTTTTCTGGTATTCTTTGACATTAGCAATAATATCCCTTGTCCCGTATCCTCTTCTGAATCCAGCTTGAATTTCTGGAAGTTGCCTGTCAATATACTGCTGCAAATGTTTTTGAATTTTCTTCAGCAAAATTTTACTTGAGTATGATATTAATGATATTGTTTGATAATTTCCATATTCTATTGGATGACCACTTTTCTTTGGAATAGGTACAAATATGGATCTCTTTCATTCCGTACTTAGCATAGATAATTAAGTGACTCCAGCACAGCATCTGTTTGTTGAAACATCTCAGTGGGTATTCCATCAGTTCCTTCAGTGCAGCTTCAACTTATTTCAGTACCATTGGTTCTTGAAAATATATCACCTCCTGAAATAGATGAACATCAGTCAATTCTTTTTGGTTCAGTGACTCTGGGTATTCCTTTCATCTTCTTTTGATGTTTTCTGGATCAGTCAATATTTTGCCCATAGAATCTTTCAATATTGCAAGTTGAGGCTTGAACTTGTTCTTCAGTTCTTTCAGCTTGAGAAATGTCAAGTGTGTTCTTCTATTTTGTTTTTTAACCCCAGGTCATTGCATATTTAATTTTAATAATTGATTTTGTCTTCTTGAGCTGCTCTTTGAAATCTTCTGTTCATATCTTTTCTCTTGTTGTTTCTTCGATTTGCCTTAGCTATTTTCCATTCAAGAGTCTCTGTGACATCCATTTGTTCTTTTCTTTCTTTACTGCCTTCTTAATGAACTTTTGCTTTCTTCATGGATGATGTTCTTGATGTCATCCCACAATTTCTCTGGTTTTCAGTCATTGGTGTTCAATGAATCAAATTTATTCTTTAGATGGTCTTTAAAGTCAGGTGAGATATAATCAAGGTCATAATTTGGCTCTCAAGGACTTCTTTTAATTGTCTTCAGCTTCAACTTGAACTTGCATATGAGCAGTTGACGGTCTGTTCCACAATTAGCTCTTGGACTTGTTTTGGCTGAAGATATTGAGCTTCTCCATCACCTCTTTGCACAGATGTAATCAATCTGATTCCTATGTATTCCATCTGGAGATGTCCATTTGTATAGCCACTCTTTATGTTGTGAAAAAAGGTCTTTTCAATGTGTAGGTCCTTGGTCTTGCAAAATTCTATTATGCAATCTCTGGCATCCTTTCTATCACCAAGGCCATATTTTCCAACTACCAGTAACTCTTCTTTGTTTCTAACTTTTGCATTCCAATCACCAATCATAATCAACACATCTTGATTGCCTGTTTGGTCACTTTCAGACTGCAGAAGTTGGTAAAAATCTTCAATTTCTTCATCTTTGGCTTTAGTGGCTGATGCATAAGTTTGAATAATAGTAGTATTAACTGGCCTTCCTTGTAGATGAATAGATATTTTCCTCCCACCGACAGCATTGTATTTCAAGATAGGTTTTGAAACACTTGTTATTCCTGGGATAGTAAATCATATGGTTGTCTGACTTAAAATGGCCTAAGCCAGTCCATTTCAGCTCACTCAAGTCTAGCATATTGATCTTTATGCATTCCATTTTATTTTTGACAACTCCCAATTTTCCTAGATTCATACTTCATACATTCTGTTCCCATTATTAATGGATGTTTGCAGCTGTCTCTTTCCATTGTGAGTCATGCCACATCAGTAAATGGGGGTTTCAAAAGCTTTGTTCCATCCCTGTTATTAAGATTGACTCTATTTCGAGGTGACAGCTCTTTCCCAGCTGTATTTTGAATGACTCCTAACCTTAGGGACTCATCTTCTGGCACTCTATCAGGCAATGTTGCAGGGCTATTCATGAAGTTTTCCAGTACTATATCACTCTTTCACTGCTATTCATAAGGTTTTCACTGGTCAATTTTTTTGAGAATTGGATGGCCTTTCTCTTCTGAATCTATCTTAGTCTGGATCTTCTCCTGGATCTAGGAATTTTTCAGTGTAAGGACACATGGTCCGAAGGATATGCTACATTCCTGTTTCTTCTTTCTTGTGAATAGTAGGTCCCTACTTCAAAGTATTCTGTTATCGTCCTTTTTTTTTTTTCTTAATTCTGTTGTGATGGTATCCATATTAATTATATTCATATTATTTGCATCTTCTCTTTCTTTTCTTTAGTTAAATTTGCCAGTGGTTTTTCAATTTTTTAATCTTTTTGAAGAACCAATTTCTTTTGTTTTATCAATTTTTTTCTATTGTCTGTTTTCTGTTTTGTTTCTTTCTGCTCTG
The DNA here is from genome assembly GCF_000298275.1 of Orycteropus afer afer. Taxonomy (NCBI): domain Eukaryota; kingdom Metazoa; phylum Chordata; class Mammalia; order Tubulidentata; family Orycteropodidae; genus Orycteropus; species Orycteropus afer. The sequence continues at coordinate 1,449,968 of NW_006921702.1, read as the reverse complement.
ATCTGTATTATTTTATTTCTTCTGGAGACTATAGGATTCTTCATTGCTCTTTTTCTAATTTTTGAAGTTGTTTGGATAAAGTGTTGATTTTGGTTCTTTCTTCTATTTAAATGTGTGCATTTATCGCTATAAATTGACTTCTGAGTACCACTTTCTCTGTGTCCCAAGAGTTTTGGTATGTTATGTTTTTATTCTTTTTTGTTTCTAGGAACTTTGTTATTATTATTATTTCACATTTTATTTCTTCTCTTACCTAATTATTCTTGAGCAATGTTATTAAGTTTCCATGTATTTGATCCCCCCACCCCAATCTTCCTATAATTGATTTTTAATTTTATAACATTGTGTTCCAAGAAGATTGAAGTATTTTGATATTTTAAAATGTATTTTGGCTTATTTTATAGCTTAACACATGGTCTATTCTGGAGAGTGATCTAAGTGCACAAGAAAAGAACATGTATTGTGTTTTTGTTGAGTGGAGTGCTCTGTAATACTGAGTTCAGTTTGGTCAATTGTGTTGTTGATATCTTCTGTATCTTAGTTTAGTTTTGTTCTGTTTCTCTCCTTCATTAAAAGTGGTATGTTAAAGTCTTCTACCACTATTGTAGCATTATATATTTTCCTTTCAATTCAGTTAATATTTGCTTTATGTATTTTAGAACTCTTTCACTTGGTGCATAGATATTTATTACAGCTATGTTCTCTTGGTCAATTAACATTTTTATCAACATACAATGTCATTCCTTGTTGCTAATGCTTGTTTTTGGTTTTAAGTCTATTTCATCATAAATTAATGTCACCACTCTTACTCTTTGTTGGTTGCTATCAATTTTATGACATTTTCCCATCCCTTGATTTTTAATTTATTTTTAACTTTGTGTCTAAGTTTTGTCTCTGGTGGACAGTATATTCATGGGTCTTGTTTTTTTATTTGGTGTGTCTCTCTCTTTCTCTTGACTGGTACATTTAATCAATTTACTTCAGTGTAATTATAGGTACACATTTACTCCTGCCATTCTTTTGTGTTTTTTATTGTGGTTTTCTTGGTTTCTTTGTTCCAAACATTCTTCTGTGCTGAGTTCATTTTGTTATTGAATTTTCATTCTGTTTTCTTCATTATCATAGTTTTTTTTTTTTTTTTTCCTATGTCTTTGTGATCTTCTTTATTTTGGCTAGAGGACTTATAAATTTTCTTTGAGTTGCTCTCTTATCTCATTATGTTTTGAACAGCCTGTTATATATTAAGACTATCCTGACCTCCTCTCCATTAGAAAATGTGATAATTATACCATTTGTTTCCTCTATTTGCTTTTTAGTTCATGTCATTTACAGATTGAATCCTCTAGTTCACTCTTTTCCATTTCGTAAACGTATTGTATATTTAAGAATTATTTTTCTTGGTTAGTTTCTGGGTGGTGTCATCATATGTCATAATCTTGAGTTGTTGTCTTTCATTGTTGGTGTTCTATTGAAATTACTCCTTTTAGCTTTTCTTATAGAGTTTGTCTACTTTTTAAAAATTCACTTAAATTCTATTTGTCAGGAATATCCCTATTTTGCCATTATATTTGTGGGAAAGTTTTGCTGAATGTTTATTTTTTGGTTGGCATTGCTTTTCCTCCAGTTTTGTGTGTGTCATCACTTTGACTTCTTCTCTGTATGGTTTCTCCTGAGAAATCAGCCCTTTGTTTTATGAATTGCCTCTTGTAGGTAACATTTCTTTTTTCCCAACTTGCTTTCAAGGTTCTTTCCTTGTCTTTGGTTCTGCAAAATTTGATGATTATATGCTTGGTGATTTCACTGGGATTCTATACAGTATTGGGTTCATTTAGCTTCTTTGATGAATATCTTTTCATCTTTCATAATATAGGAAAAGTTTTCTGGTAGCAAGACTTTGAGAATTTTCTCTCTGTTTTATTTATTTATTTTTACCTCCTCTTGTTCTTGAATTCCAATCAGAAATGTGTTATATCTTCTGATACAATCTCACATAATTCTTAGGTTTTCATTGTTTCTCTTCATTCTTCTTCTTCTTTTAACTTTTCTTCATACAAGCTGGTGTCAAGGGATTTGTCTTCTAGCTGGGGAACTTATTTTTCAGCCAGTACAATTCTATTCCTTTTTCTTTCCAATGTGTTATATAGCTGCACAATTTTAGTTTTCATCATCTGGATTTCTAATTGCTGTTTCTGCACAATTTCTCATTGTCTTTTTATTAAGTCACTTTACTCTTGTATAATTTTCTTTAATTCTTCAAGGGTGTTATCTTTTCCTTGATTCTGTTTATGATTTCCCTGAGATCCTTAAATATCGTGTATGTATGTATGTATGTGTGTATGTGTATGTGTATGTGTGTGTGTGTGCGTGTGTTTGTATATACATATATGTCAGTTAAGGGAGACCAGGAAGTGAGATGACTGGAATAGATCCATATTTGTACCAAAAAAAGGTGAACTCACAGAATGTGGAAATTATTGAATAATATCATTAATATCACTTACTCACTGATGTCAAATTGATTTGACTCATAGAGACCCATCCTTGGGTTTGCAAGTTGGTATATCTACAGAAGTAGATTGCACAATCTTCCTTCTGAGGAGTAGCTAGTGGATTTGAACTGCCAGCCTTCTGGTTAGCAATTAAAAGCCTTAAGCACTTTGCCACTACAGGCAAGTAAAATCTCACTGAAGATATTTCAAAAATGGTTGCAGCAGTATATAACAGAGAACTTCCAGAAATTCAGAAGAGGACATGGAATGAAGATACCATTGCAGATATCAGATGGATCTTGGTTGAAAGCAAGGGATACTAGAAAGATGTTTATTTGTGTTTTATTGACTGTGCAAAAGTATTCAATTGTGTGCATCATAGCAAATTGTGGATAACATTGAGAAGAATCAGAATTCCAGAACACTTAATTGTACTCATGAGGAAACTGTACATAGATCAAGGGGCTATTAGAACAGAACAAAAGCATACTGCATGGTTCAAACTCGGGAAGGGAGTCCATCAGGGTTGTATCCTTACACAATACTTATTCAATCTCTGTGCTGAGCAAATAATCTGAGAAGCTGGATTATATGAAGAAGAATGTGGCATCAGGATTGGAGGAAGGCTCAATAACAATCTGCAATATGCTGAAGGCACAACTTTGCTTGCTGAAAATGAGGATCATTAGAAGCACTTATTGATGAAGATTGAAGAATACAGTGTGCAATATGGATTACAACTCAATATAAAGAAAACAAAAATCCTCGCAACTGGACCAATAAGCAGCATCACAATAAATGCAGGAAAGATTGATGTTGTCTAAGACTTCATATTACTTGGCTCTACAAACAACACCAATGAAACAACAGTCAAGGCATTAGACTATGTACTGCATTGGGCAAATCTACTGCAAAAGCCTTCTTTCAAGTGCTGAAGTACAAAGATGTCTCCTTGAAGACTAAGTTATGTCTAACAATGAATAAGGAAGTCTGAAGAAGAGTTGATGCTTTTGAGTTGTGGTGTTGGCAAAGACTACTCAAATTTCCATGGACTCCTAAAAGAACTAAAAAATCTGTCCTGGAAGAAGTGCAGCTGGAATACTGCTTGGAAGTGAAAATGGACCGACTTCATGTTACCTACTTCGGTCATGTTGTCAATGTTGTCAGAAGGAACCATTTCCCTGGAGAAGGATATCATGCTTGGTAAAATGGAAGGTCAACAGAAAAGGGAAGGCCCTCAACAAAATGGATTGCACAGTGGCTGTGATGATGGGCTCAGGTATAGCAAGTATTGTGAAGCTGGCAGAGGAGTGAGCAGTGTTTCGTTGTACACTGGTTTGTTGTGAGTCAGAGATGACTCGATGGCACCTAACAACAACAACATATATATGTGTGTATATATATTTGATATATATATGTCTTTTGAATTCTTTATTAGGCAGATTACTTCTTACTTGGGTAAATTTCTTATTCCTTTATTTTGGTCACTTGTTTCCATTACCTTGTCTTGTTTCTTCGTTTGAATTGGAGTTGTCTCTAAGACATTTTGAAATTATCCTTATTTGTTGATTATGTCTTAGTTTGTTTCACCCTAGTTTTCTGTATTGCTTTGTTTGGATCTATCCAGATGTGTGAGATAGGTGTGATGTGTGATTCTTTGGTTATTATCTTGACAGCATTGACATATTCCCTAGTTGTCTCCAGGTTGGTGGAATAATTGCGAGGAATGTGGATCCAGGTCATCGTTTGTCATAAGGAAGAGATGTGGGTGGGATGAACATGTGTTGTTCAATGTCTGTCACTGATACAAGTGGTTTAGGATATGGTGGTGGTACATTGGGTAACGTGATCAGCCCAGTAGATATGGCTCACTAGTGGAGAGTTAATATCCTCATCCTGTTGAATGGGGAATTAAAAAAAAAAAAAAAGAGAGAGAGAGAGAGAGAGAGAAAGAGAGAAGAAGGGAAGAAAAAAAGGAAAAAAGAATAATATATATATATATATATATATATATATATATATATATATATATATATATATGTATATATATATACACACACACACACACACACATATGTATATAAAGAAGAAAAAGGAAAAGGGGTAGTGGATGTGATGAAAGATTGGCAAAATGGAAGAAAAAGAGGAAAGGGGGGACACACAGATGTAAAAGGGAAGAAAAATGGGAAAAAAAGGGGAAAATAAGGAAACTGGGGAGGAGGGATTTTTGTAATTATGGTCATCCACTACCCTGGGAGCAGGGGCTTATGGCAGAAACCACTGATCCACCACAGTGTTTGCCTGTGCAGACGAAAGGAGCCAGGCACAAGTGGACATCTTCAATATAAAAGCTGCAGATGAGTGACTTTTGTGCTTAGTGTGAGAAAGATCAGCCAATAATGCAAGTGCAAGGAGAGCCACAGCCTCTGGGTCTCTCTGTTTGGAGTTTGTTGCTGCTGGTGATTGGGCTATAGAAGGTTGGGGGAAAAAGATGGGTGAACTTCAGCCCCTGACTCAGCTACTAGAATTGGAGGTATCAAGGGATACAGGTAGACAAAGGCAGGGCTTCTCCAGTTACTGTGTTTGTGGTGGTGGAAATAGTATTTGCCTCTATGCACAGGGAAGGTGTACATATGTTAGGTAAGAGAGTGTATCTCTCCAATTTCAATTCACTGGCATACATCTGATTCCCTTCTATGTACATGCAGGCATTTGTCCAGCTCTTGAGCAGATTCAGTTAAGCAAGAATTGTCCTGAGACCAGTTTCTTCAATCTCCCCAACCCAGGCCTTTTGTCAGCCCCAAAGAGCAGCATCTGCCAGTGATGAGTTATTTAATTTCCTTTCTCTGGCTTCCTCCTCTCTCCATGGCCACTTATGCCACTTATAAGTCTGACCTGCTTCCTTGCACATTCCTCTCCCAGCTCCCACATGTCTCTTGCTCACCATGAGTCCTTTCTTATCTATCTACACTGTGACTTTATTGCTGTGTGGATTCCATGATTATTATTTTTTTTTTCTCTCTCTCTCTTCATCTGTATCATATGCCTCTGAATTCAAAATGGCCACATTTTGGCTACTCCTGGTCTTTTTCTCTCCCCAGTTACTGACCTCACTCCATCTACCTTTCCAATCAACAATCAATCTAATTTTGCATCTTCTCATATGATTCTCAGAATTCCAGGATCATTATTTATATCTGTTCAGTCAGTTTTTCATGGTCTCTGTTTTAGAGGGATTGTATGGAGTGTGTTAGTAGGATGCCATCTTGTCTCTACCTATTCCTCAGTATCTAGTACCTTCTAATGTGATCTCTTTGAGAGTGGTCAGTATTGGTATGTAGCCAGGCACCATCTAGTGATCCTGGTCTCAGAGTCATGGAGTCTTAGGTTTGCATAGTCCTTTGGGCTAATTGCTTCCACATATATTTGACTTTCTTCATCCTTCTTTGCTCTAGATGGGGAGAGACTAACAATAGTTGTGCCTTAGATGGCCACTCACGGCTTTTAAGAACCCCATCACTACTAATCAAAGAACCCCATCACTACTAATCAAAGAATCCCATCACTACTAATCAAAGTAGGATGTAGAACATATTCTTTGTAGACTGTGTTATGCCAATTGACCTTGCTGTATCCCAAAACTATGTTCCTGAGTCCAAGGCCCAGTGACTCATTCCTTCAAGGTGCTTGCTTATGTCTAAGAAATTTTTATAATTTATTCCTGTATACTCTGCTGTCTTCATTAATATATTTACAGTATATTGGGCATTCTACTTCCATAGTGATGTTATTGTTATTTGCTGTCGAGTCGGACCCGACTCATAGCGACCCCTCCTTGGGTTTCCGAGGCAGTATCACTACAGAAGTAGATTGCCCCATATTCCTTCTGAGGAGTGGCTGGTGGGTTTGAACCCCCAGCCTTCTGGTTAGCAGTCAAGTGCCGTAGGCACTATGCTACCAGAGCTCCCTCCATAGTGATACTGCCTCAGAAATTGAAGGAGGGATCGCTCTGAGTCAGATCCCACTCGATGTCAGTGACTTTGGTTTTTATATGTAAACACATATGTAGAAATATCCTCTGTCAAACCTTTATATGTCCCTGGGTATAGTCCCATTTGCCTTCTCTCACCTGTTCAGCTTGCATGTCTATCTATCTATTCACTCATATATTATCATTATTACTTTTATTGCAGAATTTTGTATGTAATAGCACTTTCTTCTATTGCTTTTAACTCTTGTGCTTCTCTCAGTGTCTTCCTTTGCCTTGATCATTTTGTGCTGACCTTTCCTTATTGTATATTGCTGTCTTCTTCACTCAGGTTAAAATATATCTATCTTCTAGTTACTGATTTACTTTCCTCTCCTCTCCCACTGGTAGCATAGTGCCTAAGGTACCTGATTGCTAACCAGAAGGCTGGCGGTTCAAACCTACCAGCCATTCCTCGGAAGGAAGGTTTGGCAATCTACTTCTGTAGTGATACTGTCTTGGAAACCCAAGGAGGGGTCACTATGAGTTGGGTCCGACTCGACAACACATAACAACAACAACAACAACAACAACCTCTTCCACCCTTGGTAGTGTTAAAGGAATGTTTCTTTCTGTGTGAAAACATTTTCTTGGTTTTTATCATAATGGTCTCAACAATATTTATCCTTTTGTGATTGACTAATTTCACTCAATACTATCTTCCAGGTTCATCCATGTTATGAGCTTAAGCATGTCTTTTTGATTTAAAGAATTTAAAATAAAACCTTAAAGATAAAAATACTTAGTCAAACATAAGTATAACAAATATTTGAAAAGGATAATGGTATGTTATAAAGGTTTCAATTAAAAATTAATTTAATAACAGAAAAGAAATCCCTACATCATGACAATGAGAAGAATTAAGTTCCTGGATGCTCTCAGAAAATGCAGTATTTGAGAGGCACTGATTTATATTGATAAGACCTCTGATCATAATTAAGAAATGTTTAAATATGAATGTTTATTTTAAGAACATAATATGTACTGTGTGGGTTTTCTTAGTATAGTATAATTTTTAAGCCATACCATGAAAGTGAATTGATATAGTATTTATTCATTGCTTGACATTTACCATGTGTTGTGCTTGATTCATCTGTAAATAATTAAGTATAATTCTTGTTTCCACCATTTGAGCTTTGTTTAATTCTCCCCACTTTAAAATTGGACCATTTGGGAAACTAGTGAGTACAGAGTTTCAAGAAGTGTCCCAAAGGTCATAAGATTTTTAAATATTTTGAACTCAGGTCATCATGATTCCTTCTTGAGGACGTGTAGAGATACATAGGTAAGATTGCATATGTGGCATCATGCATGTTCTTCTTTATTGTGGTTCTGCAAACACCCATAGAGCTCAGTTTTAGAAGCAACACTATAGAGGAAAGATTAAAGTCAGGTTTGAAATTTTATCTCTGCCTCTAGTATATAATCTCTGGCACAAGACATATGGATTTCAATTGTATCATTTTCAAAATAAAGAGCTTAGACTATGTGAGCTCTGAGGTTCCAGACAGCTCTATAACTTAATCAGTAATATAACTTTATAAGTAATGCTGCATGTATTCAAACAAAAACTAGATTGCTCAGTAGACAGTATGATGAATGCAGAGAGAGAGAGGATCTACTAAGGACATAATTTATTGATACCAAATATTATATATTTTTAGTTTATTCTAGGAAGACAGAAAGGTGATAAATTGTTAGAAAGTAAATACATTTTTATGCTTATTTCCCACAGGAAAATATATGGTCTGTTTGAATTGCTAACACATTTTTTGTGTGTTTATCACTCAATAACTTTTATAAGAAACATTATTCCTTCATAGGAAGAAAGGAAAAACAAAGTGATGAAGCACAAAGAAGAATCTTTCATGAAAGGCAGTTAAAATTGAACCCTGATATTTTCTGTTTTATCTTAAGGCTCCATCTGAAATCAATTAGAATAGTTTCTATTTTTTTTATTTAGTAAAAAACACTAAAGAAAACAAAACTGATAAAGGAGTTAAAAAATATCCCTATGACCTTTTAAGTGAATCTTCTCCCGAAGGTTCAGAAGAAGCTGGGGTAGATGTGAATCAGTAGCTAGATAGTGAAAGCTGACCAGAAAAGGGACTTTTCAATCAAGTATGTATTTAAAAATTAAATCTCAAGGTGCCATCTCTAGCAAAGGTCAATGACCTTGTTGTCCAATCACATAGGTGGTGGACTTCAGGAACAGCAGAGCCTTTTAGAGTAATGTATTAAGAATTCTCACATGCACCAGGTTTGCTGGTCTGGTAGAGCCTGGTGGAACCACTGAGACCATGGCCCCTAGCTGCCCTTCAGGTCTGGAATTGAACACACACCTGTGACTTCCAGCCAAAAAAAGAGAGACATATGAGTTGAACATTTACCTGAGGTAGATACACTCCTTGGAGAAAACAATCATCAGAGAAAGAAGGACTGTTGATGCACAGGGAGACAGCTCAGGGGGCAGAAGTGCATGGAGAGATGAACACAGGTAAGAGGTAACTATTGGGAGGAAGTGAGAGGGGAGCTGTTTCATTGTGGTAAATTGTAGTCAATATCATGAGACAAAGCACATGTGAGCTGCTGTATGGAAAGTTAATTTGCTCTGTAAACTTTCACCCAAATCACAATTTAAAGAAAAAAAAAACAAAAAAAGAATTCTCACATACAATAGATAGAAGCAAGGACCTTAAGCTCAAGAAGAAGACATGGTCAGAATGAAGCAAGAGAGTAAAACATTCAGCCAGACTCTTTTTCAGGACCCTGACAAAACTTATGGAATGAGTTAGGAAATGTTCATTATGGTATGTCTTGGAAGACATTGTAGAGAATTGGTGTCATTTCTTCCTTATTATTATCATTCATTTATTTATTTTTTTGGAATTCACCATCTGGGTCATGTGCTTCCTTTTGGGAAGGTTATTGTTTATCACCTCAATTTCATATATATATATATATATATATATGTGTGTGTGTGTGTGTGTGTGTGTGTGTACACACACACATATATATTCAGATTATCTGTTTTCATTGAGTGAATTTTAGTACCAGGTAATTTTTAAAAATTACTCCTTTTAATATAGTTTATCAAATTTGTGGACAATTTATTTATCATATACCAGTGTGCCCTGAGTGCCTACTGTATATGAATTCTATTAAGTTAAGTATTTTAAGGTATATTCTGTATCCCATGGAGGAAGTCTTATTAACAACTTGCAATATGCAGATAACACAACTTTGTTTGCTGAAAGAAAAGAGAACTTAAAGCACTTACTGATGAGATCAAAGGCTACAGTCTTCAGTATGTGTTACAACTCAACATAAAGAAACAAAAATATTCACAACTGGACCAATAAGTCACATCACAATAAATAGAGAATGTATTGAAGTTACCAAGTATTTTCACAAGTATTAATTGTGGATTAGTTAATCCACAATTAATGTCCACAGAAGCAGTAGTCCAGAAATGCAATGATATATTTCAATAGAAAAAAATGTGCTTCAGAAGACCTCTGTAAAGTGTTAAAAAGTTAAAATATAGCTTAGAGATTAAGGAGTACCTGGCCCAAGCCATGGTATTTTCAATTGTCTCATGTGCATGTGAAAGCTGGACAATGAACAAGGGAGACTGATAAAGAATTGATGCCTTTGAATTATTGTACTTGCAAAGAATATTGTATATGCCATGGGCTGCCAGAAGAATGAATACATCTGTCCTGGAAGAAGCACAGCTAGAATGTTCCTTAGAAGAAAGAATGGCAAGTCTTTGTCTCTTGTACTTTGGTCATTCTGTCCGGAAGGACCAGTCCTTGGAGAAGAATATGATGCTTGGTAAAGAAGAAGGTGAGTGAAAAAGAGCAAGATCCTCAGGGACATGGATTGATACAGTGGATGAAACGATGAGCTCAAACATAGAAATGATTGTGAGGAGAAGCAGGATCTGGCAGTGGTTCATTCTCTTGAACATATTGGAACCAACTCAATGGCACCTAACAACAATAACATGCATGGCCCAGAATGTGGTCTATCTTATTGCACGTTTTTTGGGAACCTTAAAAGAATGTATATTATCCTCTTGTTGAATGTAGTATTTTATAAATATCAATTGTAGTATTTTATGTGTCAGTCAATTTTTAATGCTGCTCAAGTCAACTATATGTATTTATTTTATATGCTTATTTTTTTACTAGCTTAATTTGTCAACTCTTATTGTTGTTATGTGCCATCGAGTAGGACCTGACTCATAGTGGTCACTCCTTGGGTTTATGAAGCAGTATGACTACAGAAGTAGATTCTCCAACTTTCCTTCCAAGGAGTGTCTGATGGGTTTGAACCAGCAGCCTTCTGGTTAGCAGTCAAGTGCCTTACCCACTACACTACCAGAACTCCTAATCGATCAACTACTGAAAGAGAAATGTTTAAGTCTCTAAGTATAATATTGGATTTGTACATATTTTCTTTTCAGTCCTACCAGGTTTTCCATCTTCTTTTGACTATGTTGTAATGTGAAAATATGTTAAGTACGATTATGTATTATTGAAGAATCTGTCCCTTTGTCAATATGTGATAACACTTTTTATATCTGATGATTTTTCTTACTCTAAAACATCTTTTATCTGAAATTAACATAGTAAAGCTTTCTTTTAATTACTGGTATCATGGCATGTCCTTCTTCATCACTTTATATTGTGTCTTTATATTGAAGTGGGTTTCAGGTATACAGTGTAGAGTTTAATCTTTTTTTTTTTAATAAACTGAAAATATTTGTTATTATCGGTATATTTAGATAATTTATATTTGAACTAATTTTTGTTTAAGTTAGATTCACTTCCACCATGTGTGTAACCATTTTCTCATGGTTGCATTTATTTCTTTCCATTTAGAATTCTTTCTTCTATGATTTACTGTTAGGAGCTCTGGTGGTGTAGTGCCCAAGGTATTTGACTGCTAACCAGAAAACTGGCAGATCAAACCCATCAGCCACTCTTTGAAAGGAAGGTTAGGCAATCTACTGTCTTAGTGATATTACCTCAGGAACCCAAGGGGGGGGGTCACTATGAATAGAATCTGACTCCACAGCAGTAAAGTTTTTTCTTCTTCTTCTTTTTTTTTTTTTTTTTTTTGTTTCACTATTATTTTACTTGATACCTATTGATGTGATGGTAAACTATTGGTGAGGGAAAATGCTTTGCAATATTACAATTAAATTTCTGTCTTTTAGGGTGGGTGTGCTCATATTTTTAAATTTTTTTACTCTTTTTTTTAAATTTTTTTTATTTCCTTTCTTAGACATAACAGGAATGATAGAGGGTACTGGAGTTAGCTAAATATCTTTTCTCCTGCAAGAGAAAAGGTTATAGTTAATTGTTTTCCACTGGACAGTAGAGATTTGTTAGAGATGATGCTGGGAATGTACTTCAAAATGGTTATTTTCACCTCCCCCTGTTGTAGACAAGAGAGATTTTTCTTGTTTTTTTACACTGAGAATCTGGTGGAGTTCCTGGAGGTTTAATGTAAAAGAGTGTGTACAACCTTAGAAATTTCTCAAGCTAATACACAATTAACCTCCTGTAATTCTTCAAAATTACCATTTGAGCATTTCTAAGAGTTGATAGCTGCAATAGTTTTGCTTAACATAAGGTGATCATGACTATGGTTCTCTATATTCAACTGTTTGTCCAGATTTCAGGGTGACAGCTTGTGATCCAAAAAAATTAACTGATTTTAGGTTGATTTAGCTTTTCTCTTGCTGAAAGGATGACAGTGATGACTTACAAGGTATTTTTGTGTTGGAAGTGAAATGATAATAAACATTTTTAGGAGCAATTTTGGTTTATATTGGAAAATTCAAGTAAGAATATTTTTTGCCTATTATTTAATTTCAAATGATATATCTAGAAACTACCACATATGTGCTCAAAATACATGGACGAGAATGTTCAGTGTAGTGATGCATATAAAAATGAAAATATAGGAAAAAAAAAAAGAAGCTAATTGACCCTTGGTATAAGTATGAATGGAGGAGTCCTAGTGGCACAGTGGTTAAAGTGTTTGGTTACTAACTGAAATATTAGTGGTTCAAACCCTCTAGACATTCTGTGGGAGACAGATGTGACATTTTGCTTTTGTAAAGATTTACAGCCTTGTGAACCCAGTGGAAGGAGCTCTGTGTGGTGTAGTGTGGGTAAAGCATTTGGCTGCTAACCAGAAAGTGGATAGCTCAGACCCACCAGCTGTTCCACAGGAGGAATATGAGGCAATCCACTTCCATCAAGATTTATAGCCCTGGAAACAAAATGGGGTCATTATGAGTTGGAATTGACTCAAAGGCAGGTGTTTTATTTTTATTTTTTTCAAACCCGATGGGGACAGGCCTACGCTGACATATATGGTAGCTATGTTAGGTAGTTAGTAGGAGCAGGTGTAATGGAAATGACCATAGGGAAAGTAAATGTGAAGGAAATGGCCAGCTGAAATGAAAGAGTCTTAATCAAGGGTTCTAACCAACTCTAGCCCTAACCAACTGCAGGGAGAGAAGCCAACTGAGGGCCAAGCCACCAGTGAAAAGGAGAAGTCCATGGAACAACACATGTGCACTAGAGAAAAAGTGCACCTTCTATTAACATTAAAATTAATTATAATATCATTACAATGAATTTGTTTTGAGGTTACTACTCAACATCGACTGGAATGAGCCAGATCTTGGGAAAAAACATGCACATTAACTCAGAGTTATCTAGTCCCTAAGTAACAATCAACCTAAACTTCCCACCCCAAAAGGAGTAGCAGAGAGAGGGCTCAGAAGAGTACCAGGAAGCAAAATTGAATAAAAGGAGAGAAGTTAAACCCTCCCAGGTATTCCTACTGCTTGTAGTGGATGCATGCTCTAGTCTGTGAGAAGGTATCAATAAACTTCGCTTTGCTTGCTGCTTAATTTTCATTTTCTGCATAAATTCTTTTGTGGCAGAAAACAAGGACTGAGGATCAAAACCTCCAGAGCTAACAGCTATGAGTTAGAATTGATTTGAAGGCAGTAGGTCTGGATTTTCAGAGGTATGAATAATTAAATATTCCTTTACAGAGCAATGGAGAACAGCACCCACATTAAAATAAAGGTTATGTGTATTGACAAGGATAATATTCAAAACAATGTTAAATGTGGGAAGTAGACTGCAAGAGTTACATGGAGTTTACCAAAACCAAAAACCAAAAATCTAACCTTCTGCCATCAGTGGCTTCTGACTCATAGTGACCCCCCATTGGGTTTCTGATACAGTAAATCTTTACAGAAGTAGATTACTCCTTCTTCCTTCTGTGGGGAGTGGCTGGTGGATTTGAACCTTCTTGATAGCAGTCAAACACCTTAGGCACTGTGACACCAGAACTTTTCATGTAAATATTAAAAGACATACAGTGGTTGTATGCAGTTCAAGGTACCAAGGTACATGTGGGGATAGCAGAAGTAGCAAATCTAGACATGAGTTATCTTTGATGTGCATAAAGGGGAAGGGATGGTGGCAAGGCTTCGGCTATATCTGAAAACATTATAAAAGTTGAAGATCTGAAGCAAACTTAGGAAATGTTTAAATAAGTGCTATATAAATTAATGCTGAACACTCAAGTCAACTAAATCCTCACTTATTTTTTTTTACTTACTTAATTTATCAGTTATTGAAAAAAAAGATTGCTGAAGTCTCCAACAATAATAGCAAATTTGTTTATTTATCCTTCCAGTTCTATTGGTTTTTCCCTCTATGTGGAAATTCTGTTAAGGATTGTTATGTATTTTGGATAAATGATCCATTTAACTTTTTATAATCCCTATTTTTTCCCCTAATGAATACTCTTTTTCTAATGAAAATTTAGGTAGAAGTAGTTATTTACCAGTACATAAGAAGAGTAGAAGAGTTGGAGTGAAGGTGAGTGAAGACATGGGAGATATGCAAAAGTGCAAAAATTAACATTCATTAATGGACTACCAAGGAGCTCTGGTAGCGTAGTGCCTATGGCACTTGACTGCTAACCAGAAGGCTGGTAGTTCAAACCCACCAGCCACTCCTCGGAAGGAAGATGGAGCAATCTACTTCCATAGTGATACTACCTCGGAAACCCAAGGAGGGGTAGCTATGAGTCAAGTCTAACTTTATGGCACATAACAACAACAACAATGGACTACCAGGGTGTAGAAACTGTACAAAGCAACCTCACTTACTCTTTTCATTTTTTTCTTACAACATATTTTTGATAGTAACTTCTGACCATTGACTCATGGTGACTTCACGAATGTTAGAAGGAAATACTGCCCTGACCTGTGCCATCCCCTTGACCAGATTAGACTATTATGACCTATAGAGTTTTCATTGGTTGAAAGTTTTCACTTGGAAGTAGATTACCAGGTCCTTTTTCCTTGTCTGTCTTAGTCAGAAGCATGACTGAAACCTATTCAGCACCATAGCAACATGCTAGTTTCCACTGACAGACATGTAATGGCTGTGCTTGAAGTACCTTGGCAATGAATCCAAGATAGGTCTCTCCCATAGAAGGCACGAATTCTGCCATTGAACCATCAGTGATCCCTTAGATCTAAATTGCTGGAAGGTTACCACCACTCAATTCCTTATCTCAGCATGTAGGTGAATGGTTATTCCTCAGGTATAAAACAATTGGCTCTTGTCCCCTGCCCAGGTTCCTAAATAACTCCAAGATACTACCATCATATACAAATGCTTGTGCCTACTCTGTTAAACTCTGAGTTCTGTGCCCCTAGAGTGTGTCCATTTATCTGGAGGCATTAGGTTCACACATTCATTCCCATGTCACTTGACATCTACCTTTATGCCCTTGTTTGACTCAACAATATCCTTGTAACAGAAATCCTACTTGGGACATTGATTGATTACCTGGTAAAAATTATTATATTCTGTCACAATTTCCTTGTTAGTGAATCATCTTTTAGTCTACCCATAACATGTGAATGGGGGAAGAATTTAGGACCACAAAATTCCTGCCCTCTCCCCAGAACTTCTTTTGTTGCTTGTTTTCCATCCTCAATGCCTTTCTCATATCCATTCATCTGCTTTTCCCATGGACCCATCAGCAGTTGTGACTCAAAGCCTTGGGATTGCCTTTGATCCTTTTGTTGTAGAGATATTAACAGAGAACTATAAAAACGCAGAGGGATCAATTAATTCTGTTGCAGGAGATAAAGGCAGACATCAAAAGGAAGATAACTTTTGAGTGTGGCCTTGAAGCATGATTAATATTTTTAAAAATCACCAAAAATTCAACAAGAACAAAAAAACTAATCCTTTGCTATATCAATTGACTGTCCTGGAGGAAAACAGTGATATGTGATATTTTCTAACTTGCTTGAGTTTTTCTAAGCCATTAAGTTCTGGCAACAACAGAGAGTCAGTGGTCCTTGTGATGACTCAAGTGAAGTGACAGAGAGTGGTGCCTCTACTGAGTGCTCTTTATGGTTGCTCCAGGTAAAGAACTGGTATCTTAAAAGCAAAGAAGTTAAGTAGAATATGAATATGTTCCAACCCAACACCTCACTGGGTCAGCTTTAACAATAAGTAGACTCCTTGGGGGAAAAGGCACAATGGTTGCTTTTAATGCCTTGATTCTTAACTTTATCATTATTTTTTTTTTTACAATCTCAAACTTTAAATTGCTACCAACAATATGTATAGACTATTACTAGAAAGTAAAATATTCCAAACAGTGCTGCCAAAGTAAGGCATGAATTTTAATTTCACTCTCACTTGAAAATAAAAAGTAGAGTTGTGTAGTGGAAAGAAAGTTAACTTTAGGTTCAAATAAGCCTGAGGTTGAATGCCAATTCTGTCATTTGACAGAGATATCAAGGGAAATTGCTTCAACTGTCTGAGCTGTTCTTTTGTCATGTTGAAAATAAGGATAAAGATGTTTATTACAATGTGTTGTTATAAGAGAGAGAGTATGTATGGTTTATCGTACAATGGCAAAAAATTAAGATATGAAAGTATATAAATCTGGTGATTTAAACTTACTTGGATTCTCAAGTTACTTAACCTTGAATGTAGTCATCAATTTCTCTGTTTTATTTTTCTAATATGTAAAGTTTAAAAAGACATTCTTGTTGCGAAGTCCAGTTGAGTCAGTTCCAACTCATAGAGATGCAATGTACAACAGAATGAAAAACTGCTGGTCCTGTGCCATCCTCATAATTTTTGCTTTATTTATGCCCATTGTTTCAGTCACTGTATCAGTCCATCTTGTTGAAGGTCTGCTTCTTTTAAGCTGCCAGTCTACTAAGCATGATGTTTTTATTCAGGAATTGGTCCCATTTGATAAGTAAACAAAAGAAAGACAGATGAAGTCTGGTCATTCTCTCTTCTAAGGAGCATTCCCGCTGTACTTCTTCCAAAACAGATTTGTTCCTTCTGGCAGTCCATGGTATTTTAAGTATTTTTCATAAACACCACAATACAAGTGCATCAATACTTCATCTTCCTTAATCATTATCTGGCTTTCACATGCATATGAGGCTATTGAAAATACTATGGCTTGGGTCAGCTGTATCTTAGTCTTCACAGTGACATCTTTGCTTTTTTTTTTTTTTTTAGGATTTGGGTGAAGATTTACAGAGTAAATTCACTTTTCATACAGCAGTTCACATATACTTTGTCTCATGTCATTGACCAAAATTT
>NW_006921702.1:1409935-1419419 GCF_000298275.1 Orycteropus afer afer | reverse complement strand
CATAACGTGGATGAACTTGGAGGACATTATGCTGAGTAAAATAAGTCAATCACAAAAGGACAAATATGGTATTAGTCTGTTATTGTAAAAGTTAAGGAAAGGTTTATCTATTGAAGGAAAATGTCTTTGTTGTTTACCAGGGGTGGGAGGGGAGGGGAGGGACTGCAGTTAGATAGATAGTGATAAATATTGATTTAGGTGAAGAGAAAGGCAACGTACCAAATGTGAATGACCAATATGACAGCATTGAGGTTGAGAAAGACATAGAGAGGTACATGGGAAGTAGAGACAACAAATATGAACCCTTTTGCATATACAGTACTGAGTTCTCAGTGAAGGTAAACATGGGTATATGGATGGATAGATAGGTGGACAGGCTAAAAGATTAACTATGTCTATAAAAGAGGGAGTGTATCCAGGATCATATATAGGGTTGGCAGACAATGGTCCTATAAGTTTATGTGAATGATCAGAATCCCCAGGTGTATAGTACAGCTGACAAGGGGCTAGGTTGTGGTCACTGCTTGGTCACAGCCAGTTACCCACAGCGACTGAGTAGTTGATCCTGAGGGCCTGGGACCATGGTCACAGGGGACATCAAGCTCAATTGGCATAACATACTATACCAAACATTGTTCCACTTCCTACTTTGGTGAGTAGTGACTGGGATCTTAAAAGCTAGCAAGCTGCCATCTTGATGTAATGATGGGTCTCTACTCATCAAGAGCCAAGAAGAAAGCAGAAAACCAAAATTAATGGAAACAATCAGTCCCCACGACTGATACACCATCTGATCTGCAACCTATACAACTACGAGACCAGAAGAACTAGATGGTGCCCGGCTACCACTGTCATCCACTTGGACGGGATGTAGGAGATCCTGCATAAAGAGGGAGAACAATGTGGAACAAAATTCAAAATCATTTGGAGGGGAAAAAAAAAGGGAGGGGGGGTGTTTGGGACCAGGTTTGCTGGTCCAATAGAGCCTGGTGGAACCACTGAGACTATGGCCCCTAGCTACCCTTCAGGTCTGGAATTGAACCCACACCTGTGGTTTCCAGCCAAACAAAGTACAGGCATGTGAGTTGAACATTTACCTCAAGTGGACACATGCCCTTGAGAGAACAATCATGGGAGAAGGAAGGGCAGCTTATGCACAGGGAGATAGCTCAGGGGGCAGGAGAGTATGGAGGGATGGACACTGGGAAGTGGTACTATGGGGAGAAGGTTGGAGGGGAGCTGTTGCATTGTGGTAAACTGTGGTCATTGACATGAGACAAAGTATATGTGAACTGCTGTATCGAGAGTGAATTTGCTCTGTAAATCTTCACCCAAATCACAATTAAAAAAATAAATAAATAAAATAAAAACACTTTCATTGCATTTTTATTTCATCTGAATTTTATTTTAATTCAGAGAGAGAAAACAATGACATTATATCAGCATTGACACATGACTTACTTAATTCATTTGTCACTTCCATCACATTACAAACGAATAAATGGTTTTATTTTTGAAAATATCAGTTTGAAACTCTTCCAACGTAAATCTTACAGGGAATCTGATATTTTAAATAGGCATAAAAAAGAATACTCTGGTTGAAGTATCTTCCTCCCACCTTCAACTCCATTCAGTTTTTGAATTACCTTTCCCTGAATTTTCTCTGCAGACATTCGGTGGAATCTCTGGGATTTTCTACAACATTAAATGTAGAAGTAGAGGAATGAGTAAGATGATTTATTATCTCAAATATCAAGCTTTCTATTTTATTTTATTTTTTTAAAGCTTATATGCCACTTACTCTCTGAATGTTTTTCTCACCCCCTGGGTGAAATAAAGACCATTTTTTCCTCTAGGGTCCCAGAAAAAAAAAAAAAAAAAAAATCTTCCTTTTCTATAGCAGTTAGGAACACAGATTCTAGAACAATATGGCCTAGGTTCAATCCTGGCTATAATATTACCCTGATATATGTACATAAGCAAATGGTTCAATCTCTCTTTGCTATAAAATAGGGAAAAAGTTCTTAAATACTATATAAAATGCTACATAGAATATGTAGTAAAATTTATATATACGTGTTTGTATGTGTGTGTATACAGAGACAGAGGAAATAGAATTACGTGAAATGTGTGTGTGCGCATGTGTGTGTTTATGGAACTATACTTTTAAATGAATTTGTGATGATTAAATCGCTATCTGCAACAAAGAGAAAATTGGCTGTTAGTATGAACTGTTGCAATGATCAAGATTCTGTTCTATGTGCTTTATATGCATCGTTTCAAGTTTTCAGAGTAATCCTAAAATGTATGCATATTATTTTAGATATAAATTAAGATTAAAAAAAATTGTTATTGAAGACATTACATGTTGCAGTCTTCACAAGATAAGTTAGCTGAAGAATAATTGACCTCTCTGTCTACATTTCAAGGCTATGATCTTCCAGGCCAACTTTCACATCCCTATTAAGCTCTGACATCATGGTCCACCACATCTATTTCTGTGAACTATTCTAGGATTGGCCAGAATTGCATATATTATAGTGCCTGTCATGTTAAGATGTTCAGTAGATTTTTTTTTACAAAAGCATTCTGGAATTACATACATGATGAAGTTATACTTTGCTTTCTGTTAGACCAGAAAATTCCTTTGTGTCCCATTTCATTCAATTTCAACTCCACCCACACCAGAAGCATCAGAAGTAATCATTTCTATCATCACATATTAGTCTTCTCTGGATTTCATATAAATGGAATTACACAGTATGAATTCAATTTTACATGACTTATTTAACCAGTACAATGCTTTTGACATTAATCCATATAATTGTGTATATCAGTAATTTTTCACTCTCTCTTTTTCAATTGCTTAGTAGCATTGCATAACTTCATATTCCACAGCAGTTTATTTGTTTTCCTATTGATGGACATTTGGCCACTCCCAGTTTTGGTTATTATGAAGAAATCTGATATAAATATCTTTGTACACATCTTGTTGTGGACAGATGCATTTATTACTTTTTGCTGAATATTTAGGAGTACAATTGCTTTGTCATAGTAGGTTTATTTGTAACTTTATAATAAAATTTTTGTAATACTATAAATTCTTCTTCTTCTTCTTCTTCTTCTTCTTCTTCTTCTTCTTCTTCTTCTTCTTCTTCTTCTTCTTCTTCTTTTCTTCTTCTTTTAATTGTGATTTGGTGAAAATTTACAGAGCTAACTCACTTTCTGTACAGCAGCTCACATATACTTTCTCTAATGACATTGACTGCAATTTACCACAAAGCAACAGCTCTGCTCCTACTACTTCCCCATAGTTATCTCTTTCCTGTGTCCTTTCCTCCCATATACTCCTGAGCTTTGAGTTGACTCCCTGTGCATACACACCTCTTCTGTTCTCCCATGAGTATTCTCTCCAAGGAGTGTATCTGCTTAATGTAAATGTTCAGCTCATGTGCCTATCTTTTGTTTGGCTGGAATCCACAGGAGTGGGTTCAATTCAAGACCTGAAGGGCAGTCAAGGGCCATAGTCTCAGTGGTTCCATCAGGCATTAACAGACCAGCAAACTTGGTCCTTTTTTTTTTTTTTTTTTAATGATCTTGAGTTGTGTTCCACATTGTTCTCCCACTCTATCCAGGATCTCCTACATGGATCCTCCTTTGAGTGGTTGACACTGGTAGCTGTGCACCATCTAGTTCTTCTGGTTTTATAGTTGTACAGGAGGAGGATAGTATGGTGTACCAGTCACTTGAACTAATTGTTTCCATGAATTTTTGGTTTTCTTCATTCTTCTTTACTCTGGATGAAGAGAGACCCATCATTGCATCTAGATGGCTGCTTGCAAGCTTTTAAGATTCCAGTTGCTACTTACCAAAGTAGCTTGTGGAACAATGGCTTGTGTGGTATATTATGCCAATTGAGCTGGATATTTCCTGTGACGATGGTCATGAGCCCACAGATCCAACTACTCACTCCCTCTTGCTAGCTGGCTGTGACCAAGAAGTGTATACACGCTTGACCCTTGTCAGCTCTACTATATACCTGGGAATTCTTAAAAGAACATGCCCATACACTTGTAGAAATGTTGTCTGCCAACCTGATACATAGTCTTGGGCACACTCCCACCTGCATAGACAAACCCAAAAGTTAAGCCTGTCCACCCATCTATCCACCCATATATCCATGTTTACCTTCACTGACAACACAGTTCTGTATGTGCAAAAGGGTTCATCTTTGTTGTTTGTGTCTTCCATGCACCTCTCTAGCTCTTCCTCATCCTCAATGCCATAGTGTTGGTCACTTACATGTGGTACATTTCCCTCCTCTTCAAGCAAATCAATAATTGTCTCTACCTATTGAACAGTGTCCTCTCCAATTCCCTCCCAGCTTTGGTAACCAACAAAGAAAATTTCCTTCCATTTATATAACTTTCCTTGACTTTTTACAATAATGGACTAATATAGTATTTGTCCTTCTGTTATTGACTTATTTCACTCAACATAATGTCTTCCAACTTCATCCACATTATGTGGTGTTTTTCAGATTCTACCTCGTTCTTTAGGGTTGCATATAATTCCATTGTGTTTATGTACCTTAGTTTGGTTATCCATTTTTCAGTTGATGGACACCTAGGTTGTTTCTGTCTTTTGGCTATTGTAAATAGTGCTGCAATGAACATGGGTGTGTATATATCTGTTCTTATCTTGGCTCTCACACCTTTAGGATATGTACTTAGTAATGGAATGGTTGGGTCACATGGCATTTGTAATTCCAACTTTTGAAGGAATCGCCATACTCCTTCCACAGTGGTTGTATCATTTGACAGTCCTATCAGCAGTGTATGAAAGTCCCAACCTCTCTGCATCCTCACCAGCATCTGTTATTTTCTGTCTTGTTGAACTTTGCTACTAATGCTGGGACAAGATAGTATCTCATTGTTGTTTTGATATCCATCGGAGCTCTGGTGGCATAGTGCCTAAGGCATTTGACCGCTAACCAGAAGGCTGGTGGTTCAAACCCACCAGTCACTCCTAGGAAGGAAGACTTGTTGTTTTTGTTGTTATGTGCCATCGAGTCGGCCCCAACTCATAGCGACCCCTCCTTGGGTTTCCGAGGCAGTATCACTGTGGAAGTAGGATTGCCCAACCTTCCTTCCAAGGAGTGGCTGGTGGGTTTGAACCACCAGCCTTCTGGTTAGCAGTCAAGTGCTTTAGCCACTATGCTCCCAGAGCTCCTAAAGACTAGGCAAGCTATTTCCATAGACATACAGACTCGGAAACCCAAGGAGGGGTCGTCGATATCAGTTAGATACAACTCGAAGGCAGTTGAGTTTGGTTTGGTTTGGTAACGGCTAATGATCTTGAGCATTTCTTCATATGTTTGTTGGCTGCCTGAATATCCTCTTTGGTGAAGTATCTATTCATGTCTTCTGCCCATTTTCTAATTGGATTATTTATATTTTCGTTTTTGAGGTGTTGGACTTTTCTATAAATTCTGGAGATAAGTCCCTTGTCAGATGTGTCATTGCTGAATATTTTTTTCCCAATCTATAGGTTCTTTTTTGACTCTTTTGGAGAAGTCTTTGGAAGCACATAAAAATTTAAGTTTTAGAAGGTTCCCTTCATCTAGTTTCTCTTCTGTTACTTGTACATTTTGGGTTATGCTTGATAGTTTATTTATGCCATATATTAGTGCCCCTAAATTTGCCCCTAATTTTTCCTTGAGGAACTTTAGTTTTAGGTTTCACATTTAAGTCTTTGATCCATCTGGAGGTGGTTTTTGTGTAAGGTGTGAGGTACAGATCTTGTTTCATTTTTCTGCAAATGAATATCCAGTTTTGCCAACACCATTTGTTTGACAGACAATCTCTTCCCCATTTAATAGATTTAATAGATTTTGGCCCTTTGTCAAAGATCTATTTCTGGGTTCTCAATTCTATTCCATTGGTCTATGTGTCTGTTATTGTACCAATACTCGGTACTTTTGACTACTGTGGTTGTATAGTAGGTTTTGAGATCCAGCAGTGTGAGAACTTCTACTTTATCTTCTTCAGTAATGCTTTGCTTATCTGAGTTCTCTTTCCTTTCCATATAATGTTAATGATTGGTTTTTCCTTACCCTTAAAGAATGTTGATGGGATCTGGATTGGGATTGCATTGAATGAATAGATTACTTTGGGTAGAATTGACATTTTCACAATGTTTCATCTTCTTATCAATGAGCACGGTATGGTCTTCCATTTATGTAGATCTATTATAATGTCTTGAATAGTCTTTTATAGCTTTTTTGTACAGGTCTTTTGTGTCCCTGGTAAGATTTGTTCCAAAGTATTTTCTTTTCTTTATTGTAAATGGTATCAATTTCCTTATTTCTTTGTCAGCAATGTCTTTGCTGGTGTAGAGGAATCCAACATATTTTGGAATGTTGATCTTCTATCTTGCCACTATGTTAAATCTCTCAATTAGTTCCACTAGATTTTTGACTGAGTCTCTTGGGTTTTCTAAGTATAGAATCATATCATCAGCAAATAGGAATAGTTTGACTTATTCCTTACCAATTTGTATGCCTTTGATTTACCTTTTTTGCCTTATTGTCCTGGCTAGGACTTCCAGTACAATGTTGGATAGAACTGGTGATAGAAGGCATCCTTGTCTGGTTCCTTTTCACAAGGGAAACTGTTTTAGTCTCTCTGCATTGAGAATGATGTTGACTGTTGGTTTTGCAAAGATGCCCTTTATTATGTTGAGGAATGTCCCTTCTATTCCTATTTTGCTGAGAGGTTTGATCAGAAATTGGTGTTGGATTTTATCATATGCTTTTTCTGCATTAATTAATATGATCATGTGGTTCTTTTTCTTGGTTTTATTTATGTGGTGGATGATGTTGTTCATTTTTCTAATGTTGAACCTTCCTTTCATACCTGATATGAAACCCACTTGGTCATAATGAATGATTATCTTGATATGTTGTTGGAGTCTATTGGGTTGGATTTTGTTGAAGATTTTTGTATCTATATTCATGACAGATATTGATCTGTAGTTTCCCTATTGAGTGATGTTGTTGGTCGGTTTTGGTATCAAGTTTATACTTGTTTCATAAAATATATTTGGGACTATTCTTTTCTTTTGTATGTTTTAGAATAGTTTGAGTAATATTGGTGTCAGTTCTTCTCTGAATGTTTGGTAGAAATCTGTTTTGAAACCATCTGGACCAGGACTTTTTTTTGTTGGTAATTTTGTTAGGACCTGTTCAATTTCTTCTTTAGTTATTGATCTGTTCAACTTATCCACATCAGTCTGTGATAGTTTAGGTAAGTGGTATGTTTCTAGAAATCTGTCCATTTCTTCCAGATTTTCCAATTTGTTGGAGTACAGTTCTTTATGTTGTTGTTGTTAAGTGCCATTGAGTCTTTTCCAACTCATAGCGACCCCATGCACAGCAGAACGAAACACTGCCCGATCCTGCACCAGCCCCACAATCGTGGCTATACTTGAGCCCATCATCACAGCCACCGTGTCAATCCATCTCGTTTAAGGCCTCCCTCTCTTTCATCGATCCTCTAACCTACCAAACATGACATCCTTCTCCAGGGAATGGCCCCTTCTTAGAACATGACCAAAGTAGGTGAGACAAAGTCTGGCCATTCTTGCTTCCAAGGAGCACTCTGGCTACACTTCCTCCAGGACACATCTGTTAGTTCTTTTAGCAGTCCACGGTATTTTCAGCATTCTTCACCAGCACCACAACTCAAAAGCATCAACTCTTCTTCGGTCTCCCTTATTCATTGTCCAGCTCTCACATGCATACACTATTTATTCCTTATTTTTGGTTTGCAGTTGTCCTCATTTGCCAATTGATATCTCTGGATCCCTGTTTACAATCTTGTAAACTTATTTTACTTTGGAGACATCTATAGTTGTATTGGTTACTGGGTTGTATCATCTGGTATTTTAATGGTTGGTTGTTTGCTATTATTGGCTCTCTGTTCAAAAGACTCCCTTTAGTATCTCTAGTAAGGTTGGTCTGGTTTTAACAAATTCCCATAATTTTTGCTTAGCTGGAAATCTCCTAATTTTACCATCATATTTGAGGGACAATTTTGCCGGGTATATAATTCATGGTTAGAAATATTTCTCTTTCATGTTTTTATATGTACCATCCCATTGCTTTCTCACTTGCATGGTTTCTGCTGAGAAATCAGAACTTATTCTTACTGATTCTCCTTTGTAAGTAACTTTTCGTTTTCCCCATGCTGTTTTCAGGATTCTTTCTCTGTCTTTGGCTTTGATGAGTTTGATGATGATATCTCTTGGTGATTTTCTTTTGGGGTCTATCTGTTTGGGGTTTGTTGGACTTCCTGAATGGATATATTCTCATTTTCATCATATGAGAGGAGTTCTCTTTCAACAAATATTGGACAATTTTCTCAGTGGTTTCCTTTCTCTCTTCTTGTTCTGGAATTCTGATTACTTGTAAGTTACTCCTTTTGATGGTATCCCACATGAACCTTAGGCTTTCCTCATTTTTGTTTCAAACTTTGTCTCAGTGATCCCTTTCCAAAGAAGTATTCAGGTATTTGTCTTCAATATCATTAATTCTGTCTTCCATTGATTAGGTTCTACTCCTTTGCCCTTTCAATGTGTATCCATTTCTGAAAATTTAGTATTAATCTTCAGGATTTCTATCTATAGATTTTTTATCATTTCTAATTTTTCATTTGTTTTGTCATTTTGTTCTTGTATTTTCTTCTGAAATTATTCTAGGCTTTCTCTGTGTTTTCCTTAATTTTATCAGTGTTTTCCTTGATCTGGCTCTCAATTCTTTGAAGATATCTAAATATAATTCTTTTGAATTACTTTATCAGGGTGTTCCAATGCTGCTTCTTCCTCCGGGATGTGTTCTGGGCCTGTATCCTGCTCCCTTGTTTCTACCACTTTTTCTTACTTCTTTGTGTGGACTGTGATACTCTATTTTCTCTGAGACATTATGATGTTGTTGTATTTAGATCTCTGTTAACTGTTTGTGAAGAGCAGTTGAGAATGAGTCAGGCTATTTTTGGTGATCATTTATAATTGGGTAGTTAGTGGAGAAGGAAGTGGTGGCTCTCAGTCAAGGAAGAGGCAGCAAGTGTGGGTGTAGTTGTGTTGTATGGGCACTGTTGCTGTCTCTAACTCTGTTGGACAAAATAACAACTGAATAACCATCAAAAAATAAAAGCAAGTGGACTAAAAACATAGTGTGTAATCACACAGGAACTGTACCCAAAAAAGAAAAAAAAAAAAAAAAACAACCCTCAATATCTGGGGAAAGGGCAATTAGAGAAAAAAAGGTAGTGTAGGAAAATAATGAATTAAAAAAATGTGAAAAATGCTAAAAGAAAACAAGGAATAGAATTAACCACAAGAAAGAACAAAACTGGGAACCAGGAACAGGAAAGAAAAAGCTGAAACTAGAACCTGGGAAGAGAAGAATTAAAAAAAAAAAAAA
>NW_006921702.1:1388223-1409835 GCF_000298275.1 Orycteropus afer afer | reverse complement strand
AAAAAAAAAAAAAAAAAAAAAAAGGAGTAAAACAAAATCTGAGCAGGGCAGGGCATGGCACTCAGGCTCCCTTGGAGCAAACAGATTGGGACTGAATTCCTGCTAGCCCAGAAGGTGGGTGGGAATGAATGATAGCTGCAACTCATGCAAGAGGGTGTGGGGAATAAGAGTAACAAGGGGCATATCTCACCTTTCCAGTCATTGGCATCCAGAATTTCCTTGTGGTTCCTGGCAAGTGGAACCTGTTCTTAAGTCCCTGGAATCTGAGAGAATGCTGTGGTTTTAAATATTCAAAATATTCAAACCCTCTTGTAAACATTCCAAATGGCTGCACCCTCTGGACAGACAAAAGTCCACAGCTCAGCCTTCCTTCTGATTCACTGCTTCCCCTTTTAATTCACCAGTCACCAGAGCAGACTTCCACACATCCCCTGGCTAGCAGGACTGATTTTTAGGTTAATTCTTAGGTTCTAACACTAGTTGGCAATATCCAAGGTGTCTGTGTTGTCAGGATCACTGACAGACTACAGCTCTGTATATCTCCTTTTTTGGTGTTTTCATGCAAATTCTTCTACTAGTTGCAGTTTAGTCCATATCTTTCCCTTCAAAGCTCGGGACTCCAGGTTTATCTTCCGTATCTGTGGTAATTGATTCCCCTTTTCTTAGTTGAAGAGGATCCATTAGTCTGCCTATTCCACTATCTTACCAGAACTGTGTAATACTATAAATTCTTTATTGATTTTCTTCCCTCCTCTTTCTTACTTCTCTATTCCCTAGGATCCCCTCATTTATACTACTTACACTCAAATCTTTGTCTCAGGGTCTATGTTAAATGTTTACTGAATTTGTTGTTAATTTATAAATTTTTGTGATATTCTTTTTTCTGAACTTTTACATTCTTAAATTTAATTATATATATTTTATTTTCCTATCTCCTACAATAGCATAATGCCTAAGGCACTTGACTGCTAACCAGAAGGTTGCGGGTTCAAGCCCACCAGCCAGTCCTTGAAAGGCAGGTTGGGCAATCTACATCCAAAATGATACTGCCTCAGAAACCCAAAGAGGGGTCGCTATGTATTGGGTCTAACTTGACAGTACTTAACAACAACAACAACATATTTCAATTAATGTTAATTTACAGTTTGGATTTGTATGTATTTCTTACATTCTGTAATTGCTTTTAAATGTATAAAAGACTTCCAATTTTCTCTTCCTTAACTCTGTGAAAGAGCATTCTAAATATGATTTTTTTGACACAACTTAAATGGCTCCAACAGGTCCGAATAGGACTCCATTTTGTTATAAGGCCCTAGTTTCAGCTTTTTCAGAGTATGTGAACTTTGACTACGTTTTTGACAAAAATAACTTCTCCTACAACATTTTGGGGAGCTCTGGTGGCCTAGTGCCTAAGGCACTTGACTGTTAACCAGAAGGCTGGTGGTTCAAACCCACCAGCCACCCCTCGGAAGGAAGGTTGGGCAATCTACTTCCATATTGATATCGCCTCGGAAACCCAAGGAGGGGTCGCTATGAGTCAGGTCTGACTCAATAGCACATAAAAACAACCACAACAACATTAACTCACTAGTTTTAATATAGCTAAAAGATTTTGCTGTTCAACCCATACTTTGAGTGCTTTATTGTAAAGTTTTTATTTCCAAATCTTTGTATTTCTAATTGGTTCTTCTTTTTATTTTTCATGCTTCATGATTCTCTGAAAATATTATTTACAGTTACTTTCAAGATTTTTTTTTCTTTCTTTCATTAGTTAAATTTCTTTCAGTTGATTATGATTTTCCACACTGAGCTTCCAACCCTGAGATATAAACTTTCTTTTTTTCCCCTGTGACTTTGAGTTTTATTTATCTCTGTCTTCCTGCTTACAACAATTGATTCTTCTCTCATTATAATATTGTGGTGGGATTAGCCTTTGGAAATCCCAGCTTTGCTATTTATGAGCTGCAAATTAGGCAACTTCTATAATATAAATAAACCTTGATTACCCACTGTGTAAGGTGGAGACAATACTAGAACCTACCCTATAGGGTTATTTTGGGTATTAAGGGATATGACAAAATGATACAAAGGTCATGGATAAAAATATATATTTTTAAAATACTGCAGCTGTTTTTATATTTTATGATTCAGGTTCTTAACACTCTAAACTGTTTGGAAAGACCAGATGATTTTCCTAGGTGATGTTGAGTAGGTGGCAGATACATTCTTTTGAAATCAGTATATTCACCTTATTTTTCTTAATAATCTTGCTGCTGCAAAGATGTTTTATAAGTCAGTAATTGAGCATATTGGAGGAATCCAAAATGTTTATTATAATTGATAAAAATTAGGTTGAGAAGTTGCAGATGCAGGAATTAAAAATTAAGAATTTTCTGAAAGTATTAAAAAATGAAGCAATGCACCCAAGTGAAGGTAATGTAGAGCAAGAATAATATGGTATATATAGGAGAAGTAAAACAGATAAAAATGTTAACAAAAAAAGGTGAAAAATTTTACTCTAAAAACTATAAAGCATTGCTGAAAGAAATTGAAGATATAAGTGAAAATAACTCCATATTTTCATATCAGAAGACTTAACATTGTTAAGATGAAATACCACCCAAATTGATATGCAGAGTCCATTTATTTTCTATCAGAATCCCCTCTGATGTTTTTGTGCAGATTGATATGTTAATTCTAAAAGTTATGTGAAATTTTAGAAGATCTAAAATAACCAAAATCATCCCAAAAAGGAAGAAGAAAATAGTATGAATCATATTTCCCAATATCTAAACTTACTGCAAAGCAATCATAATTAAAACAGATAAATGGAATACAATTGAGAGTGTAGAAATAAATCTGTACAGCTAAGGTTCACTTATTTGCAACAAGAGTGCCAAGAATATCAAGAACATTCAATAGGGATGAGAATAGTCTCCTCAAAAATGATGCTGGGGCAGCCAGATTTCTGATACAAAAGAATGAATTTATACCCATATAACAGAATTATCATCTCCTGGATCAAAGACCTAAATGTAAGAGCAAGAATTATAAAACTATTAGAAGAAAACATAGTTATAAGTCTTTTTGACCTTGACCTTGAAAAATGATTCTTAATTATGACACAAAACCATAAGCAGAAAAGAAAAAAAAAAATAGATAAATTGGACTTCCTCAAAATTTAAAACTCCTGTGCTTCAAAAGACACCATAAAGAAACTGAGGACATAATTCTCAGAGTGGAGAAAGTTGTAAATTATTTACATGATTATCAGTGGAATTTTTTCTTACCTGATAAAGGCCTTATATCAAGAATGTATAAAGGCATCTTATAGTAGGTCAAATGAGCCAATTAATAAATAGATAAAGATGTGAATACTCATTTATTCAAAGCAAATATACACATAGTTGATAAGCTCATGAAAAGATGTTTGACATTGTCATCATTGATATATAAATCAATACTACAATGAGATACCACTCATATCCCCTACAATGGTTGTTGTTGTTGTTATGTGCCGTTGATTCAGCCCCAACTCATAGCGACCCCTCCTTGGGTTTGCGAGGCAGTTAGAATTAAAAAAAAAAATGTAGATAGCAACACATGTATGTGGATGATGTAGCCAAATCAGAAACTCATACACTGCTAATGGGAATGTAAAACAGTGTGGCCATTGCAGAATAGAGACTGTCAGTTCCTCAAACAAATAAACATAGAAATACTATTTCACTCCTAAGTATAAAACCATGAGCACATGTCTACACAAAAATCTTGCATACGGATATTTGTAATATCATTATTAATAATAGCCAAAAGCTAAATAAAAACAACTCAAATGTCCATCACTGCACAGATGATAAACAACATGCATTTATCTATACAATGGAATATTATTTGACCATAAAAAGAAACGAAGTACTGATATAAGCTAAGCATGGATGAACATTAAAAATATGGTAAATAAAAG
The DNA here is from genome assembly GCF_000298275.1 of Orycteropus afer afer. Classification (NCBI taxonomy): domain Eukaryota; kingdom Metazoa; phylum Chordata; class Mammalia; order Tubulidentata; family Orycteropodidae; genus Orycteropus; species Orycteropus afer. Next base: position 1,405,868 of record NW_006921702.1, on the reverse strand, counting down.
AAGCCAGTCAAAGAAGATTGCACATTATATTATTTCATTATATGAAAAAGTCCATAATGAAAATCTATAGAGATGCAAGTAGGTTAAGGCTTACTTGTACCTGATGGAGGAGAGTGTTTGTTGTTGTTGTTGTTAGGTGCCGTCAAGTCGTGTCTGACTCATAGCAACCCCATGCACAGCAGAACAAAACACTGCCCGATCCCGTGCCAGATCTATGATCCCTGCTATACTTGAGCCCATCATCGCACCCACCATGTCAATCCATCTCATTGAAGGCCTCCCCCTTCATCAACCCTCCACCCTACCAAGCATGACATCCTTCTCCAAGGAATCATCCCTTCTGACAACATGACCAAAATAGGTGAGACAAAGTACGGCCATTCTCGCTTCCAAGGAGCATTCTGGCTGCACTTCCTCCAGGACAGATCTGTTAGTTCTTTTAGCAGTCCATGGTACTTTCAGCATTCTTCGCCAGCACCACAACTCAAAAGCATCAACTCTTCTTCAGTCTTCCTTATTCATTGTCCAGCTCTTACATGCATACGAGGTGATTGGAAATATCATGGCTTGTGTCAGGCACACCTTAGTCCTCAAGGAGACATCCTTGCTCCTCAGCAGTTGAAACAGTTCCTTCATGGTTGACTTTCCCAGTGCTACATGTCGTCTAATCTCCTGATTGCTGCTTCCATTGGCATCGATTGTAGAACCAAGCAATGTGAATTTTTTCACAACCTCAATCTTCTCTCCATTTATTGTGATGCTGCTCATTGGTCCAGTTGTGAGGATTTTTGTTTTCTTTATATTGAGAGGTAATCCATACTGCAGACTGTATTCTTCAACCTTCATCTGTAAGTGCCTCAAGTCATCCTCACTTTCAGCAAGTAAAGTTGCATCGTCTGCGTATCTCAGGTTGTTAATGATTCATGGTGAGTGGTAGAGGTTGATAACTGAAGGTGAAATGTTTCTTTTTTGAGGTGATGAAAATATTCTAAAATTGACTGTGGTGATGGTTGAATATCTATTCAAATATAATAAAAGCCTTGAATTTTACACTCTACAATTAGATGTTATGTGAATTGTACTTCAATATAATGGTTTAAAAAATTAAAGAGATACTGGAAAAAAATGAGAATATTGATTTAGTGAAACCAGAAAACATTTATTTACACAAAGAAACAAGTATTGTCATGTCAACCGAATCATTAAAAAACACAAGTTCATTTCCCAAATCAACATTTTGCAGATTTCATTCAATCTTGGATATTCACTCCTGCCTATTAGCAACAAAAGTTCAGATATGTCTATGATTAAAATGTTAGAATGATTCAAGTGTGTTTAATTCCACATCTCAAATGTGTTTGATCACTATAAGTTTTGTTGAAGAGTTAAATTTTACCAAGTACTATCACACCATAGTTCCCAGGAGGATACTTTTGAAAAATGGTAGACACTGGCTAGATGATCACCAGTCCAACTTCCTCCTTGTGGGACCAAAGAATTACAATTTCTAACCTCTCTGTTAGGTTTGGCATCTGAATGCATTCTGGTTAGTGGGGTGTGAGTGAACACATCTTAGCTCATTGTATCTGGCAGGGTGTTGAAAGTACCACAAATACTTAATTGAAAGGAATTCTATGAAACAGCATTCACAGAGATGTTGGAAGGGTTAAGAAAGCAACAGGTGATGAGGAAGCACCCAGGAAATAAAATGAGCATGAATCTATTGTCACCAATGCCTGAGAAAGGGATAGGAAAATGCTACCAGTCCATAGCTGAAGCTATAGCATAAAACCACAGCTGCCCTTTACAAATCTCACCCCATGTGGAGTAGCTAGGTAAGTATAAATGAATGGATAACCTAAACACTCTCTCTTCCTCCTCTCTGATATTCCATTTCCTCCCTTAGCTCAACCAGGCTGGAAACCAAAATGGACTCCACATGATACTCTAGGTAAAGTACAGTATCCCGTGATATAAAAAGCAGGAAAGAGATGTGCTGACAATATGTCTAGAAAGCAAAACTGAGTAAAATTCTACCTACCTAGAGTGATTTTCCACACCCTACATTCCATCTTTGCACAGCCTTGTTTCAGTTGGCAGTATTATACAATGAAAGGAGCATAGATCCCCAACTCACCCACTGGAGTTTCTAGTCCATATCAGCCAACATCAGATGAGGGTTGAATGAAAAATAAACTTTGGTGTATTAAGATAATGAGACTATTTTATTTTTATATTACCTAATGCTAATTGCCTTGATTAATATACTAATAAAGATGTTCATATTATAAACTTAACAAACAGCCCTTGCAATTATTATATATATATATATATATATGTCTTCCACCACTCATCTGTCAGTTTGAGGTACTGTTGTGGACTGCATATTGCTGAGGCTGGAGGCTATGCCTCTGGTATTTCAAATACTAGCTGTGTCACCCATGGTGGATGGTTTCAGCAGAGTTTCCAGACTAAGACATACTTGGAAGAAGGAAGGAACCATCCACTTCTCAACGATTTGGCCAGTGAAAACGTCTTGAATAACAGTGAAACACTTTCTGATATGATGGCATTCATCATCACAAAGACTGTTTCAATATGTATCCTGAAGTACAATGCTGTAAGATAACATCCATACACTTACAAGGAAGACCAGTTAATACTACTATTATTTAAATTTATGCACCAACCACCAAAGCCAAGACGAAGATATTAAAGATTTTTACCAAATTCTGCAGTCTGAAATTGACCAAACATGCAATTAAGATGTGTTGATTATTACTGGTGATTGAAATGCAAAAGTTCAAATCAAAGAAGTATCACCGGTAGTTGGATAAATATGGCCTTGGTGATAGAAATCACCTTGAAGATCACATGGTAGAATTTTGCAAGATCAACAAATTGTTCATTGCAAATACATTTTTTCAACACCATTAATGGGGGCTATACATGTGGATTTCTCCAGAATCACAAGAATCAGATCAACTACTTCTGTGCAAATTGGTGCTGGAGAAGCTCAATATCTTCAGCCAAAACAAGGCCAGGAGCTGATTCTGTAACAAACCATCAATTGCTCATAAGCAAGTTCAAGTTGAAGTTGAAGACAATTAAAACAAGTCCATGAGAACCAAAATATGATCTTGATTATATCCCTCCTGAATTTAGAGACCATCTGAAGAATAGATTTGATGCATTGAACACCAATGACCAAAAGCCAGAGGAATTGTGGGATGACATCAGGAACATCATTCATCCATGAAGAAAGCAAAAGGTCATTAAAAAGACAAGGAAAAAAAGACCAAAATGAATGTCAGACTGAAACTTGCCTTTGAATAGAGAGTAGCTAAAGCAAATGGAAGAAATGACAAGATCAAAGAACTGAACAAAAGATTTCGAAGAGCAGCTTAAAGACAAAGTCAATTATTATAATGAAATGTACAAACACCAGGAGTTACAAAACCAAAAGGGAAGAACTTGCTCAGTATTTTTAAAGCTGAAAAAAACTGAAGAAAACATTAAAGCCTCAAATGGCAATATTGAAAGATTCTATGGGCAGAATATTGAATGATGCAGGAAATATCAAAAGATGATGGAAGGAATACACAGAATCACTGTACCAAAAATAATTGGTTGATGTTCATCCATTTCGGAAGGTGGTATGGGATCAAGAACCAATGGTATTGAAGGAAAAAGTCAAAGTTGTACTGAAGGAATTGGCTAAGAACAGCACTCCAGGAATTGACCCAGTGAGATGTTTCAACCAACTGATAATGCACTGGAGGCGCTCACTCATCTATACCAAGAAATTTGGAATACAGCTACCAGGCCAACTGACTGGAAGAGGTACATATTCATACCCATTCCAAAGAAAGGTGATCCCACAGAATGTGGATTTACCAAACAATATCATTAATATCACACATAAGTAAACTCTTGCTGAAGGTAATTCAAAAATTGTTGCAGCAATATATTGATAAAGAACTTCCAAACATGCAAGCTGCTTTCAAGAGAAGACATGGAATGAGGGATACCATTGCTGATATTAGATGATCTTAGTCAAAAGCAAAGAACACCAGAAAGATGTTTACTTGTGTTTTATTGACTACCCAAAACATTCTATTGTGTGGATTATAACAAATTATGGATAGCATTGAGAAGAATGGGAATTCCAGAACACTTAATTGCACTCATGAGTTATCTGTACATAGACCAGGAGGCTGTCATTCAAGCACAACAGGGGGCGGATATGGCATGGTTTAAATTCTGCATGGTTTAAAATTAGGAAAGGAAGGTGTCAGGGTTGTATCCTTTCACCATACTTATTCAATCTGTATGCTGAGCAGATAATCTAAGAAGCTGGACTATATGTAGAAGAACATGGCATTAGGATTGGAGAAGAAGCCATTAACAACCTCCAATATGCAGACAGCCTAACTTTGCTTCCTGAAAGTGAAGATGACATGAAGCCCTTATTGATGAAGATTAAAGTCACCAGTCCGCATGCAGTATGGATTACATCTCAACATGAAGAAAACGAAAATCCTCGCAACTGGACCAACAAGCAGCATCATGATAAAAGGAGAAAATATTGAAGTTGTCAAAGATTTCATATTGCTTGGTTCCATAATCAACACCAATGGAAGCAGCAGTCAAGAAATCAGACAACGTATTGCAGTGGCAAATCTGTTGCAAAAGACCTCTTTAAAGTGCTGAAGAGCAAAAATGTCTCTTTGAAGATGAATGTGCACCTAACTCAAGCCATGGTATTTTTGATCACCTCATATGCCTGTGAAACCTGGCCAATGAATAAGGAAGGCCAAAGAAGAGTTGATGTTTTTGCAGTCATCTAGATAAAATAAGGGGTCTCTCCTTGTCTAAAACAAAGAGGATTGAAGAAAACCAAACACACATGGAAACAATTAGTCCAAGCAACTGGTACACTATGCAATCCTCAGCTTATATGACTATGAGACCAGAAGAATGAGATGGTGCCCGGCTATCACTGTCAACCTCTCAGAGGAGGATATATGTAGAGTGGGAGAACAATGTGGAACAAAACTCAAAATTATTTAAAAAAAAAAAAAAAAGGGACCAAGTTTTCTTGTCTGATAGAATTTGGTGGAACCCCTGAGACTATGGCCCCTACCTGTTCTTCAGATCTGGTATTAAACCCACTCCTATGGCTTCCAGCCAAACAAAAGACAGGCATATGAGCTGACCTTTTACATTACATAGATACACCTCTTGGACAGATCAATCATTTGAGAATAGAAGGGCTGTGTATGCACAAGGAAACAGCTTAGGGGCAGGAGTGCATGGAGGAAAGGACACAGGAAGAGGAAACTATGGGGAGGAAGTAGGAAGAGAGCTGTTGCCTTGTGAGAAATTGCAGTCAATGTCATGAGACAAAATGTACGTGAGCAGCTGTATGGAAAATAAGTTTGCTCTGTAAACTTTCATCCAAATCACAATAAAAAATTAAATAAATAAATAAATAAATAAAAGAGTTGATGCTTTTGAGTTGTGGTGTTGGCAGAGTATACTGAAAATACTATGGATCTCCAGAAGAACTAACAAATTCGTGCTGGATGAAGTACAGCTAGAATGCTCGTTGGAAAAGAAAATGGCCGTACTTAGTCTCATCTACTTTGGTCATATTGTCAGAAGGGACCTTTCTCTGGAGAAGGATGTCACTGAAAAAGAGAAAGGCCCTAAATGAAATGGATTGACACAGTGGCTGCAACAATGAGCTCAGGTATAGCAAGGATTGTGACGCTGGCACAGTACCGCAGTGTTTCATTCTGTTGTACATAGGGTTTCTATGTGTCGGAGCTGACTCAATAGCACCTAACAACAACACCAACTTGCATTCCTTAATCAACTCGATAATAATGTATATTGTTTTCATTCAGTATAATGAGTTTCTTCATATCAGAAAATATTTGTCATCTTCCAAACACCTGCAGATGTTGATAAATGACTACCTAAATATAGGCCCATCAACTCTGTGGTGCCAAAAGTAAGAAAACCAACTGAACAATCCCCTATAATTAATGTCACCTTACCAAGATTTAGTTCTGTCTAAAAGTGCTACATGATGTAAACGCAATTTGTAAAATATGAATGCAAATTTTAGAAAACCATGTTTGATAGATGGTGTACTATCTAGTCTGTTTTGTAAGTTATATATACAAGAAAAAGGAAATTTAGAAAGATAAATTGGTCCTTAACAATTACCTACAATCATTCAGACTGTTCAGAATTAACAGTGTCTAATTATTTATCATTTATGGAGCTCTGATGGCATAGTGCCTAAGGCATTTGACTACTAACCAGAACTCAACTCAAAGGAGGTGAGTTTTTGTTGTTGTTGTTGTTGTTGTTGTTATTATTTAATAAATGAAATACAATGTATGGAGCTTCATTTAAAAAATCACAAAGAAAATAAATGAATTCCGATATTCACTGACGATCTAATATTATCTAGGTTCTATGCTCAAATAAAAGTTACTTTTGTGGTGTAGTGGTCAAAAGTCAGCAGTTTGAATGCACTAGCTGCTGCATGAGGGAAAGATGAAGCAGTATGTTTCTGCAAAGATATACAGTCATGGAAACCCTATGAAGCAGTTCTATTCTGCCTTATAAGGTTGCTATTACTTGGAATAAGCTAAATGTCAGGTTTTTTTTTTTTTTTCTGCTCAAATAGAATTTAAAATTGTCCTTTAAATGCAAACAATAAGGGTTACTACATTAAGTGACATACTCATAGGTAAATTAAGGTGCTTTGTTGGTATAGTAGTGAAAGCATTCAGCTGCTAACCAAAAGTCCAATGGTTTAAGGGAGCCCACCAGCTGGTCTATGGAAGAAAGGTAAGGTAGTCTGCTTCTGTAAAGATATACAGCCTTTGGAAATCTGATGAGGCAGCTCTGGTCTGGCCAGAGTCAACTCATTGTGGTGGGTTTGGTTTTGATTTATGGGTGAATTAAGGGTACAAATGCACATTTATCTAACCTGGCATCTCACACTGTCCTCTGCAATACATTGTCCACTTCCATAAATCTTTTTGATATACTATTTGTGTATGGCAAACATTTGTTTGTCTGGCATGGTGCATTCATCCATATTTCTTGCTTGATTTTTATTGTGCATTCCCTGGATGTTGTTCAATGAAATATTTATAACATTGCAGATCATTACATAAACACGCAATCTCATTCTGGGTTTATTTGTCTGACCTCAGTAAACCTTTCAGTCTACAAAGTTCACTGCTCAAAAAAAACCTCATAGGCATAGAAAATAGGTTACCTCTGACAATACTCTTTCTTTGCAGTTCATTATTTATATTGTGCAATGTATTACTTAAAGCTAAGTAAAGGGACAAAAATAACAAACAAACATGTGACTGAACACAGAGCAGCATTTTTCCATTGTTTAGATTATTCTTAAGAAGCAAATGCATAGCTATCTTTGAAATTTTATTCACACCTCACTTAAGTTTCTTTCTCTGTAAAGGATATCACAAAGTCAAAATAGTTATGTATTTTTTTTCTTATTTCAGTGCATATTTATATTCTTATAAACATTGCATATTATTGAAAAAGTGTTTAGAAAGCTATATATATGGAATCATATTACATAAATCTGAGTTTTTGAGACACAAAATATTCATTTAAGCTCTATACATGTAGATTATGTTGATTTAACACATTCAATTTAATTACAGACTATAACTCAACAGTACAAAAACTAAAGATAAATTTTCTGGAATTTGGACTAAGCGTATGTATAAAAAATATGGCTATTTTTATTGGAAAGGGGAAATATGGAGGTGAGAAATGAATGAGGGGCTGGAAATCAGGATTTTTTTTTTTTTTTTTTGGATATCTTTCATATCCTTAGTAGATACACAAATTGAGACAGAATATGCAACTAGATTTCAGGGATCATAGCAGGATCTGAGTTGTAACAAAGAAAGATGCTAACATGGAAATGGAACTTACAGTCATGAAAGTTTAAGGTTCAGAACATAATCACAGATAAAGAACTAAAGTCCAGGCATCTAAGGCTGAAGAGTCCAACATTTGGAGATCAAGAAGAAGGGTAGACTTCATCAAAGGAGATGATGAAGTGTTGGCATTTGAGATGGGAGTAGCGCCATCCCTGCCACACACGCTTCCGTATGTATGGCGGAGTACGTCTAGAAGCCAAATTTCTGCTCCAATTATCTAATTGACCATCCTGTTCCAGTTCCATATGGTCTTAATAAATAAATCCTGAAATTTTTATCTTCTGGTGACCAAGTCTCTCTTCCTTACTTTCTTTCAAAATTACCTTAACTGATGTTTTGGAGCATGTATTATATCTTGTTGTCTCTTTATTTATTTTTACTTCTATTGTGGTGAAAACATACACAACAAAACACTCACCAACATAACAGCTTCCACATTTACAGCTCAGTGATATTGATTACATTTTTCATGTTGTGTCAACATTATTACTATTCTTTTCCAAAATACCACCACCTGTTAGCATAAACTCAATGCCCCCCAAAAGCTTCCCCTTTTCCTCTCCCTCTTACCCCTGGTAAACACTAATAAGCTTTGGTATATACCATACACATATGGGCATTTAGGTTTTTTTGTTCTCTTTTCTACTATGAATAGTGCTGCTATGAACATGGGTGTGTATATATCTATTTGTGTCCTCTCACTTCTTTAGGATATATACCTAGTAATGGGGTTGCTTGGTCAAATGATATTTCTATTTCCAACTTTTTATGGAATTAGCATTCCCATTTCTACAGAGGTTGTATCATTTTACAGTCCCACAAGCAGTGTATGAGAGTCCTAAACTCCACATCCTCACTAGCAATTGTTATTTTCTGTGTTGTTGAACTTTGCTATTAATGCTGGGGTGAGATGGTATCTCATGGTTGCATTGATTTATATCTCTTTAATGGCTCATGATCTCCAACATTTCTTCATGTATTTGTTGGCTGCCTGAATATGTTCTTTGCTGAAGTGTCTTCCTACCTTCTGCCCTTTTTAATTGGGTTGTTTGTCTTTTTGATTTTGAGATGTTGGAGTTTGCTATAAAATTTAGAGACTAGTCCCTTGTCCAATATGCCATTGCTGAATATTTTTCCCATTCTGAAGGTTCTCTTTTCACTTTTTTGTACAAATCTTTTGATGAACATAAGAATTTGATTTTCAGAAGGTCCAAATCATCTAGTTTATATTCTGTTATTTGTGCATTTTGAGTTATGCTTAATAGTCTATCAGTGCAATAAATTAGGGGCTCTAAGTTTGCCTCTGTTTTTGCATTGATGAACTTCATAGCTTTAGGTTTCACATTTAAGTCTTTGATCCATTTGGAGTTCATTTTTGTGTATGGTGTGAGGCATGGATCTTGTTTCATTTTTCTGCAAATGGATAACCAGTTTTACCAGCACCATTTGTGAAAGAGACTATCTCTTCCCAATTGAATGGATATTGGCCCTTTATCAAAGATCAGGTGACTATAAGTGGATGGCTCTATTTCTGGGTTCTCAATTCTGTTGCACTGGTCTATGTGTCTGTCTTTGTACCAATACCAGGCTGTTTTGACAATTGTGACTGTATAGTAAATTTTGAGATCTGGGACTGTGAGACTTCCTACTTTGTTCTTCTTCATTAGTGCTTTGTTTATCTGAGATTTCTTTCCTTTCCATAAAAATATTAGTGATTCTTTTTTTCTATGTCATTAAAGAATGTTGATGGAATCTGGATCAGGATTGCATTGAATGTACAGATTGCTTTGGGTAGTATTGACATTTTCACAATGTTAAATCTTCCAATCCATGAGCATGGTAGGCTCTTCCATGTAGGTAGATCTCTTATAGTTGGTAGGGTTTTGTAGTTTTCTTTGTATGGGTCTTTTTTGTTCCTTGTAAGGTTAATTCCCAAGTATCTTATCTTTGTGGTAGCTAATATAAATGATATTGATTTCCTAATTTCCTTTTCATAGAAACCTTTATTGGTATAGAAGAATCAAATTGAGCTTTGTATGTTGATCTTGTATCCTGCCACTCTGTTTAATCTTTCAATAAGTTCCAGTAGTTTTCTTGCTGAGTCTTTTGGGTTTTCGATGTGTAGGATCATACCATATGCAAATAGGAATAGTCGACACCTTCTATTTCCATTTCTTACCTTATTTCCCTGACTAGGACTTCAAAAACAATATTAAATAGAAGTAGAGATAGAAGGCACCCTTGACTGGTCCCAATTCAATAAGGGGAATGGTTTCAGTTTCCCTCCATAGAGAATAATATTGGCTGTTGGTTCTGTATGTATGGCCTTTATTATGTTGATGAATTTCCCTTCTATTTCTTTTTTTCTGAGAGGTTTTTTTTTTTTTTTGTTTAATCAAGATTTGGTGTTAGATTTTATCAGATGTCTTTTCTGCATCTATTAATATGATCTGATCATGTAGCTCTTTTCCTTTACTTTATTATATGATGGATTACATTGATTGTTTATCTGGTGTTGAACCATCTTTGCAAACCTGGTATGAATCCCACTTAGTCAAGATGTATTATTTTTTTGATATGTTGTTGGAGTATATTGGCTAGGATTTTGTTGAAGATTTTTGCATTTATATTTATAAGAGATATTGGACAGTAGCTTACCTTTTTAGCAGTGCTTTGCCTACTTTGGAATCAAAGTTATGGAATCAAAGTTATGCTTGCTGCTTCATAAAATGAATTTGGGAGGATTCCATCCTTTTTTATGTTCTGGAATAGTTTGTTAGCTCTTTTTTGAAAGATTGGTGTAATTATCCAGTGAAACCATTGGGACAAGGATATTTTTTGTTGGTAATTTTTTTTATGACCTGTTAAATTTCTTCTTTTGTTATGAGTCTGTTCAAGTGTTCTACTGTAGTCTGTGTTGGTTTTGGTAAGTAGTGTGTTTCTAGAAATCTGTCCATTTCTTCTAGGTTTTCAAATTTGTTGGAGTACAGTTCTTCATAATATCCTGACATTAATCTTTTTGATTTCTGTCAGTTCTGTTGTGATGTAACGCCTTGCATTTGTTGTTGTTGTTGTTGTTGTTATGTGCTGTCAAGTCGGACCTGACACATAGCGACCCCTCCTTGGGTTGCTGAGGTAGTATCATTACAGAAGTAGGTTGCCCAACCTTCCTTCCGAGGAGTGGCTGGTGGGTTTGAACCGCCAGCCTTCTGGTTAGCAGTCAAGTGCCTTAGGCACTATGCTACCAGAGGTCATTTCTTACTCATATTATTTGCATCTTCTCCTTCTTTTCCTTTGTTAACTTTGCCAGTGTTTTGTTGATTTTATTAATTTTTTCTCTTTTTTTTTTTTTTTTTTTTGCTGCTTTTTATAATTTTTGGAGATGTTGGCTTAAAGTATTGATTTTGGCTCTTCTCTTTTTTGATGTATGCATTTATAGCCATAAATTGGCCTCTTTGATCACTGATTTTTGCTGTGTCCCAAAGACTGGTATGTTGTGTTTTCATTATTGTTTGAGTAAAATAATTTTCTTTTTTAGTTCATTTTTTTAAATTTCTACTATTACCCAGTCATTTTTGAGGAGGGTGTTAATCAGTTTCCATGTGTTTCCTCTTTTTTCATTAATCTTCCTAATGTTGATTTCTAATTGTATAGCATTGTGATATGAGAAGATGCTTTGCAGTATTTCAATGTTCTTAAATTTATTGAGGCCTGTTTTGTGGCATATCTTATGGTCTATCCTGGAGAATGTTCCATGTGTGCTGGAAAAGAATGTATATTTTTCTATTGTTGGATGGAGTGCTCCACTGATGTTTGTAAGGTTGAGTTGGTTGATGTATTTAGTTCTGCTTCTTTGTTGAGTTTCTTTCCAGTTGTTCTATCTTTTATTGAAGGTTGTGTATTAAAGTCTCCCACTATGACTGTGGAGTCATCTATTTGCCTTTTCAATCCTGTTTAAGTCTTACTTATTTTTTGGAAGCTCTTTCATTGGGTGCATAGATATTTATTATGGTTATGTCTTCTTTTTGAATTAATACTCTAATCATTACACAGTGATATATGGGGAGTTCCAGTAAGATGGCAGAATAGGCAGACAAACTACACAGACCCTCTTCAACAAAGAAAGCAGGAACCAATTAACACAGATACAGAACATAATCCTGGAGTCCTAAGCTTTGAAAAGAAGGATACAGAAGTGGACTATATTCCAACTAGTAGAAGAACCTGCATGAAAACAGTGAAAAAGGAGACATACAGAGCCACGGACTATCAGCGATCCTGATGGCACAGACAGCTTGGATACTATCAAGTGGTGTTAGTACCTAAGAATTAACCTAAAAATCAGCCCTGCTAGCCAGGGTCTTCACGGAGGTCTGCACTGATAGCTGGTGAACAAAAGAGGAAGCAGTGAAGAGGGAGATGGGCTGAGCTATAGACTTTTGGCTGTCTGGAGAGCACAGCCATTCTGAATATTTACAAGTAGTTTGAACATTTTAGATATTTAAAGTGCCAGCATTCTGTCAGATTCCAGGGACCTAAGAATAGGCTCCTAGGAGCTCTGATGGCATAGTGCCTAAGGCATTTGACTGCTAACCAGAAGTCTGGCAGCTCAAACCCACCAGCCACTCCTGAAAGGAAGGTTGAACAATCTACTTCCATAGTGATATTGCCTTGGAAACCCAAGGAGGGGTCGCTGAGTTGGATCTGACTCCATAGTAGTGGTGCATTGTAAGGATAGGCTCTACTTGCCGGGAGACTGCAAGGATGTATTGGACCTGGAGGTCTGGAAAGGTGTGATATTCCCCCTGTTATGCTTATACCCCACACCCTTTTAGTGAATGGAGGTGTGGCCATGGCTAACTCCCACAAACCTTCTGGGGTGGCAGGAATTCTCTCCCAGTCTGTGTGTTCTGAAAGAGCCCTCCTCAACCAGATTATTTTTTTTTTTAGTTTTTGTTTTTTCTAAAATTATTATTTTATTTTTTGTCCTTTTAATTAATATTCTTTCTTCTTCACTTGCCAGGTTCCAGTTTTCAGCTTTTTCCTCTCTTCCTTTTTCCTGGTTTCCATTTTTTTCTTTCTTGCAGTTCTCCTCATTCCTTGTTTTCCTTTTTTCATTTTTCCCATTTTTTCTTCTGTAGTCTCCTACTCTACCTGTATTCTTTTACTCCACCTCTCCAAGATATTGAGGTTTTTTTTTTTTGTTGTTGTTGTTGTTATTGTTCCCTTTTTACTCCTCATATTTCTTTTGGCTTTTCAAAGTATTTCTTTAAATATTTTCCTTCATTTATTGCCTATCCTATTTTATTTTCTTCTTTTTTTCCCTGATTTTTCCTGTGTGTTTATGTGGTGTGTGGTTTTTGGCCCTAGCTATATTCTTTTTTATGTGTTTTTCAGAGTTATTTTTGCCTAACTGAGTGGGAGACTGTAGCCATGTCCATACAACTCAACCACACCCACAATTTCTGCAGCTCAACTTACTGAATTAGAGGCACCATCTCCTTCTGAATCAACTGGCCAATGATACACAACATCCAGTAAGATCCTGACTCACCCTTTACTGCTCTTCACAAACAGTTAACAGAAATCTGTACAGCCACTCTCATTCTCTACCACAGCCACCATGAGACAGGTGGTGAGTGGAAAGTCCTGCCAATTACTGAATACAGGAAGACAGTACCTTGCTTACTCAGATATATCCAGGAAAAAAAAAAAAAAAGGAAAAGAAAATGAAAATCTTTGGTGAATCACTCCAAGATACAATCACCAATTAAATAGAACTACAACAAAGCCAACATGTCTCAGAGACAACAGACATTAGAGTTCATACAAAGAAGCAAGATGATGTAGTAGAAACAAGGGAGCAGGATACAGACCCAGAAAATATTTCTGAGGAAGAAGCAGCATTGAAACTGCCTGATAAGGAATTCAAAAGAATTATAATTACACACTTTCGATGGATTGAGAAACAGATCAAGGAGAAAATGACAAAATTAAGGAAAACACAGACAAAACCCTAGAACAATTTAGGAAGAAAATATAAGAAAAAATGACAAAATAAATGAAACTTAGAAATGATACAAAATCTACAAACAGAAATCCAGAAGACTAATACTAAATTTTCAGAAAAAGATAATACATTGAAAGGGCAAAGGAGTAGAATTGAATCAATGGAAGACAGAATTAATGAGATTAAAGACAAATTCCTGAATACTTCTTTGGAAAGGGATCAAAGAATAAATTTTTGAAAAAATGAAGAAAGCCTAAGATTAACTTGGAACACCATCAAAAGAAATAACCTACTTGTAATCATAATTTCAGAACAGGAAGAGAAAAATAAATCCACAGAGAAAACTGTTGAAGATTTGTTGGAAGAGGACTTCCCTGATATGATGAAAGATGAGAATATATCCATTCAGAAAGTCCAAAGAACACCAAATAGGACAGACCCCAAAAGAAAATCACCAAGCATATCATCATTAAACTTACTAAAACCAAAGACAAAGCAAGAATCCTGAAAGCAACATGGAAAAATGAAAAGTTACCTACGAAGGCCAACCAATAAGACTAAGCTCTGATTTCTCAGCAGAAACCACACAGGTGAGAAGGCAATGCGATGGTATATATAAAACCCAAAAAGAGAAAAATTTCCAGTCAGCAATTATATACTCTGCAAAATTGTCCCTCAAATATGATGGTGAAACTAGGAGATTTCCACATAAGCAGAAATTAAGGGAATTTGTAAGCAGGGAACCAGATACATCAATTGGCAAATGAAGCCAACTTCAAAACATAAAGAGGGAAAAAATAGTTACAGGTATAGCACTTCTAAATGGTGAGGAAGTCAAGAGAGTTGCAAGATAGAATGCACTGTACTAAACTCGAGAAGAAAATTATAAACCAGAGAGTAACCTCAAAAAAAAAAAAAAAAAAAAAAAAAAAAAAAAAAAAATTCTAAACCTTCCCATCACAATAAATAAAGAGGACAAGCAAAATATTTAGCAAATACTAAAACAAAAGCAACAAAGGGAATGATAACATGACTCATAAACAAAATGAGCTCAGCATAGAAAATTCTATGGAACAAAGGAACCAGGAATATCATGAAGAAACACATAACAAAGCAACAAATTCATACTTGTCAATATTTACACTGAATGTCAATGGATTAAATGCACCACTCAAAAGACAGATACTTCAGACTGGACAAGAAAACATAACCCATCAATATGCTGTCTACAAGAGATGCACCTGGGAGAAAGACAAAAATAGGCTAAAAATCAAAGGTTAGAAAAAGATATATAAAGCAAATGGCAACCAAAAAATAGCAGGTGTGGCAATATTATTTCTGATGAAATTGACTTTAAGACAAAAACCACCATAAGAGACAAGGAAGGACATTATATAATGATTAAAGGATCAATTGAACAAAAAGATAAGACCATAATAAATATATATGGACCCAATGAAAGAGCCCCAAAATACATAAATTAGACTTTAAAAGATTTGAAAAGACAAAGAGATGACTCCACAGGCAGAGTAGAAGAGTTTAATACAAAACTTTCAGTGAAATATTGAACAACTGAAAAGGAACTCAACAAAGGTGCAGAAGAACTACACAATGCAATCCACCAACATGACCTTATAGACATCTACAAGGCACTTCACCCAACAACAACACACTATATATTCTTTTCCAGTGCATATGGTACATTCTCCAGTATAGACCATATGTGAGGCCATAAAGCAAGTCTTAATAAATTTTAAAACTTTGAAATACTGCAAAGCATCTTCTCAGATCACAATGCTATTAAATTAGAACTCAACAATAGGAAGATCAATGGGAAAAGAACAAACACATGGAAATGGAACAACACCCTCCTTAAGAATGACTGAATAAGAAAAAAAGTAAAAAATGAAATTAAAAAATTTCTTGAATCAAACAAGAATGAAAACATAATTTACCAAAAACTTGGGACACAGCAAAAGCAATGAGCAGTGGTCTATGTATAGAAATAAATGCACACATCAAAAAAGAAGAAAAAAAACAAAATCAACACTTTAAACAAACATCTTCAATTAAAAAAAGAACAGCAAAAAAAAAAAAAAAAATGTGTACCATCTCTAGAAGAAAGGAAATTGTAAAGATTTGAACAGAAATAAATGAAACCAAAAATAGAAAGACAATAGAAAAGTCTATAAGACTAGAAGTTGGTTTTTTGAAAAGATTAATGAAATTGACAAACCACTGGCAAATTTAACAAAGGAAAAGAGGGAGAGAATACAAATAACACAAATAAGAAACAAAATGGGTGACATCACTACAGAATCCACTGAAATAGAAAAGATAATCTCAGGATAGTATGGAGAACTGTACTCCAACAAATCTGAAAATCTAGAAGAAATAGACAGATTTCTAGAAACATACTACTTACCTAAACTAACACAGACAAAGGTGGAAAAATTGAACAGATTCATAACAAAATAAGAAATTGAACAGGTCATAAAAAGATTACCAACAAAAAAAGTCCTTGCCCAGATTGTTTCACCAGCAAATTCTACCAAACATTCAGAGAAGAACTGACACCTATCTTTCTCAAACTATTCCAAAACATAGAAAAGGATGGAATCCTCCCAAATTCATTTTATGAAGCAAGAATAACCTTGATACCAAAACTAGGCAAAGACATCACTCTAAAGGAAAACTACAAACCAATATCCCTCATGAATTTTGATGCAAAAATCTTCAACAAAATCCAATCGACTCCACAAACATATCTAAAAATGAATATATTATGACCAAGTGGAGTTCATATCAGGTATGCAAGGATGGGAGCTCTGGTAGTGTAGTGCCTAAAGCACTTGACTGCTAACCAGAAGGCTGGTGGTTCAAACCCACCAGCCACTCTTCAGAAGGAAGGTTGGGCAATCTACTCCCGTAGGGATACTGCCTCAGAAACCGAAGGAGGGGTCACTGTGAGTTGGTTCCAACTCAATGGCACATAACAACAGCAACAACATGCAAGACTGGTTCAACATTAGAAAAATTATCAATGTCATCCACCACATAAATAGAAAAAAAGGAAAAGAACCACATTATTATATCAATCAATTAGAAAAGTCATTGGATAAAATCCAACACCCATTCTTGATCAAAACTCAGCAAAATAGGAATAGAAGGTATATTCCTCAACACAATAAAGGACGTCTATGCAAAACCAACAGCCAACATTGTTCTCAAAGGAGAGAGGCTGAAACCATTCTTTATGAGAACAGGAACCAGACAAGGATGCCCTCTATCACCACTTCTATTCAACATTGTATTCGAAGTTCTAGCCAGAGCAACAAGGCAAGAAAGGGAAATCAAAGACATCCAAATGGGTAAGGAAGAAGTCAAACTACACCTATTTGATGATATGATCCTATACTTAGAACACCCAAGAGACTCAGTGGAAAAAAAAATCTACTGGAACTATTTGAGAGATTTAGCAGAGTGGCAGGACACAAGGTCAACACACAAAATCAGGTGGATTCTTCTACATCAGCAAAGAGATTGCTGACAAGAAAATAAGGAAATCAATACCATTTATAATAGCTGTCCAAAAAAAAAAAAAAAAAAAAAATGACAGAGGGATA
>NW_006921702.1:1386306-1388123 GCF_000298275.1 Orycteropus afer afer | reverse complement strand
CACAAAAGACCTGTACAAAGAAAACTACAAAACACTACTTCAAGAAACCACGAGATCTACATACATGGAAGAACATACCGTGCTCATGGATAGAAAGATTGAACATTGTGAAAATGTCAATTCTACCCAAAGCAATCTATATTCAATACAATCCTAACCCAGATCCCATCAACATCTTTTATGGATATGGAAAAACCAATCACTAACTTTATATGGAAAGGAAAGAGATCTCAGATAAGCAAAGTACCATTGAAGAAGAACAAAGGAGGAGGTCTCACAAGCCTGGATCTCAATATCTCAATACCTACTATGTAATATGTCGGTTATGTATGGTATTATGTAGATCTTTAACTCATTTCCTGGTATAATTTTTCAGTATTGATATGCACATCCAACCCTCTATTGTCTCCTATCTATTGGATCAGTAAAACACTCCTGTCTGTGGTTTCAGACTTCTGCTAATTGTTTGAATGGTATACATATCTTGATAGACAATTTGGCCTTTGCTTATGCCCTACTATGGTTTGATTAACCCTTCATCACATGTAAAATAAAATCTTTGAAAACATTGATCTTCTCCCTGTTTTTCATGATGTTATTTGTCAGTCCAGTTGTGAGGAATTTTATTTCTTTGTGTTGAGGTGCAATCCACAAAGAAAGCAGTAGTCTTTATCTTCATCAGTAAGTGCTTCAGGTCCTCTTTATTTTCAGCAAGCAAGATATTGTCATCTGCATATTACAGGTTGTTAATGAGCCTTCCTCCAATCCTGATGTACTGCCCTTCTTCATTCACAAGGCCCCACTTCTCAAATACAAATTGAATAAACATGGTGAAAGATACAATTCTGATGCAAATTTTTTATTTATTTATTTTTTTAACCATTCAGTATCTCCTTGTACAATTTGAACACTGACACTTGGTATGGATACAGGTTCTACATGAACATAATCAAGTATTCTGGAATTCCCATTCTTCACAACGTTAGCCATTATTATGATGGACATGATTGAATGCCTTTGTATAGTCAATAAAAAAAATGTGAACATCTTTTTTGGTATTCTCTGCTTTCTGCCAAGATTCATTTGGCATTAGCCATGATATACCTCATTTCAATCCTCTTCTAAATCTGGTTTGAATTTCTGGCAGTTTTCTGTCCATGTATTGCTGCAACAGTTTTTGAATTATCTTCAGCAAAACTTTACTTGCCTATTTTAATAATACTGTTCAATATTTTCAGCATGTAATTAGATCATCTTTCTTTGGATAGGCATGCATATGGATCTCTTCTAGTCTGTTGGCTAGGTAGCTGTCTTCCAAATTTCTTGGCTTAGACAAATGTGCACTTCCAGTATTCCGTCCATCTGTTGAAATTTCTTAACACATATTTTGTCAATTTCTTGATCCTTCTTATTCACCAATGCCTTCAGTGCAGCTTGGGTTCCTTCCATCAACATAATCAGTTCTTGATTAACCTCCTAAAATTCTTGAATGCTGACCAATTATTCTCAATACAATAATTCTGTATAATCCTTCCTGAATCTCTCCAATTTGCCCAACGTGGCATGTCTGTGTAAGGCTGGGTTCTCTAGAGAAGCAAAACCAGTAAAGCTTATAAATAAAAACCAAACTCACTGCCATGGAGTCAGATCTGACTCATGAAGACCACTCCTTGGGTTTCTGAGACAGTATCACTATGAAAGTAGATTGCCCCATCTTCCTTCTGAGGAGTGGCCAGTGGGTTTGAACTGTGAGCATTCTGGTTAACAGTCAGATGCCTTAGGCACTATGCCACCAGAGCTCCTAAAGCTTATATATA
>NW_006921702.1:1345330-1385726 GCF_000298275.1 Orycteropus afer afer | reverse complement strand
TATTGCAAGCAGACAACACCCCTAGGCAAACTCTTTTTCAATGGGTTAACTGCTCAAAATATATACATCAGTCTCATCATGGGAACAACCCCATCACAGTTGCTTAAACCACTGAGAATTGTGGTCCAACCAAGTTGACCTCAACTATCACAGTACACCCCTTCTTTGTCAACTTGGTAGTTGTACACACCTCCTTAACCACATATAATCTCTAAATAAGGACAACTATGAAGTTGTATTTGCACCTAACATGTTACACTAACATGCGTACAACCGAAACACATTAACCTGGTTTATATTTCATAGTTCATAATAGAAGAAGAAAACAAAAATATTTGATGCAAACATACAATGAAGAAATATAACAATCACAGTCCTCATTTCTGCAACTGATCACATGGTTGTAGCTGATATACAGTACTACCTTCTTCCACTACCCATTCTGCATTTCCCTTGCCCTCAGAAACCCCATCAGCTGGTTGTGGTTTTTTGCCTAATGGGGTGACCCAAACCTTCATTCCTGAAAGGTCTGGATCAATAGTAGTCATATTAGAAATGGTTGCTATAGTTTTCCATTGACTTTAATAACAGGGCATGGTGATACTAAGACACTTCCTAAAGAATCTCCTGTATTCCAGACACATTCTTCTTTACCTCTATTATGTAATGTCCATCCAATTTCCCTTTGGTAATCAGGATCTATCACACCAGACAGTACAGTAATGCCCTTCTTTTTCTGTTGATCCAGAGGCATGAGGAAGCCAAAGTGTCTGGGTGTCATTCTTAACTTACAAATCAATGCAATCAGTATTGTGTCTCCAGGTGGGAGTGTTCCTCCCTTTGTGAGTAAGATCTCCAGACCCGCAGAGCATAGGTTAGCAGGGACAGGAAACAAAAATTTTTGAATGGGTCACTAGGGGTAATAATGAGTGTACCACTACTGTTTCCACCCCTTGGTTCTTGGATTCATGAATCCTGGCTTTGGAAAAACAGCACCATATATTGGATGGTATTTTAGAACATGTACAGCTTTCTGGAGAACATAGCCCCAACCCTTTAAAGTATTGCCACCTATCTGGTGCTGTAATTATGTTTTTAGTAGGCCATTCCATTGTTCTACCAAGCCAGTTAGTTCAGGATGATGGACAACATGGGAAGAACAGTGAATTCCATGAGCATAAGCCAATTGCCACACTTCATTTGCTGTTAAATTAGTCCTTTGATCCAAAGCTATGCAGTGTGGGATATCATAATGATGGATAAAGCATTCTGTAAGTCCATGGGTGGTGGTTTTGGCAGAAGCATTGTGTGTAGGGAAGGCGAATCCATTTCCAGAATAAGTATCTATTCTAGGAAGAACAAAATGCTTTCCTTTCCATGATAGAAGTGGTCCAATATAATCAACTGGCCACTAGGTTGCTGGCTGATCATCCCAAGGAATGGTTCGATATCATGGACTCACTGTTAGTCTCTGCTGCTGGAAGATTGGACACTCAGCAGTGGCAGTAGCCAAATCATCCTTGGTAAGTGGAAGTCCATGTTGCTGAGCCCATGCATAACCTCCATCCATGACACCATTGCCACTTGGT
Organism: Orycteropus afer afer; assembly: GCF_000298275.1. Classification (NCBI taxonomy): domain Eukaryota; kingdom Metazoa; phylum Chordata; class Mammalia; order Tubulidentata; family Orycteropodidae; genus Orycteropus; species Orycteropus afer. Next base: position 1,384,137 of record NW_006921702.1, on the reverse strand, counting down.
TCAAGAGCCTATTGGGAATGACAAGAGTAGCAGAGGAAACTGGTTTACATAGAAAGAGTCACCCTATCCAACTGACTGTTAAAGTCCTCCTCTGATGAGGTCACCTTTTGGTGGACATTCACATGAGACACAAATATTTTTACTCCTTTGGTCCATTCAGAGAGATCTTTCCACATACATCTTCCCCATACTTCCTTGTCATCAATTTTCCAAGTCCCAGATAATCCAGGCAACCCATTGGCCACAGCCCATGAATCCATATACAACCGTACATCTGCCCATTTTGGGTTCCATGCAAAGTCAACAGTCAGATGTATGGCTCAAAATTCTGCCCATTGGGAGGATTTCCCTTCACCAGTGTCCTACAAGGAAGTCCCAGAAAAGGGTCATAGTGCTCCTGTTGTCCACTTTCAAGTGGTACCTGAATATCACTCAGAACCATCTGTAAACCAGGGATGAGTTTTCTCTTTCTCAGTCAACTGATCATAAGGAACTCCTCATGAGGCCATAGGTGCAAACTGGGAGATGGAAGGTAATGTGACTGGAGTGGAGACCATAGTCATGGGCTACTTCCTTATGCAACCTCCTTGTGCCTTCAGGTCCTGCCTGAGCCCAATCTCTTATATACCACTTCTATTTAATGATGGCGTGCTGCTGTGCACATCCAAATTTATGACCCTGTGGGTCAGACAACACCCACTTCATGATGGGTAGCTCAGGCTTCATGGTTACTTGGTGGCCTATGGTTAGATGTTCAGTCTCTACTAAAGTCCAGTAACAAGGTAAAAGCTGTTTCCCAAAGGAGAGTAGTTATCTGCAGAAGATGACAGGGCTTTGTTCCAAAATCCCAAGAGTCGGCGCTGTGATTCACCAATAGGGACCTGCCAAAGACCCAAACAGCATCTATGGATGCTACAGACACTTCAAGCACTATTGGAACAGCTGGATCATATGGCCCAAATGGTAGAACAGCTTGCACAACAGCCTGAACCTGTTGCAGAGCCTTCTGTTTGTCTGGGCCCCACTCAAACTTAGCAGCTTTCTGAGTCACTTGATAAATAGGCTGAAGCAACACACCCAAATGAGGGATATGTTGCCTCCAAATTCCAAAAGATTTTGTGCCTCCTTTTTAGTTGTGGTAGTTTTAAAAACTATCCTTCACTTTAGTAGGGATATCTTGACATGCCCTACACCACTGGACCACTAGAAATTTCACTGAGGTGGAAGGTGCCTGAATTTTTGTCAGATTAATTTCCCACCTTCTAGCACACAGATCTCAGAAGATTGGGCAATCTACTTCCATAGTGATACTGCCTTGGCAACCCAAGGAGGGGTCGCTATGAGTCAGATCTGACTTGGCAGCAGTGAGTTTGATTTTTGGTTTGGAGCATGCAGATGTCTCACCAATAAGTCTAGAGGCATCAATACTTTTTCCTTTCTAGGTCCAGTCAGTTAATGTCACAAATATAATGAACCAGTGTGATGTCTTGTGGAAGAGAAAGGTGATCAAGGTCCCTATGGACTAAATTATGACATAGTGCTGGGGCAATACCTTTGAGGAAGAAGTGTGAAAGTATATTGTTGGCCTTGTCAGCTGAAGGCAAACTGCTTCTGGTGGTGCTTTGAAATTGGTATTGAGAAGAAGGCATTGTCCAGATCAGTAGCTGCATACCAAGTACCAGGAGATGTATTAGTTTACTCAAGCAATGAAACCACATCAGGAACAGCAGCTGCAATTGGAGTCTACTAGATTAAATTTATGACAATCAACTGTCGTCCTGCAAGATCCATCTCTTTTTTACAGGGACCAAATTGAATACTTAAATGGGGATGTGGTGGGAATCACCACACCTGCATCTTTCAAGTCTTTGATGGTGGCAGCAATCTTTGCAGTTCCTCCAGGGATGTGGTATTGCTTTTGGTTTACTATTTTTCTAGGTAGAGGCAGTTCTAATGGCTTCTACTTGGCTTTTCCTACTATACTATCTCTTACTCCACAAGTTAGAGACCCAGTGTGGGAATTCTGCCAATTGTTCAGTATATCTGTTTGAATTATGCATTCAGGAACTGGGGAAATCACTACAGGATTGGTTTGGGGACCCACTCAACCTACTGTGAGATGCACCTGAGGTAAGACTCCATCGATAACTTGACCTCCATCTGCCCCCACTCTGACTGGTGGGCCACAGTGATGCTTTGTGTCTCCTGAAATTAGTATCAATTGAGACAGTATACAGTAATCCCAGAAAAGTCTGATTATTTCTTTTTCCACAATGAACAGTCACTCTTGTAAAAGGCCTCAAATCCCTTTGGGGAAGGCTGGAAGAAAGATTGATGGTATAAATTTTTGGCAATGTAATGGTGTCCTTTTTCAAGGGGACCCAGCCTCCCCTTCATTCAAGAGGTTGTGGGTCTGTAAACTGACCCAAGTCTGGGAATTTATTGAGGGTCTGTGACTCTGTATTCTGGTGATTCAATCTCGACTGCTCCTCAGAAGGAAGATGGTGCAATCTACTTCCGTAGGAATACTGCCTCAGAAACCCAAGGAGGGGTCGCTATGAGTTGGGTCCAATTCCACAGCATATAACAACAACAAGAACAAGCTGCTCATGTGACCTAAAATTCTTCAGTCTATACATATAAAGTATATATTTAGTAGGTTTGCCATGTATTTCATTCCTAGGCACACCATGACTAACAGCCAATGCCATAATTCCACACAAGTCAGAATATTCTGATTACAGTATTGACTCTGCTGTCCATTATGGTAACCACACCCACCTTGTCTTTGTTAATTAACTGCTGCCACTTGGCCCCTACTATCACATGGTCCAATGGGCCCCATTGTAGTTAAGTGTCTTAGTTCAATTAGGGCAATTCCCACTTTAAATTCCAGCTTATATGAAATATCAATCACAGCAGTCTTCAAGGATGCTGGGACTCCCTCCACAAATTTGTTCCTCACCATAATGGTAAAAGGTGTATGATCTGGGGTCTCCATTTCTGGTTCTAGGGGTCTAATCTGATGAATCCATTTTCTAACAGGCCAGTTTCCCTAAGCCTCTGGATATATTCTTCTACATTACACTAAGGCAGGTCTGGTATTTCAACTTGACTTAAGGTAGGCCACCACATAATCCATGCTTCAGTAAGCCAACCAAATAAACAATTAGATCCTTTCCTAACCTTTCAAGGTGAAGCATTGAATGAACAATCTGTACTTAGTGGGTCTAATTCAATAAACTCAGATTGATCCAATATTACATTCCTTGCACCATCATCCCACACCCTCACTAGCCATCCCCACACATATTCTCCAGGTTTCTGTCTGTACACTTTAGCAAAATCAAGTAGGTCTTCTCAGGTGTCGCATATTACTTCCTCAGTTGCATTTTGTATTTCACCTTTTGGGGCTCACTTGGACTTAAGTTTAGTTATAGGCCTAGCAGCAACAATGGTGGTTGGGAAAGTTCCTGAGAACATTCAGCAATGCCTTCCATGGCATCTACTTCAGGCAATGACCCAGCAGTAACAGTTGGGTTAATCACATCAAATGGAAGTAAAAAGGATAATGGTTTTATAGTAATTGCTTAAGATAGGAGGGATGGTGCTGTTGGCAGGAAGGATTCAACAGAATTTACAGGCTCCATAACTTTATATTCCTGACTGTCTGCCTATATATCCCTATCCCAGGTTTCGGGATCTCATTTTTTCCTAATCAATGCCTTCACTTTAACTTCAGACACGATTGTGTGTTGGCAATTCAATTGGCATTGTAATTCAGCCACCCTTACAGTAAGACTCTGGGTTTGGTTTTAAGCAAAATCAACTCTGTTACTAGAAGAAACAAGGCTTTCTTTCAAGGCACAACTGGAAACATTGAGGTATTTTACATGGTGCTTGAGCTGTGACTCAGCAACCTCGAACTCATCTCAATCTTTCACCACTTTGTCTAGTGTAAGTAGGGCCATCCAACCAGCTTCCTTATATTCTGCATGCTGATAAAATTGCAGAAAAGTATCAAACATGCAATCACCCAGAAGCTTACTTCTCAAAAATACTTTATTTATTGGTGGTGTTATTTTGTGTATTAATGTTTCCACCACATGCCATGGTTTATCCCAGCCTACTTTACTAATGAAGGCAGAGTCACCAGTTCCTTTAAGGTTAATCAAATTGGAGAAACAGAATCAGTGAGAACCAATTTAGGAAACCCATCCTTATAATTTTGTGTCTCTAGAACCACTCCTGGTACCAAATGTGTTAGGCTGGGTTCTCTAGAGAAGCAAAACCAATAAAGCTTATATAAAAAGAGGCAAATTTATTTTAGGAAAATGGCTCACACACTTATAGAAACTGGCAAGTCCCAAGTTTCTGGATGAAATGTTAGGTTGGAGGCGTTTCCCAATTCACACAGCTGCAGGGGCTAATGAGCTCAAGGTTGGTAGGCAATATATTGACTGCTGACTCTGATGGATGACAAATCCAAGATCACCAGGCTGAATTGTGGATTGCTCACAGACAGTTGTAGGCAGCAAAACAAGATCCAGATCCACAGAAGATTCTCTCATTTTCCCAGGATGTTCATATATATATTGAAAGCAGGCCACAACTCTAGGGAAACTCCCTTTCAATGGATTTGTTGCTCAAAACATATACATCTGATCTCACCATGGGACTAACCACATCACAACTGCTTAAACCACTCAGAATCATGGTCCAGCCAAGTTGACACACAATCCAAACTATCACAATATCATTTGATTCAATTCAATATTTTGCCCATACAATCTTTAATACTGAAATTCAAAGCTTAATTCTTTTTTCTACACTTTTTTTTCCCTCTCAGCTTGAGAAATGCCAAGGATGTTTTTCTTTTGATATTATAACTTCAGGTCTTTTCACATTTCATTATAATACTTTATTTTGTCTTCTTGAGCTATACTTTGAAATCTTTTGTTGAAATCTACAATTCACAACCTATATCTAATGTGTTTGCACCTGTGAGAGCACTTATTTTCAGATTTGGAAATGTTCGGTGTAATGGTTTTTAATTTTGATAGATTTTACCAAATTATTCACCACAGAAGTTGCACTATGCTGTAGTGCATTTTTCCCATATCCTCATCAACAGAGGTGGTATGACATTTTGTTGTTATTATTCTGGTGTTGATTATAATTTTTATGGGAAATACTATTGCTTCTGTTAGTGGTTATTGTGTTGATTCCAACTCATAGAAATCCTGTGTGCAAAGCAGAATTGCTCCATAGAGTTTTCAAGGATGTGACCTTTCAGACAGATGGCCAGATTTGTTTTCTGAGGTATCCCTGGCTAGGTTCAAACAATGAAACTTTTGGTTAGCAGATGAATCCTTAACCACTGCACCACACATAGACTTCTGGAATTTTTCACAATATGATACATGAACAAAAATTCTATCAATAGAATTGGTATTTCTATTATACTGAGTGATGATGATATGTGTGTGTAAATATACATATATATGTGTATGTAACTACATACATATAGATAATTAAGATAAACTATTAGTTGACCATCAATTTCTCATATTCAAGGTCAAACTGAAGCTGAAGAAAATTAAACTAGTCCATGAGAGCCAAAATATGACCTTGATTATACTCCCACTGAATTTAGAGACCATCTGATTGATGCATTGAAGACGATGACCAAAAACCAGATGAGCTGTGGAATGACATCAAAAACATCATACATGAAGAAAGCAAACAGCCATTAATAAGACAGGAAAGAAAAAAAAAGACCAATACAGATGTCAGAAGAGTCTCTGAAACTTGCTCTTGAATGGAGAGTAGCTAAAGCAAATGGAAGAAATAACAAGATAAAAGAGCTGAGCAGATTTCAAACATCAGCTTGAGAAGACAAAGTCAATGACAAAGGTAAATAAAGAAATGTGCAAAGACCTAGAGTTTGAAAGGGAAGAACACCCTCAGCATTTTTCAAGCTGAAAGAACTGAAGAAAAAAATCAAACCTATTTTTGCAATAAGGAAAGGTTCTACGAGCAAAAATATCGAAAGATGCGGGGAGCATCAAAAGAAGGTGGAAGGAAAACACAGACTCACTGTATAAAAAGATTGGTCAATGTTCTTCTATTTCAACAGATGGCATATGATCAAGAACCAATGGTACTGAAGGAAGAAGTCAAAGCTGCACTGAAAGAATTGGCAAAAAACGAGGCTGCAGGAATTGATGGAATACCCACTGAAATGTGTCAACAAAAGAATGCTGCACTGGAGGCACCTACCAGGTCATGCCAAGAAATGTGGAAGATTGATTGGAAGAAATCCATATTTGTAACCATTCCAAAGAAAGGTGATCTAACAGAATGTGGAAACTATTGAACAATGTTGTTAATATCACCCACAAGAAAAATTTTGCTGTTGATAATTTAAAAACTGTTGCAGATGTATATTGACAGTTGGATTCAGAAGTTGACATGGAAAAAGAGAAATCATTGTTATGTCAGATTGATCTTGGCTAAAACCAAAGAATACTAGAAAGATACATACTTTTATTGACTATGCAAAAACATTTGACTCTGGGGATCATAACAACTTATGGATAACATTGAGAACAATGAGAACTTGAGAACACTTAATTGTGCTTTGCATAGAACAGGAGGCTGTCATTCGAACAGAGCAAGGAGATACTGCATGGTTTAAAATCAGGAAGGGTGCACATCAACATTGTATCTTTTTACCATACTTATTCACCTTGTATGCTGAGCAAATAATCCAGGAAGCTTTAAGAAGAATGTGGCATCAGAATTGGAGGAAGGCTCATTAACAACTGTGATACACAGACCTTGCTTGCTGAAAGTGAAGATGAATTGAATCACTTACTGGTGAAGATTAAAGACTACAGTCTGCAGTATGGAATACACCTCAACATAAAGAAAATTAAAATCCTCACAACTGGACCAATAAGCAGCATCACAATAAATGGAGAGAATATTGAAATTGTCAGACATTTCTTGTTACTTGGCGCTACAGTCAACACCAATAGAAGCAGCAGTCGAGAAATCAGACATCATACTGCACTGAACAAATCTGCTGCAAAAAATTCTTTAAAGTGCTGAAGAGCAAAGTTGTCTCTTTGTAGACTAAGGTGTGCCTAACCCAAGGCATGTTATTTTCAGTCACCTCATATGCATGTGAAAGCTGCACAATGAATAAGGAAGACCAAAGAAGAGTTGATGCTTTTGAGTTGTTGTGTTGGTGAAGAAAACGGAAAGTACCATAGACTGCTAGAAAAACCAACAAATCTGTCCTGAAAGAAGTGCAGTCAGAACGCTCCTTGGAAGCAAGAATGGCCAGAGTTCATCTCACTTACTTTTATCACATTATCAGAAAGGACCATTCCCTGCAGAAGGATAGCATGCTTGATAAAGTGGAGGGTCAATGAAAAGGGAAGATCTTCAAGAACGTGGATTGCCACAGTGTCTGCTACAAAGAACTCAGGTTTAGAAAAGATTGTGAGGATGTCAAATGACTAGGCAGTGTTTTGTTCTGTTTTGTATAGGGTCACTATGAGTCAGTCAGCTCAAAGGCACCTAACAGCAACATGACCACAATGCTTGGTTAAGCACTTAATAATTTTTCCACAGTGAACATTTAGCATGCTCAGATCTAAATTAATTTCTGGGAATATGGAGGCACATAGAAAACTTCTCTTTTTCTTTAAATGTATAAAAGTAAGGCTGTTGTTGTTGTTGTTATGTACCATCGAGTCGGACCCGACTCATAGCGACCTCTCCTTGGGTTTCCAAGGCAGTATCACTGCGGAACTATATTGTCCCATCTTCCTTTCAAGGAGTGGCTGGTGGGTTTGAACCGCCCCGCCAGACTTCTGGTTAGCAGTCAAGTGCCTTTAGCCACTATGCTACCTGAGCTCCCAAAAGTAAGGCTAATAGAGGGAAAATACACACAAAACAAATTTTAAATGTTTAAGACTATGCTGAATAAAAAATCAGTTGCCATTAAGTCAACTCTGACTCATGGCGACTTCATGTGCATCCAAGTAGAACTGTGTTCCACAGGATTTTAAATGGCTGAATGTTTGGAAATACATAGCCAGACATTTCCTTTGAGGTACCTCTAGGTGGACCTGAACTACCAAACTTTTGGTTAGCAGCTAAGTGTTTTAACTCACTGCACCACCTAGGGACTCCAATTACTGGATTATAGGGAAATATAAAAAGTGTTGTATGGGAGAATGACTCTTATTAACTGTGAGAATAATTCCCAGAGATAAAATTTAATCTGCATACTGGAGAACAAATAGGAATTCATGAGATAGAATAGAGTGGAAAAATAAGGTAAGTTAGAGGACATTAAGCAAAATATGGAGTGGCTTGGAATCATAAGACTAAAATGAATAATATTCATATTGAATTGTAAAAATGTTCCACCAATTTTTAACAACATACGTTCTTTAACATCAAGAAAGTAAGGCCTATTTCATTATTAATAGAGAGTAAGTTTTAGCAAGCCTGTAAACACAAGTTCAATCTAAAAAGCAAGATAGTGAGATACTTTATTTCTGGTTACCTGAAATATGCATCCTTGATTGTCTGGTGAAAATTAAAATCAGTTGCCATTAAGTCAACTCTGACTCATGGCGACTTCATGTGCATCCGAGTAGAACTGTGTTCCACAGGATTTTAAATGGCTGAATGTTTGGAAATACATAGCCAGACATTTCCTTTGAGGTACCTCTAGGTGGCAATGACAGTGATGATGACACTGGTACCAGTAGTGGTGATAGGAATAAATAATTAATATTTTTGAGCATCACTATATAAAAATTGCTATTTTTAATCTCTTATTTAATCCTGAAACAAAAATACATATTGAATAATTTCTTATCACAGATATAATTTTCTTGCTACCCTGAGAAGTAAAATGGAGATAACTATTTTTTATTGAAATTTCTATGATGTTTCCCTTTAATTTACAAAACAATGGTATTTCCCATCACACATAAAAATTCCCTCTCACTGATCATAGTGATTGCTTTTAAAATGTTCTTTTGTGAATTCAGAAAAATAGTAAATTAGTGGCCCTGTATAGCACAAGTATAAACTCCCTTTAGCTAACTGAACAGCTTTAGAAATATTACTGATTAGATTGTTTTTCTATAAAATTACTCTGTTATTTTATTTGTGTATTTTCAATTCTAGCAATATAATGTTCACTGGATCTAGAAGTTATAGTTAAGATTTTTGTGTTTTATAAGATTTCAAATTCTTATTCTTTTAGTCTACTTGAGCAACAATTCCTTTTAAACCATAATTTCAGTAACAGTGTCCATTTCCAAATTTGTTTCATGTTCAGTTTATGACCACAAAGGTTGCATCATGACAAAAGTGATTCAATGCCTTTACCTTAAGAAATATTTCAGTTTCTGGAGTTCCAGTAAGATATTGGAATAGGCAAGAGTGCACAGACCCTCTTCAACAATGAAAAAGGGAACCAATTAGCACAGGCACAGAAGATAATCGTGTACTCCTGAGCTTTGAAGGGAAGGATATAGAATTGGCCTAAACTCCAACTAGCAGAAGAATTTGCATGAAAACACCAACAGAGGAGACATATGGAGCTGTGTCTGGTAGCGATCCTGATGGCACAGACAGCTTGGATTTTGCCCAGTGGTGCTAGGGCCTAAGAATTAACCTAAAAATAAGCACTGCTAGCCAGGGACTGCATGGAGGACTGCTCTGGTAGCTGGTGAATAAAAGGGAAAGCAGTGAAGAGGAAGGCGGGCTGAGCTGTGGACTTTTGCTTGTCTGGAGGGTGCAGCCATTTTGAATGTTTACAAGCAGTTTGACCATTTTGGATATTTAAAGCAACAGCATTTTCCCAGATTCCAGGAACTTAAGAACAGGCTCCACTTGCCAGGAATGAGGACATTTTGGATGCAGACAACTGGAAAGGTGTGACATTCCCATTGTTACTCATATCACACACCCTCTCGGTGAAGGGAGGTGTGGCCATCCCTCACTCCCACCCACCTTCTTGTTAGGTGCCATTGAGTGAGACCTGACTCATTCCATCCCCTCCTTGAGTTTCCAAGGGAGTATCACCATAGATATGAACAATGTTCCTTCCAAGGAGTGGCTCATGCATTTGAAACTCCACCCTTCTGGTTAGCAGTCAAGTGCCATAGGCACTATTCTACAAGAGCTCCCACCCACCTCCTAGGCCAGCAGGAATTCAATCACTGTCTGTGTGCTGGGATGAATACTGGGTGCCCTGCCCCACCCTGCCCCAATATTTTTTTTCCTTTTTCTTTTTTTTTAGTTTGTTTATTTTTGTCTGTTTTAAAACTAATTATATCATTGTTACTTTTGACCTTTTTATTATTATTATTTATTCTTCCCTTCCCAGGTTCTAGTTTTCAGCTGCTTTTCTTTTCCCAGTTCCTGGTTGCAATTTTTTTTTTTTTTTTTCTTTCTCATGGTTAACACCATGTGTTGTTTTTCTCATTTTTTTTTTTTCAACTCATTATTCTATTTCTCTACCTTTTTTTCTCTTATTGCCCTCTCCCCAGATAATGCAATGGATTTTTTTTTCCCCTTTTTACTTTTTTGGTTACTTTTCCTGTGTGGTTACATGGTGTGCTTTTTGTCTATTTGCTTTTATTTTTTGGATTATTTTTGTATAACTGAGTGGTAGACAGCAACAGTCCCCATATGACACAACTACACCCACACCTCCTGCAGCTTCACTTATTTAGTGAGAGGCACCACTTCGTATTCTACCAATGGGCCAATGATAAACAACCACCAAGAAGAGCCTGACTCACCCTTGGCTGCTCTTCATAAACAGTTAACAGAGATCTAAATACAACAATGTCATGATGTCTCAGAGACAACAGACCATCATAGTTAACACAAAGAAGCAAGATAAAGTGGCAGAAACAAGAGAACAAGATAGAGACCCAGAAGACATCCCTGAGGATGAAGCAGCATTGGAACTCTCTGATAAGGAATTCAAAAGAATTATATTCAGGTATCCTCAAAAGATTGAGAGGCAGATCAAGGAAAACACAGACAAAACTCAGAAGGATTTTGGAAGAAAATACAAGAATAAAATGACAAATTAAATGAAAAATTAGAAATGATTCAAAATCTACAGATATAAATCTAGAAGATTAATACTAAATTGTCAGAATAGATAATACACTGAAAGGGTAAAGGAGTAGAATTGATGCAATGGAAGATAGAATTAATGAGATTGAAGACAAATACCTGAATACATCTTTGGAAATTGATCAATCAGAAAAAAGATCAAAGCAAAATGAACAAAGCCTAAGGTTTATGTGGGATACCATCAAAAGGAATAACCTACATGTCACTGGAATTTCAGAGCAGGAAGAGAAAAATAAAACCACTGAGAAAACTGTCCAAGATTTGTTGGAAGAGAACATCTTAATATGAAGAAAGATGAGAATATATCCATTCTGGAAGTCTAATGAACCACAAACAGAATAGAACCCAAAAGAAAATCACCAAGACATATCATCAGACTCATCAAAACCAAACACAAAGAAAGAATCCTGAAAGCAACATGGGAAAAACGAAAAGTTACTTACAATGGACAACTAGTAAGAAAAAGTTCTGATTTCTCAGCAGGAAGCATGCAAGCAAGAAGGCAATGGGATGGTATATACAAAACCATGAAAGAGAAAAATTTTTCAACCAAGCATTATACTCTCAAGAAAATTGTCCCTCAAATATGATGGTGAAATTAGGAGATTTGCAGATGAGCAAAAACTAAGGAAATTTGTAAAACAAGACCAATGATACAAGATGTACTAAAGGGAGTCCTTTGAACAGAGAACCAAAAATACCAAATAACAACCGACCATTAACACAGAAGATGACAACCAGAGGCTTCAATTGACAAATGAGGACAACTGCAAACCAAAATGAGGGAAAATACTGTGTAGTTAGAGAAATTCTAAATGGTGAGGAAGTCAACTGAGTTGAAGATAGAATGGACTGTTCTAAACTTGGGCAGAAAATTATAAATCACAGGGTAAACACAAAGAAAAATGAAAAACCTTCACATTACAAGAGAAAAGAGGACAAGCACAAATATTCAACAAATACTAAAACAATGGCAACAAAGGAAATGATGACATAATTCATAAACATGATGAGCTCAGAACAAGAAATAATATGGAACAAAGACCAGGACACCAAGAAAAAAATAATAATAATAACAAAATGACAGCAACCAATTCATACTTGTTGAAGGGTAATGGATTAAATGCACCACTCAAGAGACGGAGAGTTGCAGATTGGATAAGAAAACAAAACCCATCTATATGCTGTCTACAAGAGACACACCTTAGAAACAAAGACAAAAATAGACTAAAAATCAAAGGTTAGAAAAAGATATCAAGCAAATGGTAACTGTAAAAGAGCAGGAGTGACAATATGAATTTCTGATCTTAATAACTTTAAGACAAAAACCACCATATGAGACAAGGAAGGATATATAATGATTAAAGGAGCAATTGAACAAAAAGATATAACCATAAATAATAACTACGGACCCAATGAAATAGACCAAAAATATATAAATCAGACTTTAAAGAGATGAAAAAGCAAGCAGGTATTCCACACTCATAGAGGGAGACTTTAATACACCACTTTCAATAAAAGATAAAACAAGTGGAAAGAAACCCAACAAAGATGCAGAAGAACTAAACAATATAATCCACAAACTTGACTTTAAAGACGTCTACAGAGCACTTCACTCAACAACAGCACAATATATATTCTTTTCCAGTCCACATGAAACATTTTCCATGACAGACCATATGTTAGGACATAAAGCTAGCCTTAATAAATTTTAAAACATTGAAATATTGCAAAGCATCTTCTCAGATCATAATGGTATCAAATTAGAAATCACCAATAAGATCAATGGAAAAAGAGTAAATGTGTGGAAACTGAACAACACCCTTCTTAAGAAAGACTGGGTAAGAGAAGAAATAAAAAAGGAAATTAAAAAATTATGTAAATCAACAGAGAATGAACACACAACATACCAAAATCTTTGGGACACAGCAAAAGCAGTGATCAGAGGCCAATAAATAGCAATAAATGCACACATCAAAAAAGAAGAAAGAGCCAAAGTCAACACTTTAAACCAACATCTACAACAATTAGAAAAAGAACAACAAGAAAAGCCTAGAGTCATCAGATGAAAGGAAATAATAAATGTTCAAGCAGAAATCAATGAAACAGAAAATAGAAGGACAATAGAAAAAAATCAACAGACCAGAAGGTTTTTTTTTTTTTTTTAAGTTTAATAAAATTTACAAATCGCTGGCAAATTTAATGAAGGAAAAGAGGGAGAGAATACAAATAAAATATATAAGAAATGAAATGGCTGACATCATAACAGAACCAACTGAAATAAAAAAGATAATATCACGATACTATGAAGAACTGTACTCCAACAAATTTGAAAATCTGGAAGAAATGGACAGATTTCTAGAAACACATCACTTACTTTAACAAAGATTGATGTGGAAAAGTTGAACAGATCAATAACAAAAGAAGAAATTGAACAGGTCATAAAAAATTTTCCAACAAAAAAATCCTGGCCCAGATGGTTTCACCATAGAATTCTACCAAACATTCAGAGAAGAACTGACACCAATCTTACTCAAACTATTCCAAAACATAGAAAAGGATGGAATCCTCCCTACCTCATTTTATGAAGCAAGCATAACCTTGATACCAAAACCAGGCAAAGACATCACTCAAAAGGAAAACTACAGACCAATATCCCTCATGAATATAGATGCAAAAATCTTCAACAAAATCCTAGCCAATAGACTCCAACAACATATCAAGAAAATCATTCATTATGACCAACTGGGGTTCATATCAGGTGTGCAAGGATTTCTCAACATTAGGAAAACAATCGATGTCATTTACCACATAAATAAAACAGTGGAGAAGAACCACATGATCATATCAATTGATGCAGAAAAGGCATTTAGTAAAATCCAACACCCATTCCTGATCAAAACTCTCAACAAAATAGGAATAGAAGGGATATTCCTCAACATAATAAAGGTATCTATGGAAAACAAAGAGCCAAAATTATTCTCTGTAGAGAGCGACTGAAACTATTCCCCTTGTGATCAAGAGCCAGACAAGGATGCCCTCTATCACCACTTCTACTCAACATTGTACTGGAAGCCCTAGCAAGGACAATTAGGCAAGAAAGGGAAACCGAAGGCATCCAAATTGGTAAGGAAGAAGTCACACTATCCCTATTTGCTGATGATATGATCCTTTACCTAGAAAACCCAAGAAACTCAGTCAAAAATCTACTGGAACTAATTGAGAGATTTAGCATCATGGCAGGATACAAGATCATCATCCAAAAATCACCTGGATTCCTCTACACCAGCAAAGAGATTGCTGAAAAAGAAATAAGGAAATCAATACCATTTACAATAGCCACCAAAAAAAATAAAATAAAACACCTGGGAATAAATCTTACCAGAGACAAAAAGGTCTGTCCAAAGAAAACTATAAAAAAAAAAACCTACTTCAAGAAACCATAAGAGATCTACATAAATGGAAGAACATCCCATGCCCGTGGATAGGAAGAGTGAACATTGTGAAAATGTCAATTCTACCCCCAAAAATCTATATATTCAATGCAATCCCAATCCAGATCCCATCAACATTCTTTAAGGATATGGAAAAACCCATCACTAACTTTATATGGAAAGGAAAGAAACCTCAGATAAGCAAAGCACTGTTGAAGAAGAACAAAGTAGGAGGTCTCACACTGCTGGATCTCAAAACCTGTTATATAGCCACAGTAGTCAAAACTGCCTGGTATCAGTATAACGACAGACATACAGACCAATGGAATAGAACTGAGAACCCAGAAATAGATTCATTCATCTATGGTCAGCTGATATCTGACAAAAGGCCCAAATCCATTAAAAGGGGAAGAGAATGTTTGTTTAATAAAGGATCCTGGCAAAACTGGATATCCATTTGCAGAAAAATGAAGCAAGGTCTGTACTTCACACAATACACAAAAACTAACTCCAGATGGATCAAAGACTTAAATGTGAAACCTAAAACTATAGAGTTCCTCAAGGAAACACTAGCAGCAAATTTAGGGGCCCTAATATATTGCATAAATAGACTATCAAGCAGAACCCAAAATGCACAAACAGCAGAAGAGAAACTAGATGATTGGAGCCTTCTAAAACTTAAAAATTTTTATGTGCTTCCAAAGACTTTTTCAAAAGAGTGAAAAGAGAACTACAGATTGGGAAAGAATATTTGGCAATGACGTATCTGACAAGGAATTTATCTCTACAATTTGTAGAAAACTCCAACACCTCAACAACAAAAAGACAAATAATCCAACTAAAAAATGGGCAGAAGACATGAATAGGCACTTCACCAAGGAGGATATTGAGCCGGCCAACAAACATATATATGTGGGAGCTCTAGTAGCATAGTGCCTAAGGCACTTGACTGCTAACCAGAAGGCTGGCGGTTCAAACCCACCAGACACTCCTCGGAAGAAAGATGGAGCAATCTACTTCTGTAGTGATATTGCGTTGGAAAACCAAGGAGGGGTCACTATGAGTCAGATCTGACTCAATGGTACGTAACAAAAACTACAATGTGTGTGTGTGTGTGTGTGTGTTGTTGTTGTTGTTATTTGCCTTCGAGTCAGCCCTGACTCATAGCGACCCCTCCTTGGGTTTCCGAGGCAGTATCACTACGGAAGTAAGATTGCCCAACCTTCCTTCCGAGGAGTGGCTGGTGGGTTTCAACTGCCAGCCTTCTGGTTAGCAGTCAAGTGCTTTAGCCACTATGCTACCAGAGCTTATATATATATATATATATATATATAAATGGTAGCCATACCTGAGATGGCACAGGCATTATTTGAATGATGTTCTTTTATTACCATATTAGGTTGATTTAAAGTAGAAACTTATATAAGTTTCCACTTTAAATCAACCTAATATGGTAAGAAAAGAATATCATTCAAATAATGCCTGTGCCATCTCAGGTATGGCTACCATTTTAATTTGAAGAATTGCCTTAAGGTCATCAATCATTATTTCAGAGATTTTAAAAGACATATTCCTACACAGACTCAATGTAATGCCATCTTGTAGGCATAAGTGAATATATCACAAATATGAGTCCATTCTCTCAGAGTATATATAAGGAAATGCTTATGATTTTTTTTTTAATTCTGTAAGTACATTATATTGCTTTTTTTTTTATGTTTACTTCTTTAACTAAAACTAAAAGTATGACCTAGAGTGTGCATTATGCTTATGGCATAAATATGTGTTCGTGTGCATGAAAAGAATGTTATTTCTGTATTAAACAGATGTTACTAAAAAGTGAATTACTAAGAAGTAACTTTCACTGAATTATGACATATAATATGCTTAAAGTTGTATCTGACACATGATAAAGCTCAACAAATATTAGTTATTATTTTTTTTTAATCTTTTTTATTTTTATATCCAGAACATGGTCTCATATATATGTTTTAGTTGATAAATATGCATTACATCCATTACACACTACTAATAATAAACTCAGGAGCTCTGGTGGCTTAATGGTAAATGTATTCAGCTGCTAATCAGAAAATTGGCAGATTATCCACCAGTACCGCTGTAGGAGAAAGATGAGGCAGTCTGCTTCTATAAAGGTTTATAGCCTTGGAATCCCTATGGGGCAGTTCTATGTGGTCCTATAGGATTGTTATGAGTTGGAATCCATTTGATGGTAGATAGTTTGATTTTGTTTGACTAATAAACTTGTTTACTTATCTATTGATTTGTCATACTATGGTGGCTTGCATGTTCCTATGAGGCTAGAAACTACACTACTGATATTTCAAATACAAGCTGGGTTACCTATTGTGTACAGGTTTTGGTGGAGCTTCCAGAAGAAATAACACTAAGAAGAAAGACCTGGTGATCTATTTTCAACAATCAACCAATGAAAACTTTATGGATCACAACAGACAATTGTCCAATATAATGCTGGAAGATGAGTTGTCTATTTTGAAAGGCAACCAAAGTATGTAGAGTCCACAACAATGGACTTAAACATGCCAACAATTATAAAGATAGAGCAGGACTGGGCAACATTCTGTTATGCATGGGGTCACCATGAGTAGGAGCTGACAGGTTGGCAACTAACAACAACAACAACAATAAAATAATAAAACAATGGCAATTCAACTCATCATTCCACATGTCACCATCCTGGCAGGAAAGAGAAAGCCTACACAAACAACACCATTGAAGAAAGTTTTAATGAAGGGGATCTTTACCAAAGTATAGGAAAAGTTATTGATTACAAGAGATGTTGATACACCTTTAGTCAAGCAACAGAAGAAACCAGTATGGGTCTCTGGGCTAAATGGAAGAAGGGGAAGTAGTTACCAGAAAAAGGCAAGAGTAGTTGCTATAAGCAAAATCTATGTGACAGAAGCCATGGATGGCCTTCTTATGGAGGAAAGGAGCCACTAAGTCTCATCCTAGCAGGGAAGTTACCAGTGAAATAAATTTGCCAAACTCCCTCTCTTTCACCACCCCATCTCCTGCTGATACCCAACTGGAGGCCACAGAGTAAGGGCATTATGTGGATGCAACCCATGCTCTGGTGCCCAGAGCAAGAAAAATATGGAACTGAAGGAGAAAACAAAGAATGTGCAACACATTAATTAAAAGATGTTGGCCCAAACCTCAGAATCCCTGGTGGCTAAGTGCTTGGCTGCTAACCAAAAGGTGAGAGTTTCACACCTAGCCAAGTGCTCCACGGGAGAAAGATGTGGCAGTATATTTCTGTAAAGATTACAACTCTACTCTGTGTCATGGAGTTGCAATGAGACAGAATCAACAGAGTGGCAATAGTCTTATTTATGTATTTACTTTGTTTTTGGAGGAGGGAATTTTGGCCCAAATTTTAGTATGGAGCCCTTAAATATTTTGTGCTGAATGAGCCATGTATAAGTCACAGGAGATAGTTTTGATTCTTGGCACTATGGACTATAATCAAGTGAAGAAAATAGGATTTTGTTTTTATTCCCATAGGCCTAGAGAATGTTATTGCTTAGATGGAGACAAGAGGCAAGCAACGATAAAATCAAATAAAAGTCTATAAAAAGAAAGAACATGTTTTTCTCTAAATTTTGATGTAATTACCTAAATTCCCTTCCAACCATGTGGATCCTTCCAGACCAACTTATGGGAAAGACATTTTCCTTATATGAAACCCTTATCTATTTTCTACACTACTTCATTGCTTTTTGAGAAAAAAAAAAGCATTTTTTTTTAAAAAAAGAAAGGGGCATATTAGCATAGTCAATATCTTTTACTTATTTTCAAGATAATAGCTAAAGTTTGATCTATTTCCTCATAACTTTGCTTATTAATATCCTTGCTTTTAGCCCACAGATTTTAGTGTAGAATATTTGGCTTTCAATTTCCTATTAATAGTCTGTTATAAAGAGTTGGTCATTGTTTGGTTTATCTTCATCCTTATATAAAAGCCTCTATATTTAACCTCACATTTTTATTACAACTTAAAATTTAGGATATATATTGGAATTTAATTATTTGTATTTTCATGAGTCTTATTTCTATTCTTCTTCTATGTTCTCATTTTATTTGGTTTCTTTGTGTGTGTGTTTTATAGTGATTACAAATTTCTATACCACATTTTTTTTCAAAATTTTATTGGTATTTTGTTGCCAAGTACATTTTATTTGCAGTTCCTTTAATTGGGAAATATTTCACTTTTTTTTTTTTTTTTCTGATAATATCACAGCTCTTTATCAAGAATTCCCATTACTTTTAAGAAAGAGCCAAAATAATAAATGTACTATCTTTTTTCTAAAACCTATTCTACTCTCCAGCTTTCCATCACATTTCCTTCATCTGTCCCAATGTAATAGTCTGCCCATCATCTGTTGTCCCTCCTAGAGAGTTTTGGAAAGGAAATTAGGTTTTAACATAAGATAATATATGATTTATATGTAAAGTACATAAATGATTACATGAAGGAGCTCTTGTGGCATGGTACAAAAGGCATTTGGCTGCTAAGTAGAGGATCAGTGGTTCAAGCCCACCAGCCTCTCCTTGGGAGGAGGATGAAGCCATCTACTTCTGTAAAGATTCACAGTCTGAGAAACACAATAGGAATCCCTGAGTCAGAATCAACTGGATGGCAGCAAGTTTGGTTTGGTTTTTGTTAAAAAGAATTTATCTCTTTGATCTTAATTTCCTCATCAGTTAAAATGGAGAAATCTGAACCTACTTGCACTGTTGTGAAGATTATATACAATAAATGATACTTGCATTGCCACTTACATTATGTTTTCTTTAATATTTCATGGGAGGCATTATACCAGAATGATTAAAGAGATAGGGTATAAAATATTTAGTGAAAGAATATTAAACAGTAGGTAAGTACATCTTTGAAATACAGCTACTGTCTTCAGAAAGGTGGCACTGAAGGTGAACTCTGCTCTGGGAAATGCTATGAATATGCAATGCAAGTGTGTTAATTTAGATCTCCTTTGGTAGAACCAGAGCAAAGAAAGCACACAGAAGTTTTTCTAAGGGCTAAGGATCTCCACATAGGAGCTCTGGTGGCATAGTACCTAAGGCATTTGACTGCTAACCAGAAGTTGGCAGTTCAAACCCACCAGCCACTCCATGGAAGGAAGACAAGGCAATCTACTTCTTTAAAGATTTACCACCTTGGAAACTCAAAGGGGGTTTCTGCGAGTTGAAATTGATTGATGGCAATGAGTTTGGTTTTGGAGTTTAAGGATCTCTATGGAGGATAGTCAATGGCCCACCCAATGTTTCCTAGCTCTCTTTGAAGAAATGAAGGTTATATCAGCTATGATCCTCTAGTAGACAAAGAATCCAAAGAGGCATTTCAAAGAGGATCATGGAGTGTAGTATTCTTACTCATGGCCTTGGAAGGCTGACTCCAGTAGAGTCTGAAGCAGTGCCATGCTCCCCCTCTTCATAAGCCTTGAAAGCATGATCAATGAGTTAGTGTGCAGAGGGTATAGTCCATGTTGATTAGAATAGCTTTTTAAAGGGAAATTTTTGGATTTAGGAAGATTCAGAATAATTATGCTGACTCTTTTGCAAATGCCAATACTGAGGAAAAAATAATTTATACTTGTATTAGAAGTTTGCTGGTAGAAAACATCAGAACAGGAAATAGGCAGACATATTCTGAGTTTTCTACTTATAAGAGACTTAACAGGGCAAAAGAGAGAATATATTACTTGAAAGATGCTTATGGATTTCTTTCTTCAACAACTCACTGAAAACAGGAAGTACTTATGAAGACTTTTAAAACCAGATAATCATATTGAAAGAGTACTCTGTAATGAACAGCATAAAACTAAATTTTAAAATTATTTTTAACCACAAATAGACTTGTCTTTCAAAGTAGCTAGACCAGAAATTAGTAGTATATTATCAGAGAAATCAAAAACATAAACAAAAACTCATACTATAATTTTCTGCATATATGAGGAAGACAAATTCTCAACTTTAATTTAATTGCAGGAATCCAAGAATATTTCTCAAATCAATACATCTTTAAGAACATTTTTACTGAGTATCTACTCACTACTATGCAAAGTGAAATAGGTAAAAGAGAAGAAATACAAGGCAAGGCTCACATCTTTCAACAATTTTCAATCCTTTTGAGGGGATAAGATATGTAAAATTTACCATGGAACATTTACAGAACTACCTACATGGATTCATTCCTAGTGGTGCAAATACTAAATATTAAGATCATTAAAGATGGGAAATTCACTATACATGTGTCAGTTTGTCATACTGTGGTGGCTTGCATGCTGCTGTGAGGCTGGAGGTTATGCCACCTGTATTTCAAATACCAGCAGGGTCGCCCATGGTGGATAGGTTTCAGTGGAGCTTCTAGACTAAGACAAACTCAAAAGAAAGAAGGAGATATCCACTTCTCAAAGAATTGGACAGTGAAAGCCTTATGAATAACAGTGAAACAATGTCTGATACATTACTGGAAAAGTTTATGAATAGATATGAAACATTGTCTGATATATTGCCAGAGGATAAGCCCTTCAAGTTGCTAGACACTCAAAATACAACTGAGGAAGAGCTACCTCCTAAGAGTAGAGCCAACATTAATGATGTGGATGGGGTAAAGCTTTTGGAAACTCCATTTGCTGATGTGGAATGACTCAAAATGAGAAGAAACACCTGCAAACATTAATTAATAATTGGAACATGGATTGTATGAAGTATAAATCTAGGAAAATTGGAAGTTGTCAAAAATGAGATGGAATACATAAAGATCAACATCCTAGGAACTGCTGAGCTGAAATAGACTGGTTTTGGCTATTTTGAATCAGACAACCATATGATCTACTATGTTGGGAATGACAAATGATGAGGAATGGCAAAGCATCTCAAGATTTATCCTGAAGTACAACGCTGACAGTTATAGGATAATATCCATATGCCTACAAGGAAGACCAGTTAATACTGCTATTATTTAAATTGATGCACCAACCACCAAACCCAAAGATGAGGAAACAAGATTTTTACCAACATTTGCAGTCTGAAATTGACCAAACATGCAATTAAGCTGTGATGATTATCACTGGTGATTGGAATGCAAAAGTTGGAAACTAAGAAGAGTCACCAGTATTTGGAAAACATGGCCTTAGTGATAGAAATAAATCTAGAGATCACATGATAGAATTTTGCAAGACCAATGACTTATTCTTTAGAAATACCCTTTTTCAACAACAGAAATGATGGATATACATGTGGACTTCACCAGCTGGTGGACACAGGAATCAGATCAATTACATCTGTGTCAAGATGCAGTGGAGAAGCTCAATATCTTTGGCTAAAACAAGGACCAAAGCAGACTTTGGAACAGACCATCAGTTGCTCATATGAAAGTTCAAGTTGAAGCTGAAGACAATTAAGAGAAGTCCACAAGAGCCAAAATATGACCTTGATTACATTCCTCCTGAATTTAGAGACCATCTACAGAATAGATTTGATGAATTGTACACCAATGACCAAAAACCAGAAGAGTTGTGGGATGACATCAAGAACATCATCCATGAAGAAAGCAAAAGGTCATTAAAAAGACCAAAATGAGTGACAGAACTGAAACTTTCCCTTGATGGAGAGTAACTAAAGCAAATAGAAGAATCAACAAGACAAAACACCTGAACAGAATATTTAAAAGAGCAGTTTGAGAAGACAGAGTCAATTATAATGAAATGTGCAAAGACCTGGAGTTAAAATACCAAAAGACAAGAACATGATTGACATTTCTCAAGCTGAAAGAACTGAAGAAAACATTCAAGCCTCGAGTTGCAATAGTGAAAGTTTCTATGGACAAAATATTGAATGATTCAGGAAGCATCAAAAGAAGATGAATAGAGTACACAGAGTCACTGTACCAAAAAGAATGGGTAAAAGTTCATCCATTTCAGGAGGTGGCATATGATCAAGAACCAATGGTATTGAAGGGAGAAGTTGAGGCTGCATTGAGGGGCTTTGGGAAAAACAAGCCTCCAGGAATTGATGGAATACCCATTGAGATATTTCAAAAAATGGATGCCATGCTGGAGGCACTCATTTGGCTATGCCAACAGATTTGGAAGACAGCTACCTGGCCAACGGACTGGAAGAGATCCATTTTTGTACCCATTCCAAAGAAAGGTGATCCCACAGAATGTGGAAATTTTGAACAATATCATTAATATTGCACACAAGTAAAATCTTACTGAAGATAATTCAAAAATAGTTGCAGCAATATATTGACAGAGAACTTTCAGAGGTGCAAGCTGGATTCAAAAGAGGATATGGAACAGGGATATCATTGCTGATGCCAGGTAGATCTTGGCTGAAAGCAAAGAACACCAGAAAGATGCTTATTTTTTATTGACTATGCAAAATCATTCAATTGTGTGGATCATAATAAATTATGGATAACATTAGGAAGAATGGAAATTCCAGACCACTTAATTATATTCATGAGGAACCTGTACATAGACTAGGAAGCTGTCACTCATATAGAAAAAGGGAATATTACATGTTTTAAAATCAAGAAGGGAGTGTGTCAAGGTTGTATACTTTCACTATACTTACTCAATTTGCATGCTGACCAAATAATATAACAAGCTGGATTATATGAACAAGAACATATACCTGAATATTTCTTTGAAAAGGGATCATTTAGAAAAAAAAAAAAAAAAAGATCAAAATAAAATGAATAAAGCCTAAGGTTTATGGAACATACTATCCACAAGCATAATTTACATGTTATTGGAATTCCAGAACAGGAGGAGACTAGTAAAACTACAGAGGAAACTATCAAAGATTTGTTGGAAGAGAGTTTCCTTGATATAATGAAAGATGAGAATATATTCATTCAAAGGAAATATAGAACAACTGGAAAGAAACTCAACAAAGACACAGAAGAACTAAACAACACAATCCACCAACTTGACCTTAAAACATCTACAGAGTGCTTCACTCAACAACACAATATGTACATTCTTTTCCAGTGCACATGGAACATTGTCCATGATAGACCATATGCTAGACCATAGAGCAAGCCTCAATGAATTTTAGAACACTGAGATACTGCAAAACATCTTTTCACATCACAGTGCTATCATATTAGTAATTAATAATAATAACATCAACAGAAAAAGAGAAAACACATGGAAACTGAATAATACCCTCCTTAAAAATGACTGGGTAATAGAAAAAAAAAAAAGAAAGTAAAAAATTCCTTGAATCAAAGGACAATGAAAACACAACATACCAAAATCTTTGGGACACAGCAAAAGCAGTAATCAGAAGTTGATTTATAGCAATAAATGCACAAATCAAAAAAGAAGAAAGAGCCAAAATCAATGCCTTAACTTAATACCTCCAACAATTAGAATAAGGGCAGCAATAAATAAATAAATAAATAAATAAATAAATAAAAGCTATGATCACCAGAAGAAAAAAATAATAATAGTAAAGATTTGAGCAGAAATCAATAAAACAGAAAATAGAAAGACAATAGAAAAAATCAACAAGACTAGAAGTTGGTTTTTTGAAAAGATTAATAAACTTGACAAGCCATTGCCAAATTTAGCAAAGGAAAAGAGGGAGAGAATACAAGTAACACAAAAAAGAAACAAATTGGATGTCACAACAAACCAAGTGAAATAAAGAGGGTGATATCAGGATACTATGAAGAACTGTAGTCCAGCAGATTTGAAAATCTAGAAGAAATGGACAGACTTCTAGAAACATAATACTTACCCAGACTAACACAGATTTAGGTAGAAAATTTGAACAGGCCCATGAAAAAGAAGAAATTGAATAGGTTACAAAAATATTACCAACAAAAAGAAGTCTTGGCCCAGACTGTTTCACTGGAGAATTCTACCAACCATGAAGTGAAGAACTGACACCAATCTTACTCAAACTATTCCAAAACAGAGAAAAGGATGGCCTCCTTCCAAATTCATTTTATGAAGCAATCATAACGTTGATACCAAAACCAGGCAAAGACATCACTGAAAAAGGAAAACTACTGACCAATATCCCTCATTAATATAGGTGCAAAAATCTTCTACAAAATCCTAGGCAATAGACTTCAACAATATATCAAAGAAATAATACATCGTGACCAAGTGGGGTTCATACAAGTTATGCAAGGATGGTTCAACATTAGAAAAACAATTAACATCATCCATTACATAAGTAAAATAAAGGAAAAAACCATATGATCATATCAATTGATACACAAAAGGCATTTTATAAAATCTAACACCCATTCCTGACAAAAACTCTCAAAAAAAAAAAAAAAACAAGAATAAAAGGGAAATTTCTCAAGATAATGAAGGGCATGTATGTAAAACCAACAGCAAACTTTACTCTCAATGGACAGAGAATGAAATCATTCTGCTTGTGAATGGGAACCAAACAAGGAGGTCCTTTATCATCACTTCTATTCAACATTGTATTGGAAGCCCTAGCCAGGACAGTAAGGCAAAAAAGGGAAATCAACAGCATCCAAATTGATAAGAAAGAAGTAAAACTATCCCTATTTGCTGATGATAGGATCTGATGCATAGGAAACTCAAGAGACTCAACAAGAAAACTACTGAAACTAATTGAGAGATTTAGCATAGTAGTCAGGATACAAGATCAACTATCAAAATCATTTGGATTCTTTTACACCAGCTAAAGGACCTCTGGTGATGAAATGTATAAGAAGTCTCTGAAAAGGAAACAAGGAAATCAATACCATTTACAATAGCTACCAAAAAACTAATACTTGGGAACAAATCTTACCAGGCGCACAAAATACCTGTACAAAGAAAACTACAAAACAGTATTTCAAGGAACCATAAGAGATTTACATAAATGGAAGAACATACCATGTACATGGATAGGAATACTGAACACTGCAAAAATGTCAATACTACCCAACGCGATCTGTACATTCAATGCAATCCCAATCCAGATCCTATAAATAGTCTTTAAGGATATGGAGAAATCAATCATTAATTTTATATGGAAAGGAAAGAGACCTCAGATAAACAAAGCACTATTGAAAAATAAGTACAAAGTAGGAGGTATCACACTCCCAGATCTCAAAATACAGGCACAGTAGTCAAAACAGCCTGGCATTGGTACAAAAACAGACACATAGACTAGTGGAACAGAACTGAGAACCCATAAATAGATTCATCGAACTATGTTCAGCTAATTTTTGACAAAGGGCCGAAATCCATTAAATTGTGAAGAAATTGTCTCTTTAAACGGTGGCAGCAAAACTGGATATCCATTTGCAGAAAAATTAAACAAGATCCATACATTACACAATACACAAAAACTAACTCCAGCTAGATCAAAGACCTAAATGTGAGACCTAAAACTATAAAGAAACCTAAAATTAAAAATACCAGTTTATCCAGCAATCTCATTGTTTGTTGTTGTTGTTGTTATGTGCTGGCCAGTCATCTCTGACTCATAGCAACCCCTCCTTGGGTTTCTAAGACAGAATCTCTGTAGAAGTAGATTGTCCAACCTTCCTTCTGAGGAGTAGCTCTTGGGTTTGAACCGCCAACCTTTTGGTTAGCAGTCAAGTGCCTTAAGAACTATGCCACCAGAGCTCCTTACTAGGTATATATCCCATTACTACGTATATATTCTAAAGACTTTAGAGCCAGGACAAGAACAGATATTGTTGCTGTTGTTGTTAGGTGCTATTGAGTTGTCTCCAAGACTCATAGTGACCTTATGTACAGCAGAACAAAACACTGCCTGGTCCCACATCAGCTCCCAAATCCCTGCTATACTTGAGCCCATCATGGCAGCCAGTGTGTCAATCCATCTCGTTGTGGGCCTTCTCCTCTTTTGTCAACCCTTCACCTCACCAAGCATGATATCCATCTCCAGGGAATGGTCACTTCTGACAACATGACCAAAGTAGGTGAGACGAAGTCTGGACACTTTCACTTTCAAGGAGCATTCTGGCTGCACTTCCTCCAGGATGGATTTGTTAGTTCTTTTAGCAGTCCATGGTACTTTCAGCATTCTTCTTCAGCACCACATTGCAAAGGCATCAATTCTTCTTTGGTCTTCTTTATTCATTGTCCAGGTCTCATATGCATATGAGATGGTTGAAAATATCATGGCTTGTGTTAGGCACACCTTAGACCTCAAAGGAGACATCTTTGCTTGTCAGCACTTGAAAGAGGTCCTTTGCAGCCAACTTGCCCAGTGCTATACATCATCTGATGTCCTGACTGCTGCCTCCACTGGCATCAATTGTAGAACCAAGCATTGTGAAGTCTTTGACAACTTCAATCTTTTCTCCGTTCATCGTGATGCTGCTTACAGGTCCAGTGGTGAGAATCTTTGTTTTCTTTATACTGAGATATAATCCATACTGCAGACTGTAGTCTTCAATCTTCATCAGTAAGTGCTTCAAGTTGTCTTCACTTTCACCAAGCAAAATTGTGTCATCAGCATATTGCAGGCTGTAAATGATTCTTCCTCCAATTCTGATGCCACGTTCTTCTACATATAGTCCAGCTTCTCAGATTATTTGCTCAGCATACAGATTGAATAAGTATGATGAAAGGATAAAACAGTGGCACACCCCCTTCTTAATTTTAAACCATTCAGTGTCCCCTTGTTCTGTTTGAACAACAGCCTCCTGGTCTATGTACAGGTTTCTCATGAGTACAAGTAAGTGTTCTGGAATTCCCATTCTTCTGAATGTTATCCACAATTTATGATTGACACAATCAAAAGATTTTGCATAGTCAATAAAACACAAATAAATATCTTTATGGTATTCTTTGTTTTGAGCCAAGATCTACCTGACATCAGCAATGATATCCCTCATTCCATGTTCTCTTGTAAATCAGGCCTACATCTCTGAAAGTTCTCTGTCAATATACTGCTGCAACCATTTTTTGAATTCTCTTCAGTAAGATTTTACTTGTATGTGATATTAATGACATTGTTCGATAATTTCCACATTCTGTGGGATCACCTTTCTTTGGAATGGGTACAAATATAGATCTGTTAAAGTCAGTTGACCAGGTAGCTGTCTTCCAAATCTCTTGGCATATCAGAGTGAATGCCTCCAGCATGGCATCAATTTGTTGAAATACCTCAATGTATATTCCATCAATTCCTGGAGCCTTGTTCTTCACCAATTCCTTCAGTGCAGCTTCACCTTCTTCCTTCAGTACCATTGGTTCTTGATCACATGCCAGCTCCTGAAATGGATGAACATTGACCAGTTCTTTTAGGTACAGTGACTCTGTGTATTCCTTCCATCTTCTTTTGATGCTTCTTGCATCATTCAGTGTTTTGCCCATAGGATCTTTCAATATTGCAACTTGAGGCTTAATATTTTTCCTCAGTTCTTTAAGCTTGAGAAATGTCAAGAATGTTCTTCCCTTTTGGTTTCCTAACTCCACATCTTTGCACATTTAATTATAGTATTTGGCTTCGTCTACTCGAGCTGCTCTTTTAAATTTTCTGTTAAGTTCTTTTGTCTTGCTATTCTTCCATTTTCTTTAGCTACTCTCCATTCAAGGGCAAGTTTCAGAGTCTCTTCTGACATCCATTTTGGACTTTTCTTCTTTTTAATGACCACTTGCTTTCTTCATGGATGATGTTCTTAATGTCATCTCACAATTCTTCTGGTTTTTGGTCACTGGTGTTCAATGCATCAAATCTATTCTTTAGATGGTATCTAAATTCAGGAGGGATATATTCAATATCGTATTTTGGGTCTTGTGGACTTGTTTTAATTGTCTTTAACTTCAAGTTGAACTTGCATATGAGCAATTGATGGTCTGTTCCACAATCAGCTCCTGACCTGGTTTTGGCTGAAGATACTGGGTTTCCATCACTTCTTACCACAGATGTAGTCAATCTGATTCCTGTGTACTCCATCTGGCAAAGTTCACGTGTATAGACACTGTTTGTGTTATTGAGAAAAGGTATTTGCAATGAATAAGTTGTTGTTATGTGCCATCGAGTCGGCCCCGACTCATAGCTACCCTTCCTTGGGTTTCCAAGGCAGTATCACTATGGAAGTAGGATTGCCCAACCTTCCTTCTGAGGAGTGGCTGGTGGGTTTGAACCACCAGCCTTCTGGTTAGCAGTCAAGTGCTTTAGCCATTATGCTACCAGAACTCCTGAATAAGTTGTTGGCCTTGCAAAATTCTCTCATGCAATCTCCATTGTTATTTCTGTCACCAAGGCCAAATTATCCAACTACTGGCAATTCTCCTTTGTTTCCAACTTTTGCATTCCAGTTACCAGTGATAATAATCACATCTTGATTGAACATTTGGTCAATTTCAGACTGCAGAAAAGAACCCTTATGCATTGCTGAAAGTACTGTAAAATGCTACTACTAGTGTGGAAAATGGATGGCACTTCCTCAGAAAACTAGAAATAAAACAATCATGTTGCCCACAGAGATCTAAAAGTAGTGACACAAAGAGACATATGAGCAACTAGTTTAATTGCAGCTTTATTAACAATAGCAAAGGAATGGAAACAACCTATGAGTGCATCAGCAGACGAATGGATAAGAAAAATGTGATGTACATATAGGAATGCTAGACTACCATATAAAACAATGAGGAGTTTGCAAAACATGTTACAGATGGATGTAGCAAAGCACTATGTGAAGTAAGTCAACTACATGAAGATAAATAACGTATGGTCCCTTTTTTTTTTTATAAGAAAAGAACAGCCATATAAAAAGAGACCAATAGTTGGTGGTTGTCAGGGAGAGGAGTGGATGGAGGCAGAAACATGCTTTATATCATACATACATTTTATTTTGGGTGATAGGAAAAGTAGCACCAAACGTGTGTAGTGAGCTCAACTTGACCAAAGTAAGTGACATCACTGAGAATGCTAAAGAGAAAAGAGCAACTCCAATGAAGTCCAAAATATAACAGTATGATCACACACGGATGGGCAAAACCAAAAACCAAACTCACTGCCATTTAGTTGATTATAACTCATAGCAAACCCTATTGGGTTTCCAAGGCCATAAATCTTAATGGAAGCAGGCTGCCTCATCTTTCTTCTGTGGAGTGTCTGGGGGTTTGAACCACCAGCCTCTTCGTTAATAGCCAAATGCCTTAACCACTGTACCACCAGAGTTCCTTATGGATGGATATAGGCATTTAGATACACAGGTAGATACAGTTGTATACATATGTGGGAACAGATAGAAGTATCTATATGTACATGAAGACACATACATTCATTGAAGACATGACAATAAATATTACTCAGACATAACTAAACATCTTCTGAGACCGGTTTTCTAGGTTTGAAATTGTGAAACTTGTAGTCTCATGGGAACTCAGTTAATTGGCATAACATAGTTCACAAAGTCAATGTTCAGCATCCTATTGTGAGTAGTATTTGGTATCTTAAAAGCTTGTAAGGAGTCATGTAAGATACAGCTATCGGTCTCTACCTGTCAGGAGCACAAGATTAAGAAGTTAGCCAAAATCTGAGAGTTTGATAGCCTACATGAAGCATGACCTCATCTACCCTGAGACTGAAGAACTGGTTAGTGCCCAGTTACCACCATAGACAGATATGACTGGGGTCATAATAGATGTTCCCAGATAGAATAAGAAAATAATGTAAGAAAATAAATAAATAAAGTTCTTAAAAAAAAAAAAAGCCAAACTAACTGGACCAGGTGGCATCAGATGACTCTCTGAGACCATTCTCCTGAAATGTTCTCGAGACCTTCAACCAAAACTATCCCCTGAGATCACTGTTTAGCAAAATAGCACAGTGCCACACAAAATAAAGAATATTACTTGTGAGACTGATAATTCCCTGGGAAACAAGGATCCTGGAAATGAAACAAACAAAACATAATTAAACTATTGACACTTTGTGCCAAATATAAGTAATGTCCAGAATAAGTTGTGTGGAAATAGTCAAATGATAACCTAACTTACTGTTTAATCTTTCACCAAAAATAAAATAAAATATTAAAACAACAAAAGAAGACTAAATGAAGTACCATAAGGAAATGTACGAAGACCTATAGTTAAAAAATGGAAAGACAAGAACATGCTCAGAATTTTTCATGCTGAATGAACTGAATAATAATAATAATAATAATAATAATAAATCATTGTTATGGGTTCAACAATTATGGGAGAAAGAAGGGCTGCTTATGCACAGGGAGACAGCTCAGGGTGCGGGAGTGCATGGAGAGATGGACACAGGGAAGAGGTAGCTATCGGGAGGAGAGGGGAGCTGTTGCATTGTGGTAAATAGTAGTCATTGTCATGAGACAAAGTGTATGTGACCTGCTATATGGAAAGTGAATTTGCTCTTTAAATTTTCACCCAAATCACAAACAGAAAAATAATAACAATAATAATGTCAACTCTAAAAAACCAACCAACAAACAAACAAACAAAAAACCAGTGGGTTCAATCGTACAGACTACTGTGAGGATGGAGTAGAACTAGGCATGATTTCCTTCTATTATACATAGGTTCACTATAATTTGGAGCCTACTCAATGTCATCTAACAACATTTGTTTTACTGCATTGACAGCATTTACTGAATTCTCTTAGCAAGAGAAGCAACAGTTCTACAGAATCTAGGTTCTCAGAAGAGGAAAGGATGGAATTTATAAATTAAGAAATTTATAATTAAGAAATTGGAAGCTCTGGTAGCATAGTGCCTAAGGCACTTGACTGCTAACCAGAAGGCTGGCGGTTCAAACCCACCAGCCACTCCTGGGAAGGAAGATGGATGGGGCAATCTACTTCCGTAGTGATGCTGCCTCGGAAACCCAAGGAGGGTTCGCTATGAGTCGGTGGACTTCATGGCATATCACAACAACAACAACAATTAAGAAATTGATCCCTCCCTTCGCTCTGCCCATGTTTAGAGCCAGTATTTCACTCCAGGAGGACTGCAAGTAGAGCGTATCCCGGGATTTCAAGAGACCCACACTTCAGTTTTTTATTATGAGTACAGTGTAATACTGCAGGCGGCAGTGGTGAAGGTGGAAGGGTGTTATGCATGTGGGTCAAAAGGGGTCTGAGTCCTCCCCACCACCGAGTACCCCGCCCCCAACCACGCCCCAGACACTGCCTTTTTGGCGCCTGCCCCGCTCTCCCCTGCCGCCCCGCCTCGCCTTGCTATCCACTTCTGTTGCGGGGCCGCGCCTCAGTGTGTAGCGCTTCTCCGGGCGCCTGCGATCCCCGCCTGGGGCCCGTCGCTGCCATCTGCCCGTGGCGTGTCGCCGAGGGGCGTTCTCTTCGGAGCGGCGTCCCATTCCCCGTCCCTCACACGTGCGTGAGCGCCCCTGCGCCCCGGATGGCCAACTGGGCTCGGTCTCCGCCGCCGTCCTCGCGTTCCCGGAGGGTGACACCGCGACCCTCTTGCCGTGTGACCGCGGTGGCTGGTGTCGGGGTTGCCCATGCCCCCGCATGCTGCGGGACTGCGGCGACTCCCACGCCCACCTGCGGGGGCGGCCCCTGGGTTCCATCCGCTTCTCAGTGCCCCTCGCTTGCCCTCCTGGTCAGCAGGGCCAGAGGTCTGCTTTGGTTCCTCCGGGCCGCGGCCGTGGTGGTTCCGCTCCGCGTGCGTGTTGGTTGCGGGCCGTGCCTGTCCAACTCTGCCTCTGAGCTCACGGTCTCGAGACCTGGTGCCAGGCACGCCCCAACCCCCACTGGCAAACTCTCTCTAGGAGCTCTTGTAGCAGTACCTAAGGCACTTGACTGCTAACCAGAAGGCTGGCGGTTCAAACCTACTAGCCACTCCTCAGAAAGAAGATTGGGCAATCTACTTTCGTAGTGATACTGCCTCGGAAACCCAAGGAGGAGTCGCTATGAGTCAGGTCCAACTCGCTGGCAAAAAATAAATAAATAAATAAATAAATAAATAAAGAGATAATGTCTAGGAAACGCAAGGAAGGGTCTCTATGAGTCAGGGCTGACTTCACAGCAGTGAGTTTGGTTTTGGTTTGGTTATACCACAATAGTTCCTAATATCCTAAAGCCTGTTGATTTTTACTTTAAGCTCCTGGGGAAAAAAGGTTATGAAAGCTAGACGTTATGATCACATTATATGTCATTACATGTTGCTCATTCCAAATAGCATTAAACTGAATATAATTGCACAATGGTTAGAGTGCTTAGCAGCTAACAGAAAAGTCAGTGCTTCTACCACCAACAGCTGTGTGGGAGGAAAGAGCTGCCAATTTATTCCTGTATAGATCACAGCCTAGAAAGCGCTATAAGGTAGTACTACACTGTCACACCATTCTTCTGTCTATCATACTGTGGTGGCTCACAGCAACATGAGGCTTGAAACTATGCCACCAGTATTTCAAATACCAGCAGGGTCACCCATGGTGGACAGGTTTCAACAGAGCTTCCAGAGTAAGACTGGGAAGGACAGTGCCATCCACTTCTGAAAAACGGCTACTGAAAACCATATGAATAACAGAGAAACACTGTCTGATCTATTACTGCAAAACTTTGTCAATAGCAGTGAAACATTGTCTGATCCAGTGCCAGAAGATGAGCCCTTCAGCTTGGAAGGCGTTCAAAATACGACTGGGGAAGAGCTGCCTCCTCAAAGTAGAGTCAACTGTAATGATGCAGATAGAATAAAGCTTTCAGAACCTTGATTTGTGGAAGTGGCTTGATTCAAGTTGGGAAGAAACAGCTGCAAACATTCATTAATCATCAGAATGTGTTATATATGAAGTATGCATCTAGGGAAATTGGAAGTAGTCAAAAATGAAATGGAACACATAAAGATAACTGTCTTACCCTAGACATTAGTATGAACTATTGGACATTTTGAATCAGACAATCATATGGCCTACTATACTGGGAAGACAAATTGGAGAGGTAGAGTGTCATATTCATTGTGAAAAAGAACATTTAAAGATCTATCCTGAAGTACAATACTGTCAGTGAGAGGAAAATATCCATATGCCTACAAGGGAGACCATTTAATTCTACTATTAGTCAAATTTATTTATGTATCAGTAGTTAGAAAATGCAACCATGGTGATAGAAATGATACTAGGGATCACATGATGGCAAGACCAATGACTTACTCATTGCAAATACCTTTTGTTAACAACATAAATGCCGACTATACATGTGGACCTCACCAGATGGAATACACAGGAACCAAATCTACTACATCTGTGGAAAGAGACAATGGAGAAACTCAATATCATCAGTAAAAACAAGGCCAGGAGCTGACTATGGAACAGGCCATGAATTGCTCATATACAGGTTCAAGATTAAGCCAAAGAAAATTAAAACAAGTCCACAACAGCCAAAATACAAGCTTGATTATATCCCGCCAGAATTTAGAGGCCATCTGAAGGATTGATTTGACTCATTGGAAATCAATGACTGAAGATGATAAGTTTTGGGATGACATCAAGAACATTATACATGAAGAAAATAAAAGGTCACTAAAAAGACAAGGAAGGAAGAAATGGATGTCAGAAGAGACTCTGAAACTTGCTCTTTTAGAGTCGCTAAAGCAAATGTAAGAAACTATGAAATAAGAGCTGAACAGATTTCAAAGGTTGCTCAAGAAGACAAAGTAAAACATTGTAGTGAAATGTGAAAAGACCTGATATTAGAAAATCAAAAGGGAAGAATATGTTCAACATCTCTCAAGTTGAAAGAACTGAAGAAAAAAAAATTAAAGCCATAAATTGCAATATGGAAGAACTCTATGGGCAAAATATTCAATGATGCAAGAAGCGTCAGAGAAGATGGAAGGAATACAAAGAGTGACTGTACCAAAATGAATTGTTCAACAACCATTTCAGGAGGTAGCATATGAGGAAGAACCAGTGATCCTGAAGGAATTAATCTAAGTGGCACTGATGGAATTGGCAAAAAAATACAAGGCACCAGGAATTGACAATACCCATTCAAATGTTTCAGCAAACAGATGCAGTGCTGGAGGTGTTGACTCATTTATGCCAAGAAATTTGGAGGACAGCTACCTGGCCAACTGGAAGAAATCCCTATCTGTGGCCATTCCAAAGAAAGAGGATCCAAAAGAATGTGGAAATGATTGAACAATATCATTAATATCACATGCAAGTAAGCATTTACTGAAGATAATTCAAAAATGGTTGTAGCAATATATTGACAGGAAACTGCCAGAAATTCAAGCTGGATCCAGATGAAGACATGGAATGAGGGATAAACCAAACCGAACTCACTGCCATCAAGTCAGATCCAACTCATAGCAACCCCTCTTTGGGTTTTTGAGGTAGTATCACTACGGAAATAGATTGCCCAACCTTCCTTCCAAGGAGTGGTTTGTGTGTTTGAACCAGCAGCCTTTTGGTTAGCAGTCAAATGCCTTAGGCACTACACCACCAGAGCTCCTGCAATGAGAGAGATCGTTGCTAATATCAAATGGATCTTGGCTGAAAGCAAAAAAAAAATGTTCACCTGTACTTTATTAACTACACAAAGACACTGGACAGTGCAGACAGTCACAAATTATGGATAACATTGTGAAGAAGGGGAATTCTAGAACACTTGATTGCACTCATGAAGGTCTGGTGGCACGGGGCTTAACCTGGCTGCTAACCAAAAGTTCTGGTAGTTTGAGTATTTTGAATATTTTTCACCAACACCACAATTCAAAAACATCAATTCTTTTTAGGTCTTCTTCATTTATTGTTCAGCCTTCACATGCATATGAGGCAAGTGAAAATATCATGGCTTGGGTCAGAAGCATATTACTCTTCAAAATGGCATATTTGTTCCTTAATACTTTAAATAGGCCTTTTGCAGAAGATTTGCCCAGGGCAATAAGACATCTGATTTCTTGACTGCTGCTTTCATGGGTGTTGATTGTGGATTCAAGTAAAATGAAATCCCTGACAACTTTATTCTTTTCTACATTTTTCGTGATGTTACTTATTGGTCCAGTGTGACACTTTTTGTTTTCTTTGAGAAGTAATCCACATTGAAAACAGTAATTTTGTTGTTCATTATTAAGTGCTTCAAGTCATCTTCACTTTCAGCAAGAAAAGTTGTGTCATCTGTGTATTGCAGATTGTTAATGAGGCTTCCTCCAAACCTGATTCTGAATTCTTCTTCATATAGTCCAGCTTCTCAGAGTTTTTGTTCAGCATACATATTTCATAAGTATGGTGAAAGCATACACACCCTTCCTGACTTTAAACCATGCAGTACTCCCTTGTTCTATTTGAACGATAGCTTCTTACTCTATGGAAATGATCCTCATAAGCACAATCCAACCAATCCCAAAATCAAACTCACTGCCAATAAGTCAATTCCAACTCATAGAGTCTCCTATAGTGTTTCCTAGCTGTAAATCTTTATGGATGCAGAAGTCTTTTTTCCACAGAGCATCTGGTGGATTCAAACCACCAGAACTTTTGGTTAGCAGCCAGGTTAACCCTGATGCCACCAGAGCTTCTTGAGTAGAATCAAGTGTTCTGGAATTCCCATTCTTCAAAATGTGATCCATAATTTGTTACACTGTTGCAACCATTTTTGAATTATCTTCAGTGAATGGTTACTTGCATGTGATATTAATGATATTGTTCAATCATTGCCATGTTCTTTTGGATCATCTTTCTTTGGAATGGGCACCGATAGGGATCTCTTTTAATCTGTCAGCCAGGTACCCGTCCTCCAAATTTCTTGGCATAAATGAGCATCTGTCCTGGAAGAAGTGCATTCAGAATGCCCCCTAGAAGCCAAAATGGCTAGACTGCATCTCATCTACTTTGGACATGCTGTCAGAAGGAACCATTCCCTGGAGAAGAATATCATGGTTCATAAAATAGAGGGTGAGCAAGAAAGGGATGACCCTCAAGGAGAGTGATTGACACAGTGTCTGCAGCAATGGGTTCAAGCATAGCAAGGATTTTGAGGATGGGACAGGACCGGGCATTGTTTCATTCTATTGTACATAGGGTCACTATGAGTCACAGCTGACTGCACTGCAACTAACCACAATACTGTCATATAAGATTCCTATGAGTTGGAGTTAACTCAATGGCACACAACAACATATAATATGCTACAAAGCAGAAGAAAATTAACAGGAGAATTATACACACACACACACACACACATATTTGCATTCTAGGAAAGACTTTTTTTGTTTTGTTTGTGTGTACCCATTTCTAAAACAACATTTACCCGCATTTCTGGACTCAAAATTTAATTTACTTTTAATAATTACCATAATTTATTTATCCAGTGCAATGTTGTTGTTGTTGTCGTTATGTGCTGTCGAGTCAGACCCGACTCATAGCGACCCCTCCTTGGGTTGCCGAGGCAGTATCACTATGGAAGTAGATTGCCCCATCTTCCTTCCAAGGAGTGGCTGGTGGGTTTGAACCGCCAGCCTTCTGGTTAGCAGTCAAGTGCCAGAGCTCCCATCCAGTGCAATATGGGTAGATATTTCAATGCTTCTATGCTTTTACTACTAAAAACTAAAATCTAAGCATTGAGGAGTTTGAATAGTTAGAGAAATTTACTTATTTTTTTTCTTATTGTATTCTAGGATTATATGGGGAGAATAATGGAATAATGGAAAACAGCTTAAT
The DNA here is from genome assembly GCF_000298275.1 of Orycteropus afer afer. Lineage (NCBI taxonomy): Eukaryota > Metazoa > Chordata > Mammalia > Tubulidentata > Orycteropodidae > Orycteropus > Orycteropus afer. Next base: position 1,346,828 of record NW_006921702.1, on the reverse strand, counting down.
ATCAATCCTAGAACTGCTTTAGTTTCTTTTTAAACTCTGAAACTGGCATTCACTTTAAATACTTCTGGCCTGCTTTTGTAAGAATCATATGATTCCTTTATTTAGAGATGGTCTTTGTTTCTAGTCTAAAGTTAAAAACTAGGATAACAGAAGCATTCTTGCCTGACAACATAATTTGCATCTGTGAGGTTCTCCATAAAGAAGAGGCAAAGTCAGAGTCACTGAACATGTTTCTAGGCAGGCCACAGATGGCCAGTTAAGTGCATCAATTCCCACAAACACATGCAACATCCTAGAACCACTGATTACAGCAATGTTACTAGAAAAGATTTTTCAAATTTGAATGGCTAAAATGACAGTTTCCTTAAAAAACTTTAAAAAGAAAAAATAATGAGATTAAATTTAGTAACTCATGTTCATTCTTAGAAAGAGCACAAATACAATTCATGACTGATACTTTCTTAATGTCAAGTTTATAGATTAAGGTGATATGCCAAACATACTGAAATGTAATTCATTGATTTTGTAATTTTTTTTTTTTTTTTTAATAATTACTTGTTTGGCTTTGGGAATAGTCTAAGACTAGTCACCAACCTCAGATACTCTGATTTAACTGCTCTGGAGTACAACTTGGACATCAGTATATTTTTATAAAATGACCTGCCTAGATGATTTGTCATTATGTGCCTTGAGTTGCAATATTGAGAGATTCTATGGGAAAAATATTGAATGATGCAGGAAACATCAAGAGAAGATGGCAGGAATACACAGAGTCACTGTACCAAAAAGAACTGATCGATCTTCAACCATTTCAAGAAGTGGAGTACAACTTGAACAACAGAATATTTTTATAAAATGACCTGCCTACATGATTTAATGCTTGTGCTTACTCACTGATCTGCACTGAACACTTTCCCTTGTTACCCTCCCGAGAGGGATCGGGTCTCCAGGAGCAAGGTGGGCACAGGCGGGCTTGTGTTTACTCACTGATCTGCACTGAACACTTTCCCTTGTTACCCTCCCAAGAGGGACCGGGTCTCTGGGAGCAAGGTAAGCGCGGGTGGGCTTGTGCTTAGTCCCCGGGAGCGAGGTAAGCACGGGCGGGATTGTGCTTAGTAACCGGGAGCGAGGTAAGCACAGGTGGGCTTGTGCTTACTCACTGATCTGCACTGAACACTTTCCCTTGTTACCCTCCTACATATATTGTAGCAGGCCGGAAGAGCAGGAGAAAAGGGTAAAACCCAGGAAGCCAAAGAGGAGCAATCAGCCAAAGGAATTAGGTGAGGAGGGGAAACTCAGGCCTGCCCAGAGTAGCAGGCCGGAAGAGCAGGAGAAAGGGAATTAAAAGACAGGAAGCCAGACAGAGGAACAGTCAGCCATAGGGACCCAGGTGGGGGGGGATAAGAGAGGTCTCCAACAGCAGGACAAACTTGTCTGTCGGTTTGTCCTACTGTGGTGACATGCAGACGTGAGTTTTGAGGCTGAGCCTCTGGTGTTT
>NW_006921702.1:1329177-1332312 GCF_000298275.1 Orycteropus afer afer | reverse complement strand
ACCTGATTCTGCTTCATAGGGTGCAGTCCAGTCCTCCACACATAAGGTTGGTATATCTTTTTTTTTCCTTTTTCATATACAGTGTGGCCTATACAACAGGTTCCCTTTCTTAGTGACAGTTTCCTGGAAACTGAGGTTGCAAAGATATCTTGGCAGAAAATAAAAAGCAGATACTTTATTTCATTGATATACTTTCCTACAGCAAAATATGAGTATCAACTCCCTAGTTGTGATCTTATTTTTCAATGAATCATAAAACCATACTGTGAGGCAAGTGGTGGTTCAGTGCAAATTTATCACTTTCCGTACAGGAGACTAAGGTGCTTTGATGGTGCAGTGGATAAGAAATTTAGTTGCTAACCAAAAGATCAGCATGTCAAATCCACCAGCTGCTCCATGGAAGGAAAATGAGGAAATCTGCTTCTGTAAAGTGTAAAGGGTTATAGTCTTGGAAACCCAAGGGGTGTCACTATGAGTCAGAATTGACTCAATGGCAGGGGTTTAGTTTGTTTTGTTTATGTAGGATACCTGGGATTGATTACCAGCCAAACCCCCTCAAATGTTGCCCCCACCACTCTGTCAGTGTAGGATTGCATGTTGTTATGATGATGAGCAGGTTTCAATGAGTTTTCCAGACTAAGAAAGACTAAGAAGGAAGTCCTGGCAACCTACTTTTCAAAAGTCAGTGAAAATCCTGTAGATTACAACAGTCTCATTCTGTTTTGCTTGGGACCTCCATGAGTCAGTAACAACTCTCAAGCAGCTAAAATCAATAACAAGATTACCAGAAAACACCAATTGCACACATTGTGCTTTTGAGTAATACCTCTTTTCAGTCAATAGAAAAGAGTAAATTAATATTCATCTCAAAAATTAAATTTTAAAAATAGAATCACTGAAAAGATGTCAGTGGCCATTTTTCCAGGGATTTAAGATCTGCAGTAGGCATATTTAGCCTCCTGAACAAACCTTTCCCAGCTGTTTCTTTGAATTATATGCTTCAGATACCAAAAAAAAAAAAAAAAAAAGGCACAGTAGGCTCATTGTGCGTTCTCCTCAATTATCAATTATTTCTTTAAATGATTAAAATTAGAGTAATAGACCAGATAAAATGAAAAAAAAAAAAAAAAAGAGAGAGAGAGAGAGAGAATTACTGAAGTCTTAATGGATGAAATAAAAATGAACTGTCTGATTATGCATTATTTCCTTACAGCATGAGATATCTTCACTGGTATCAGTATATGATCCATAGGTCTTTTGGTTGAGGATTCAGCTTCAAGGGATGAAAGCTTAATTTTTTCCCTTCCATTTTATCTCCTTCACCTAACATAATACTAAGTAACTGTATACCAGATAAGTTACTGAATTAATGATGATGATTGTTTCAGTCAGCAAGCTGGGATTTGGGTTAAATCATTAAAGTAGAGAACATGGAGAACATGGGAAGGCATGAGTCACAGTGACCTTTTAAATTCTAGTGGTCTTGAGTACTGGAACAGAAGTATTTTCACGTACCATCTACTGAGACACCAGGTGTGAGTGCTAATAGAATAGATTCAATTTGGAGAACAAATCAGAGGTCTTAAAGTTAGAATTTGGCCCAAAGTATGATTTTTAGGAGCATGACTAAATCCTAAATGCAGGTGGCATAAAAGCTATTAATACAGTCTAGTACCTAGCTAGGAGCTCTGGTAGCATAGTGCCTGAGACACTTGACTGCTAACCAGAAGGCTGGTGGTTCAAACCCACAAGCCACTCCTCGGAAGGAAGGTTGTGCAATCTACTTCTGTAATGATACGTACCACCTTGGAAACCCAAAGAGGGGTCACTATGAGTCGGGTCTGACTTGATGGCACATAATAACACAACAGTACCTAGCAAGGAACTAGAGTAGAACTAGACCTCCAGGAGGGCCTCCAGTTCATCTGTCTGTGAGAAACTGAAGGTAAAAGAGGTGATCAGGAGCTTATGCTTCACTCTGTCACTGGACTGTTTGGCCTGACTCCCAGAGACAAAAACATCCTCTTGGAAGCATTTTTCTTTTCCTAAATATTCCCTACACTTCTTCTCCACCACCCATCTGTCAGTTTTTCATACTGTGGTAGCTTTAGTGTTTCTATACGCTGGAAGATATGCCACTAGTATTTCCAATACCAGCTCTCAATCATGGAGGACAAGTTTCAGTGGAGCTTTCAGACTAAGACAGACTATGGAAAAGGCATAGTGGTCTATTTTTGAAAATCAGTCAATGAAAATCTTATGAAACATTGCCCATCTTGCTTACTTATGACAAGTTATCAGAAGGGATAAATGACTAGAGAAGAACACAATGCTGGATGAAGCAGGTAGGGGAGGGTGAGGCAGAGCCTCAGTGAGATGGATTGGCATGACAGCTGTGACAATGAACTTGAACAAGCCGGTCAGTGATCATGAAGATGAAATAGTGCTGGAAATATTTCATTCTGATGTTCATAAGTCGTCGTGAGTTGGAGTTGACTCCACAGAATCTATCTACACTTCTTATATGGTGTCATTTTCCATATCCTGCCAACTCTAATAATCACCATTCCTATGTCAAGCTTCACCCATAGCTGCATCCAATCATTACACCTAACTTTCCAGGAGTCTAAAAAGACAGGTCTTTAATGAAAATTCAGTGAATTTGCTTCACCAAGCAAAGAGTAGAATACTGCAAAGATGCTAAATCAATAGCCAAAGATTTCTGAGAAAAACAGATCAGTAATGCCAGGATAGATGTTGTCTATTTAAATTAATTTCCTTCCACTCAAAAAAATTTCTCCTCACAACACTATGATTTTGATGAAGTCAATCAACACATTATTTAACTTGATATAATTTGCAATTGGATCTATAACTAACTTAGAAAATGTCTCTGTTTTTTCCTCAGAGTTCATTTTACTACAGTTCTTCAGCAGGAACTAGGGGAAAAAAAAAAAGAAAATAAGGAAAAAATAAGTCTTAATACATGTACTGAAGTTTTTATTCGTAGAATTTCCCATTCAAAGAGAAAGTATATGACTATATAATTATATTATATATATTATATATATATATATATAGCTGTGGTAGCATAGTGCCTAAGGCACTTGACTGCTAACCAGAAGGCTGGCGGTT
>NW_006921702.1:1299673-1328979 GCF_000298275.1 Orycteropus afer afer | reverse complement strand
ATATAATTATAAAGGCATGATTGAGAAAAAAATCTGTTTACTCTCCTCATTCTGATACTTGCATCCCTAACATCTCCAAGTGTCCTAGACCTTAGACAGAAGTTGCAGGATCTCAAAGGAGATTTTTTAAAGCTTTAATATTATTATCTGGGTCCCCCTAGGCAGGTTTCCCAGTTCCTGCTTCTCTCCCATCTTTTAATATAAAGACTGTTAGAGATGCCGAGACCTGTAATTTTCCAAAGCCCTGAAACATTACTCCTCCATGTTACCAACCCTTGCTTCTCCTGATTCATGGCTGTAACTACCTTTCTGGCACATTGAAGACTGGACACCAGAATAAAAGAAACAAACCAAACTCACCACTATCAAGTTGATTATTATCATAGCCAATTACATTAGGTTTCTAAGGCTATAAATCTTTATGGAATTAGATTGCTTGTCTTCCTCTTGTGGAGCAGCTTGTGAGTTTGAACATCCAAACTGTTCATCCAAATGCCTTAACCACTATGCCACTAGAGCTCCTTGGACAACAGGGTATAGTCCCCTTAATCTCTTATTGAAAGGAGCCCTGGTGGAGCTATGATTAAGGTCTTGACAGCTAAGTGAAAAGTTAATGGTTTGAACCCATCAAATGACTCCTCAGGAGAAAGGCCTGGTGATCTGCTTCTATAAAGATTCCAGCCAAGAAGATCTTATGAGGAGGCATTTCTACTGTCATAAAAGTTGCTATGAGTAGGAATCAACTTGACAATATCTATCAACAACAGCAACCAAGCCCTCTGTTGGAGGAAAGGACCAAGCGTCACTAGGGGTTCCCTCAATGCACATTTCTGCCCCTGCTACAGAAGGCACTGCGGCTCCCTTTCCTTTTTCGAAATTTCTCCATCTTTCATCCTCAAGTTCTCTGACACTTTCTTTCAGATTTTTCCTGCTCTGTCTATATTTTTAAGTCCCTAAACTGGGCACAGCACAAGACAGAAGAAAAGCTCTCAAGTTTCTTTACATTTTGTTTTATTTCTGCATTTTCTTCTAGAGAGTGGGGAGGAAGTGTGCACTGCTGCACACAACGATTTTCAAGTCACAGTGCAGAGCTCACAGACTGTCCCTTCCCCAGTTCTTCTGCAGAGACCTCATACTCTGTTGCTAAGACCTGCCTGCTTCCTAAGGCAAGTGCCGCACCAATAGCTTTTAGGATTTATGTCTCACCTGTCTACCACCACAAGGAGCTCTGGTGGCACAGTGCCTAAGGCATTTGACTGCTAACCAGAAGGTTCAAATCCATCACCCTCTCCATGGAGGGAAGACACGATGATCTACTTCTAGAAAGATTTACCTCCTGGGAAATCCAATGGAGGTCACTATGAGTTAGAATCGACTTGATGGCTGTGGGTTTTCTACCACCACAGTCACTGGGTGCTGAAAAAGGGTAACCCACTTGTATGTAACAGAAGGGATAGTGTTTCAGCCCCACCCACAGGGGCCTTGGAAGAAAGGCCTAATGATCTACTTCCAAAAAATCAGCAAATGAAAACCCAACAGAGCACAGTTTTAAACTGACACACATGGGGTTGTGATACTTTTCAGTGAACTCAATGATAACTGGTTTGTTTACCACTGTCATAGATTTGGCTTTCTGAATTTCTAATAAAACAAAACGCTAAAACAAAAACAGATAAAAAGAAAAGAGGAAACGTTTCCTGGTCTACCTTAATACAGGGATAAAACAGTGACCCAAGGAGTCTGGTGGGACAAGAGGTGATAGGCCACTCCAATACTAGTCATGGTGTCAAAACTTGGAGAAGAGAGCTGGACAGAGAAACCTACCTAAGAGGACTCTCATTTTGGTTTTGGTAACCAGAATTCTGACAAAGTTGTGCCTGCTGACCTTCCTGGCTCGACAATTCCCCTACCAGAAGAAAAAATATTATATACATATTTTTTTATCTGGATCTTTTTTAAGGCAGCTGAAATTTAAATATACCTTTAAACAGTATTGGAAATTTGAGGGTTCTAGTTTATCTCAAAAGGATCAAATTCAGAAAGAAAAAAAAGACATATAAAAATAAGTTGAAAAACAAGCTTATTTTGGTTAATACACGTACCCATGTTTGTTCCTCCAGCTCACTGGTCACATATCTAGCATAAAATCTACTAGGTGAAAGTGTGAACTCTCACTGTCTGGTGTTCATTATAGCATCTGGAGGAAAGAATGGGACTTTCATTTGCCATGCTAACCTTCCTTAGATAGAGTGAAAGCAATCAATCTCAGGATACAGAGTAAAGCATCAGAAAATGTAGAAAGAAGCAAAATATCCATAAGTAGGTCTTTTAAGAAATGTATAAATTATTCAAACACACAACTATCCAATCTAACTAGAACACTTAATGATTTACTTTTATCTGGTTCAAGATCACATGCTGTGATCTTTGCTGTAACTGTCCTTAATCGTGAAAACATGATAAAATCTGTAAATCCTTCCTGCTACATGCACATTTTGCTGCCTAGGAGGATTTTATGTGGAGATGAAATCATTTGTATCTGGATCAGAACATTTGCTTCTTGTCACCAAATGTTCTCAACATCCCTTGGTCTTTCCTAAACCTACTGTGATTTGGCACCATTGCTCTTTACTTATTCAAAATACAGATAGGTCTGGTGGCATATGAATAAAAGGGCAACACTGTTAACCCAAAACTTATAAAATGAAACTCCACATCTGTGTCCTAACAGGAATAAAGCACCACATTTATATATAAAAATAATTAAGTTTTTGTTGCTAAACAAAACACATATCTACTGTGTAGAAGAGTAAGGTCAGGAGAAAGTCAGATGGGCAAGATCATTTCTGACCACGTCAGGGAGAGTTTCCCCTTCTGTCACCTCAAGGCAAACCTCAGCAGCTCCCCAGCCAGTGAGGGGCTAGTGGAGCCTTTCAGTCTTCTGAGAGCCTCTGTGGGCCACAGCTGTTCTGTATGTGGAAGAATAATGTGGTCAGTGCAGTGATCATGTTAGAAATAAAATACATTCAAAATACAATAAACACCAAGATTCTAATAATAAAAGCAGATCATGGAACCTGTTAAACTTTTTTAGCAACAGGGCTATGGAGATGAAAGCAAAAACAGACTAGTTAAGAAACAAGCAGATAAACCTTCAGAATTTAGTGTTGAGACGGATGTTTTCCAATGTTGTTTTGGAAGTGTCATCTTGGATCAACCATTTAATGCACTGGAACCAAATGTAGGAAGACAATATGAAATCAGAAACAGAAGTGGGTAGATTTATTTTCAATTCTGAAATTATTCAGCAAAATCTCAGTAGGAATTAGCTCAGTCTCATAGCTGTAAGCAAACAATCAAAGGCAGGAAAACTATGCTTGACTTGAACGATGGTGAAAACGCTTTCTCCCCAATTCAACTTTATTTATATTTTTATTTATTTATTTATTTTTATTATGCTTTAGGTGCAAGTGTACAGAGCAGAGTTTGTTTTACATTCAACATTACATGTACATTTAGTTTCACTCCCATTTACCATTCCCAACTCTAACTCAGTTTCCTCCCCTCCCTGCCCAGTAACCTTCCCCCCCCATCCCATGCCCCTCATAGTTATGCACTCCTGTTTGTCTTGCATTTCCTCCATGTGAATGCTGCCCCTCTGGTGCCCTGTGGTCGATTGCTCCAAGGGATGAATTTCCATAAAGTATGTGTGTGTGTCACCTTGGGGTGAGTGGTCTGGATGTACATCTGGTTCACTATTGGGCTGAGAGCCAGACCCTGGGAGTGAGTTTTATTCCAGGCCCAGAATGTATCCCAGGACCATAGTATCGGGGGTCTCACCAGACTCCATCTGGCCAGTAATTCTGGACATTATTGAGTTTTTGGATTTTGTTCCATGTTTTTCCTCCCACTCTATCCAGGATCTCCAGATTTGATCCTTTCCTGAGTGGTTGGCATCAGTAGTCAGGCACCATCTAGTTCTTCTGGTCTTGAGGGTCATCATGTCATAGGGCTGGTTGCTTCCAAACGTCTTTGCTTTTTTTGCACTGTTCTTTACTTCTCACAATAGGAGACCATTAGCTGCATATTAGATGGCCACTTGAAAACCATTAAGACCCCAATTGCTGCTCACCAATGTAGGATGAGGAACAAGACTTTTATGTATTTTGTTGTGCCAATTGAGTCTGGTGTCCCCCAATACTATGGTCCTGAGTTGGTAGATCCGTTGGATCTCTCTCCCACAGTGTCTGGCTATCTGTGAGGGATTACTCTAAGTCTTCGGTTGTTTCTGTAAGGATTGCGGATATTTTGTATCACTGGTATCTATGCAAGATTAGCTTCTGCTGAATTGAATCTATCCTTGGTCTAGAGTATACTCCTATTCACTGACCCCTATCTGATCTTTTCAGATGTTTATGTGTTTATCTGTAACCTGGTGTTTGGTGTCAATGGAAATGCAGTATTGTGGATACACTGGTTGGTATTAGCATCTGTCATCTATATCTTATGTGCACAATCTGGTGTCCTTCCTTTTCCTAATTTCCCAATTCAACTTTAAATTTAAGATGTACATTCAATGTTATCCTGAATAACATAAAGAAAGGATGGTTTTCATAAACCAATTCCGTAAATGCATAGTCAAGAGAAGCCCAGATAAACAAGGCTGTTATACATACATGTTGTTGTTAAGGACCAGTTGTTAGGAACCAGTTGAACTGGTTCTGATGTATTATAAACCCATGTACAACAGAATGAAACACTGCCTGGTTCTGTGCCATCCTCACAGTCTTTGCTATGCTTGAGTCCACATTACAGCAATTGTACCAATCTATCTCATTTAGGGTCTTCCCTTTTTTGCTGATCCTCTTTTTACTAAGCATAATATCATTCTCCAGGGACTAGTCACTTTTCATAATATGACCAAAGTACAAGAAATTAATTCTCCCCATTCTTGTTTCCAAGGCTTATTTTGACTGCACTTTTTCCAAGACAGATTAGTTTGTTCTTCTAACAGTCCATAGTATTTTTAATATTTGTGAGAAAATGAGTACATAGGATAGAATAAGGTAGACTGAACACATGGTAGAACAGAAGAAGTTTCAACTGTATTTTTAATGAAGATTTCTCAGTAGTTTAAATAAATTCAGAAAGACTCTATATTATTGATTCATATTGTAATCTCAGTGCTTAACTGGAATATTTTGAAGAGTTTGATTCTTATATTGGTTTTCTCCAGCATCAGTATATCAACATCAATAGAAAATAATTACACCATGGCTCTTGTTATCATGTAATTTTTGGTTATGTTGTCACAACTCTGGTGATTTATTTCAAAGAAACTCCACACAAAATTCCCTATAAACCTCCTATTAGCAGCTTGTTAAAATAACTATTCATTTAGTGTAATTATTTATCTATTTTCCCCATAACTCCAACTCCAATATATAGACAAAAGTTACACATTTTATACTTTTCTATCCATTCTCCCTGATCTAATTTTTTCTCTATATCATGACTAAAGTATTATTATTACCATGAATTCAATCATACATTGCTCTATAATGATATACTTTTTTGGTTTTGTTTCAGTGGCTAATTATTAAATCATTAAATGATTTTACTATGGTTATTTTTATTTAAAGTTTCAATTATATTAATTGATAGCTACCATCAGTTAGAAAGTTTGTTTTCTCAGGATTATAAATGTCTTGGGCAAGATCTCACAAGTACATACAAGTTTAAGAAAAAAAAAATGAGGCCTCTACTCTCTAAATACTATGATCCTTATAAGAACATGAACATAGAATGTGAGAAAGTGTTTATGTTTGGAATCTATTTTTCAGTACCTAAATGTATGATATTTACTATTTTAGTAAATCCAAAATTTAAACTAACCTCAAATATTTATACTATACAAACCAAAACCGGTTGAATTTAAGCACTTTTTAACAACAACAGCAAAAAGCTCAAATCCACAAATTTTAGTGGAACTCCTTTTAACTCTTTCATGACCCATAGAATATACATGTCTCACTTATTATTATTATTATTATTTTTTGCTTCTTAGGCTTATTTAGAAGCTACTTTCTAATTAATGTATGTGCAGCTTGAAGAGGAAAAAATGGGTGTGTGCCTCAAGTAACAGTTTTTAAAGGTTATTATTTGAGGTTGTGCATCCTGTGGAATTATATGTGTCCCAATAACCTTCATATGAGTCCACAAGAGATTTATGACTCAATGACCAGTGGGACAAATGCATTCCACCAATTCTACCAGAAGGTGTATGCATCTCACTACTCCTATCTTCAGGAGCTCTGGTAGCATAGTGCCTAAACCACGTGACTGCTAACCAGAAGTCTGGTGGTACAAACCCACTAGCCACTCCTCAGAAGGAAGATGGGGCAATCTACTTCTGTAGTGATACTGCCTTGGAAACCCAAGGGTCACTATGAGTTGGGTCCAACTCGACAGCACACAACAACAACAACAACAACTCCTATCTTCAGAGGCCAGAGGAACATACTCAATAATTTAGCATGCATTCCATTAATGAGAAAACATTTTTTTTCACCAAAAAAAAAAAAAATTTGGTCATGAAAGTGTTAATTTCAAAAGTAAACCTCCTTTTGTATTCTATTTATTCCATAACTCATAGGAAACAATAAGCATCTGTATTATTAAATAAAAGACCCAAGAGCAAACTTAACAACTATGAAGTTAAAAGATCATTTCTTTTCCATGTTAGACACATCTCTCTGTCCAATGTAGAAATAGATCGGTTTTCAGCAGTGAAGTATGTGAGATGATTTTCCAGAAACTGTAGAGTTTCCATTTACCTATTTCCCAGAAGTCCTTGGACCTTCTAGAACTTTTGGTACAAATGGCAGGTTTTGCAGCCATAAACAGCTGTTTCCATGACAGACTTCCAAAACACTCTAGTACCCAAGTGAATATCCTAGCTCTTTCACAAGGTAGGTGATTGAATAAAATCATTCCACCCCTTAGAACTAAAATAATTCATAATAGGAAAAAGGTTATTCTTATCAGACAGGGTTTTTATGAGAGCGAGAGAAAAGAATCCAGAGCATCTGATTCACAGAGGATTTTCAATATATGATAGTCACATTTCTAGATTGCCTTGAAATCAATGGAAATTTTCCACTCATTCTCCTTTTTGATTAATTTTCATATACTGATGCAGAATACATAAATCACCAATGAGCTTTTAAAGTCAATAACATTGTTATTTGCTTTGAATATAAGATGGGGAACAGGAATCTTTGTTTTAGTCAAGATCAGTTTTTGACATATAGTAGGTTTTCCTTACATATTTGATGAATAATTGACTGTCATTTGCCATCATCTTACAAATACAATTTTTCTAGAGGAATGTCAATTTATAATGCTTTGAAACTCCTTATTTAGACATTAAAATATAAGGAAGCTACTTCTGTTTCTTGGCCTGAAATTTATCTTACCTGACACCCAGAAACTCACTTTGTAGCCAACACATTTGATCTTTCTAAGGTAAATTAACCCTTTTATCAGACTAGATGAAACATGATTTAAGGAACTGGAACAATATCTGGGCATAGTTTCTTTCTGAAGCATATTATCTTGAATGATTCATCCTATCAGTTACCATTTCAAAGACTAGATGAAGATGAAATTCTGGGAAGTATATAAAAAGCACAGTAAAATAAATTACAAACAAACTTAAAAGCATTTTTGAAGGCAAACATTAAAATGAGGTAGATTGTTCACCAGAAACAAATGATAATTTAAGCACATTTGCATTCTCTGTTGTTTAACTAAATTACGTATTAGGTATAGCATTTGTCTATTTATCAGTCAGCATTGTTAAAAAAAAAAAAAACTAAAAACAAATGTCAAGTGGCTGAATAAACCAATGAAATAATGAAGGAGGGAAAGAACAGATTTAAGGTTGTCCATATTGCTCACTTCAACCAAAAAACAAACCAAACTCACTCAGTTTAGACTCATAATGACCCCTTATTGGGTTTCCAAGGTGGTAAATTTTTATGGAAGTAGATTGCCCAGCCTTCCTTCCAAGGAGTGGCTGGTGGGTTTGCCCCGTCAGCCTTCTGGTTAGCAGTCAAATGCCTTAGGCACTACACCACCAGAGCTCATTATTTAGAGGATAAAACAAATGTTATGGAATTAGATAGTTCAGGATGAGTTTTCTTTCTCCAATTAATTTTCCAGACATACTAACACTCCAGCTATCAACTAAACAGATAGTAACTAGAACAATCTATGGAGCCGGATACACAGAGACCCAGTGAGTACAAGTCTATTTCATGTCACACAGATAGTTAATGGTGAGAGTGGGGCTGAGATCCTATAGCCTATACTCAGATATTGTAGAAGAGAGCTATCTACTCATAATTTTCTTCCTTTTTACCTGCCCAGGAATTGGAGCTACAGTAGAGCTTTGAGTCATGGTAGTTGATAGCACATCAGTCTCTCTAACCTCTAAGTCAGATTGGTGAGTGGGTCTGCTCAGGGCTGCCTTCCTTAAGTTTTGCTGCTGAAATCCTACTTCCGTAGTGATACTGCCTCGGAAACCCAAGGAGGGGTCGCTATGAGTCAGGGCTGACTTGACGGCACATAACAACAACATTACTACGGAAGTAGACTGCCCAACCTTCCTTCTGAGGAGTGGCTAGTGCGTTTGAACCACCAGCCTTCTGGTTAGCAGTCAAGTGCCTTAAGCACGTAGCAATTGTCTCCTGCAGACAATTTCACTTGCATTCCTGATCAATTTAAATAGTATGCTACATTGATTTGAAATAAGCTGTATTACAAAACGTGCTGAAAGATCTTATTTAAAGAGCCCTCATTAAATTCCCATCTTCTGTTGGTATCATTAATCCTAGTGTGCTTTAGGGTTGCACCCTCTGTATTCAGTTCCTTATATTTTCCTTGTATTCATTACTAATTTCTCATTAACACTGACTCATTTGATTCACCCATTTTATTCTAAGAGTGCATCTGTGTTCTACCGGCTACTATGCTCAGAGGCAAGTGTTTGAGGCATCTTCAGAGATGATTGTGGAACAGGTACAAGAAATGTTGGCAAATAATGAATTTACAGCAATTCAAAAAACTCTAAGGAATCATTTTTGCTAAGTCAAGTTTTTCTGATTCTACAGGACTCCACTAAAATCTGTATTCTCTCTCTATTAAAAAAAAAAAAAAAAAGCACACAAGTAAAGCCCAGATTTCAAGTAAACATACATTCAGGATTATTTTAGAAGCTATGCATGTATTTCAATATCTGGAAGAAATGTAACTAATCTCTGGGTTAAAATTATGTCTCTATGTATGTATCATTACCTATATAATGCTGAGCAAGTTATTTAAATTCTTTGTTCTGTTTTCTCTCTATAAACAAAAATAATACAGTGTTTTTCTGAATTTTAAACAAGAGAAATGAAAAAAGTCAAATAGTATGTAGAGCCAGATATAGATAGAGTGAGTGAAAGAGAGAAAAAGAGAGAGAAGGAAAAGTGTTTCTCCGGTTCTCTGGACACTATGTTTTATTTTGTTTAAAAAACACAAACCTCATGTCACAAAGCTGAACTTCAGCAAATACTCAATGAGAGTATTGTATTTAGTTTATCTAAACTGTGTGCCAATATCTGTTTGACTTTTCTCAGTAACCCTGTAATATAAATATTATTATCCTCAGTTTAAGGCAAGGAAAGTAAAGTTCAGGCTATATGACTTTCTGTCAGGATGACCAAGTTAGTAAACTATATAAATAGGGTAAGCACCAAATTCCTTTGAGTTTAAATTCCATGATGTGTTGTTTTTTTAAAAAAATATTGTAATACTTCTCAGTTCTGAGCTAAAATTTAATTGTTAATTTGGAGTAAAATATTGCTCAAATGACTAGCCCATTGATAAGAAAATTTTAAAATTAATCCATCCTTCCTCTAATGATCAGAAATAACACATTCATAATATGTTTGGCTATCTTATTTGAGATGTAACAAATCGTATGCCTGTTTACCTGTTTTTGTTACTAAGACCTCAAAAGATTACAAAAAGACCAAAAAAATAAGAGAATAAGAGATACAGCAGATAAGAATTTATCTCTAGTAAAAGAACTTCTAATGGTTAAAGATTGGAGACCTTTTCTGACTCAAGCACCAGGCAAGTCAATGTTCCAAGGATCATTATTACCTCTGGTAGCATAGTGCCTAAGGCATTAGACTACTAATCAAAAGGCTGGTGGGTTTGAACCCCTCGGAAGGAAGGTTGGGCAATCTTCTGCCATAGTGATACCGCGTCGGAAACCCAAGGAGGGGTCCCTATGGGTCAGATCCGACTCCATGGCAGTGACAGACAGCCAGCCATCAACAGATGCTGGAGCCTATCTCCCTTCTTTCTCCCTAGCCTCAGAGCACTGGATGGTTTTCTTATGCTTATTACCATAGTTTCTCTGACCATCTCATCTGACAGGAAGTGGTAATGAGAGAACAAGGGTCTCTCTGTCAGATGGCTACAAGGTCACTTCTGAGACAAGAACTGGAGAAGATTGCTCCTAAGAGTGTGCACAGATTTTTTAGCTACTTCTTAATGGCAGGAACTCTGGATATCATCTTAGGGTTTGAGTATCACTGAACACTACCAATGGAGATTCTTTTCTCCTAAAACTTAATAGGCTCCTGCCCTGTTTGCTCCTAGTCAGTTCCACGTTCTCTAATCACATCAAAATATCTTGTATAAAGAGTCTTTAAACCTAAAACCTACTGTGTCCTAGCTATAGGCCTCAATGTAGTGTTCATTCTTCTAATCATTGATTTAATGTCCTTTGCCTTGAAGCAGTGAGAAATTATGTTCACAAGTTCAACCCTTCCCAAACTTTTAATGTAATTTTTGCTTTTTGCCACCAAGCATATCTTTTTGGTCTGGTAAAAAATCTAAATAAAAGATGCTTGGAAATATTACATGGTCCTATTTTATTAGTCCACCACTTGTCTGTCTGGGTGGCTTGTGTGTTGCTGTGAAGTTGGAGGCTATGTCACTGGTATGTCAATTGCCAGCAGTGTCAACCATGGTAGACAGGTTTCAGTGGATCTTTCAGACTAAGACAGATTTGGAAAAAGAAAGGGGCCATCCAATTCTCAAATAATTTGCTAGTGAAAACATTATAACTAGCAGTGAAATATTGTCTTATATATTACTGGAAAATTTTATGAATAGCCCTGACACATTGTCTGACAGAGTGCTTGAAGATGAGCATCTCAGGTTGAAAGGCACTCAAAATATGACTGGGGAGATCTGCCTTCTCAGAGTAGAGTTGACATTAATATGCAGATGCAGTAAAGCTTTCAGGACCTCCATTTGCTGATGTCACACAACTCAAAATGGGAAGAAAGAGCTACAAACATCCATTAATAATTGGAACATGGAGTGTACAAAGTTATGAATCCAGGACAATTGGAAATTGACAAAAATGAAATGGAACACATAAAGATTGATATCCTAGGTATTAGTGAGCTGAAATGAACTAGTTTTGCCTATTTTGAAGCAGACTACCTTATAATCTACTGTGCCTGGAATGATAAATTGAAGAGGAATAGTGTGGCATTCATCATCACAAAGAATGTTTTAAGATCTATCCTGAAGTACATTGCTGTCAGTGATAGGATAATATCGATACTCCTACCAGGAAGCCCAGTTAATACTACTACTATTCAAATTTACACACCAACCAGCAAAGCCAAAGATGAGGAAATTGAAGATTTTTGCCAACTTCTGCAGTCTGAAATTGACCAAACATGCAATCAAGTTGTATTGATTATCAATGGTGATTAGAATGCAAAAGTTGGAAACAAAGAAGAATCACTGGTAGTTGGAAAATAGGGGCTTGATGATAAAAAAAAATAATGCTGGAGAGCACATGACAGAATTTTGCAAGACCAATGACTTATTCATTGCAAATACCTTTTTTTTAACAACATAAATCATGGATATACACGTGGACTTCACCAGATGGAGTAAACAGAAATCAGATTGACTACATCTGTGGAAAGAGGCAACCGAGGATTTCAATATCTTCAGCCAAAACAAGACCAGGAGCAGACTGTGGAACAGACTATCAGCTGCTTATATACAAGTTCACATTAAAGCTGAAGAAAATTAAAACAAGTCCATGAGAGTCAAAAGAGGACCTTGATTACATCCCTCTTGAATTTAGAAACCATCTAAAGAATAGGTTTGATGCATTGAACACTAAAGATCGAAACCAGAGTAATTGTGGGATGACGTCAAGAACATAATCCATGAAGAAAGCAAAAGGTCATCAAAAAGACAGAAAAGGAAGAAAAGACCAAAAACGGATGTAAGAAGAGACCTTGAATGGAGAGTAGCTAAAGCAAATGGAAGAAATGAGAGAATAAAGAGCTGAACAGAAGATTTCAAAGAGCAGCTCAAGAAGACAAAGTCATTTATTGTAATGAAATGTGCAAAGACCTGGCGTTAGAAAAACAAGAAGGAAGAATACGCTCGGCATTTCTCAAATTGAAAAAAAACTGAGGGAAAAAATTAAATCCTTGAGTTGCAATGTTGAAAGATTCTGTGGGTGAGTTCCAATAAGATGGTGGAATAGGCAGACAAACTACACAGACCTTCCTCAACAACGAAAAGAGAAACCAATTAACACAGTTTTCTGGTTACCTAGTGCCATTCTGACAAGAATATACCACAAATGGGATGGCATTTACAAACAGGAGTTTATTCTTACAATTTGGAGGCTTTAAGTCTAAGTTCAAAGTGCCAGGTTCTGTGGGCTGGGTGAAAGCCCTTCAACCTTGGGGTCCAGCTCTGCCTCCTGCTTCCAGCCACTGAAGCTGGAGGCTTTTCTTCACTCAGGCAGGTACTGGCTGCTGAAACTAACAAACCCAAGGTTGACAAGTAAAAAGACACAGTCTCGATGTTCCTAACCCACACAGAAGGCCAATGCTTAAAGTCCATTGTAAGTCCCAAGGTCAGCGGAGCATGGCATGCTGCTAAACAACGACATGGATACATGCAGGCTCCAAGCCTGCCATAAGCTAGAGACCATTCCCAAAGCTGCTTCTTATAAATGGGAAGCAAACCACATACCCAAAGCAGCTACTCAGCTGCTTGTGGTAGATCCCACCATGGAGTTGATTGCCAGTCTCATCATGGGGAATAACTACCAACAGCTGCCCAGCCACTCAACCAGGTCCAACCAAGTCGACATACAACTTTAACTACAACACACAGATACAGAAGATAATCCTGGAGCCTTGAGCTGTGAAAGGAAGAATACAGAAGTGGACTAAATTCCAACTAGTAGAAGAATCTTCATGAAAACAACAAAAAATGAGACATATGGACCTCTGGTCTTTCAGTGATGTTGAAGCCACAGACAGCTTGAATGTTGCCAGGTAGTGTTAGGACCTGAGAATTTACCTAAAAAATTAGCTCTACTAGCCAGGGCCTGCATGGAGGACTCACTTGTGGCTGGTTAATAAAATGGGAAGGGGCAAAGAGGGAGAGAGTCTGAGCTGTGGATTTTTGGCTGTCCAGAGGGTGCAACCATTTTGAATGTTTACAAGCAGTTTGACTATTTTGGATATTTAAAGCAACATCATTCTCTCAGATTCCAGGGAGCTAAGGATAGGCTCCACGTTCTAGGGAAACACAAGGATATACTGGACACTGAGGACTGGAAAGGTACAATATTCCCCTTGTTGCTTTTATACCCCATACCTTCTTGGTGAAAGGAGGTGTGGCCATCCCTCACTCCCATCTAACTTCTGGGCTGGCAGGAATTCCATGCCAGTCCGTGTGCTCTGAAGGAGTCTGGGTGCCCTGCTCCACCCTACCCAGATTTTTTTTTTTTTAGTTAGTTTGTTTTTGTCTGTTTTTAAATTATTCTCTCTTTGTTGTTGTTGTTGTTCTTCTTCTTCTTTTATTATTAATGTTTATTCTTCCCTTCCCAGTCTCCAGTTTTTGACTTTTTCTCTCTTCCCTTTTCCTGATCCCCATTTTTTTTCTCTTTCTTTCTTGAGGTTCTCCCCAAGTCTTGTTTTTCCTTTTGCATTTCTCTCATTTTTTTTCTTCATAATTCTCCTACTCTATTTGAAATATCTCTAATTCCCTCTTCCCCCAGATATTGCAGGTCACCCCCCCCTTTTCAATTCTTATTTCTTTGGGCTTTTTAACACATTTCTTTCAATATTATCTCTCATTTATTGCCTTTCCTCCTTTTTTTAATTTTTTTTTTCCTTTCATTTTTTCTCTTTTAGGTGATTGTTCTTGTGTGTTTATGTGGTGTGTGTTTTTCATCCTCTTGCTTTTAACTTTTTGGATTTTTTTTTTATTGTTGTTTTTGTCTCAATGAGTGGGAAACAGCATCTGAGAGCATATGACCCAACAACAACCACAACTCCTGCAGCTCCACTTCCTGATTGAGAGCCATCATTTCCTTCTGCACTAAATGGCCAACAATACACAACCACCAATAAGTGCCTGACTTACCCTTAACTGCTCATCACAAACAGTTAACAGAGATCTGTGCAGCCACTCTCAGTCTCTATCACAAACAACAGGAGACAGGTGGTGAGTGCATATGTGTTGCCAACTAGCAAATAGAGAAGAACAATACCCTGTTTTATGTGGTAGGAAAAAAAAAAAAAAAAAAAAAAACTTGGGTGATTCACTCCAATATACAATCACTAATTGTATATTGTACACCAATGTCACAATGGATCAGAGACAACAGACCATTACACTCCACACAAAGAAGCAAGATAAAGAGGTAGAAACAAGAGACCAGGATACAGACCCAGAACAATCCCTGAGGAAGAGGCAGCTTTGGAATTCCCTGAGAAGGAATTCAAAAGAATTATGTTTAGGTATCTTCAATGGATTGAGAGACAGATCAAGGAAAACACTGAAAATAATTAAGGAAAACACAGCCAAAACCATAGAAGTATTTCAGGAGAAAATACAAGAACAAAATTACAAAATAAATGAAAAATTATAAATGATACAAAATCTACAGATAGATATCCAGGAGATTAATACTAAATTTTCCAAAATAGATAACACATTGAAAGGGCAAAGGAGTAGAATGGAACCAATGGAAGACAGAATTAATGACATTGAAGACAAATACCTGAATATTTCTTTGGGAAGGGATCAATCTGAAAAAAAAAAAAAAAAAAAAAAAAGATAAAAACAAAATAAAGAAAACCTAAGATTCATGTGGGATACCATCAAAAGAAATAACTTATATGTCTCATCCAAATTCCACAGCAGGAAGAGAAAAAGAAAACCACTGAGAAAAATGTCCAAGATTTGTTGGAAGAGAATGTCCCTGATATGATGAAAGATGAGAATATACCCATTCAGGAAGTTTAATGAACCCCAAACAGGATAGACTCCAAAAGAAAATCATCAAGACATATCATCATCAAACTCATCAAAACCAAAGACAAAGAAAGAATCCTGAAAGCAGCATGGGAAAAATGAAAAGTTACTTACAAAGGGCAATGAATAAGAATAAGCTCTGATTTTTCAGCCAGAACCATGCAAGTGAGAAGGTAATGGAATGGTTTATATAAAACCCTGAAAGAGAAAAATTTTCAACCAAGAATTATATAGCTGGCAAAATTGTCCCTTAAATATGATGGTGAAATTAGGAGATTTCCAGATAAGCAGAAATTAAGAGAATTTGTTAAAACCAGACCAACCTTACAAAACATAGTAAAGGGAATCCTTTGAATGGAGAACTAATAATAAAAAACAACAACCAACCAGAAACCAACCCAGTTATGGAGGTATCCAAAGTAAAAAAAGCTTATAAGATTGTAAAAAAGGAACCAGAAGCATAAATTGGCAAATGGGGACAACTACAAACCAAAAAGAGGGAAAAAGTAGTGTAGCTACAGAACTTCTAAATGGTGAGGAAATCTATAGAGTTGCAAGATAGAACTGACTGTTCTAAACTTGGGGGGAAAATTATAAATCACAGGGTAACCTCAAAGAAAATGATAAACCTTCATACCACAATAAAAAATAAATAAAAATAGGACAAGAACAAATATTTATCAGAGACTAAAACAACATCAGTGAAGGAAATGATAACACAATTCATAAACAAAATGAGCTCAACCCAGAAAATTACAAAGACCAAAGAACACAGCACCACCATAAAAAAAAATAAAATAACAAAATGACAGTAACCAATTAATTCATAATTTTTATAATTACACTGAATGTCAATGGATTAAATGCACAACTCAAGAGATGGAGAGTTGAAGAATGGATAAGAAAACAACCCAACAACATGCTGTCTGCAAGAGACGTACCTTAGAGAAAGACAAAAATGTACTAAAAATCAAAGGTTGGAAAACAGTATATCAAACAATTGGCAACCAAAAAAGAGGAAGAGTGGCCATATTAATTTCTGACAAAATTGATTTTAATACAAAAATAACCATAAGAAACTAGGAAGAACATTATATAATGATTAAAGGACCAATCAAACAAGAAGATATAACCATAATAAATATCTATGTACCCAATGAAACAGCCCTAAAATACATAAATCAGATTTTAACAGAATTGAAAAGACAAATACATGACTATACAGTCATAGTAGGAGACTTTAATACACCACATTCAACGAGAGATAGAACTGGAAAGAAACCCAAGAAAGGCATGAAACTAAACAATGTAATCTACCAACTTGACCTTATATACATCTTCAGAACACTTCACTCAACAATAGCACAATATACATTCTTTTCCAGTGCACATGGAATGTTCTCCATGATAGACTGACCATATGTTAGGTCATAAAGAAGATTAAATAAATTTAAAAACATTGAAATACTGCAAAGTGTCTTCTCAGATCACAATTCTATCAAATTAGAAATCAACAATAGGACAATCAATGGAAAAAGAGCAAATACCTGGAAACTGAGCAACATTCTCCTTAAGAATGGCAGGGTGATAAAAGCAATAAAAAAATCAATTTTAAAAATTCTTTGAATCAAAGGAGGATGAAAACACAACATACCAAAGTCTTTGGGATACAGCAAAGGCAAAGTTCAGAGGCCAATTTATAGCAATAAATGCACACATCAAAAAAGAAGAAAGAGCCAAAATCAACACCTTAAAACAACATCGCCAATAATTATGTAAGTAATAAATAAAACAAAAAACGTGAGGAAGAAGTAAAACTATCCCTATTTGCTGATGATATGATCCCATACCTAGAAAACCCAAGAGACTCAGTATAAATAAATAAATAAATAAACAAACTGACTAACTACTGGAACTAATTGAGAGATGTAGCACAGTCGCAGGATATTAGATAAACATTAAAAAAAAAAAAAATCAGTTGGATTGTTCTACACCAGCAAAGAGATTGCTGAAGCAGAAGCTAAGGAAATCAGTACCATTTACAACAGCTACTAAAGAAATAAAACACTTCTGAATAAATCTTATGAGGCACACAAAATACCTGTACAAAGAAAACCACAAAATACTACTTAAAAAAACCATAAGATCTACAGAAATGGAAGAACATACCATGCTCATGGACAGGAAGATTGAACATTGTGAAAATGTCAATTCTACCCAAAGCAATCTACATATATTCAATGCAATCTCAATCCAGATCCCAACAACATTCTTTAAGGATATGGAAAAACCAATCACTAACTTTATTTGGAAAGGAAAGTGACCTCAGATAAGAAAAACACTATTGAAGAAAAATAACAAAGTAGGGGGTCTCACACTGCTGGATATCAAAACCTACTATACAGCCACAGTAGTCAAAACTGCCTGATATTGGTACAACACCAGACATATAGACCAATAGAATAATATTGAGAACTCAGAAACAGAACCATTGACCTCTGGTCAGCTGCTCTTAGACAAAGGGTCGAAACGTATTAAATGGGGAAGAGATTGTTTAACAGGTGGTGGTGGCAAAACTGGATATCCATTTGCAGAAAAATGAAACAAGATCTGTACCTCACCACATATACAAAAATGAACTCCATATGGATCAAAGACTTAAATGTGAAACCTAAAACTATAACGTTTCTCAAGGGTCAAATTTAGGGGTCCTAATATATGGCATGGGACCTCTGGTAGTGTAGTGCCTAAGGCACTTGACTGCTAACCAGAAGGCTGGTGGTTCAAACCCACCAGCCATTCCTCGGAAGGAAGATGGGGCTATCTATTTCCATAGTGATACTGCCTCTGAATCCAAGGAAGGGTCGCTATGAGTTGTGTCCGATTTGACAGCACATAATAACAACAACAAATATATGGCATAAATAGACTATCAAGCATAACCCAAAAGGCACAAAGAGCCAGAGATAAACTAGCTGAATTGGACCTTCTCAAAATTAAATTTTTAGGTGCTTCCAAAGACTTCTCCAAAAGAATAAAAAGAAAACCTACAGATTAGGAAAACATATTTGGCTATGTCATGTCTGACAAGGTACTTATCTCTAAAATTTACAGAAAACTTCAAAACTTCAATAGCAAAAAGACAAATAATCTAATTAAAAAATAGGCAGAAGACATGAATAGACACTTCATCAAGGAGAATATACAGATGATCAACAAATGTTCATGATCATTAGCCTTTAGAGAGATGCAAATCAAAACAACGAGATATCCTCTTGCCCCAGCACTGGTTGCAAAGTTCAAAGAGGCAGAGAATAACAAATGCTGGTGTGAGTACTGAGTGATTGGGACTCTCATACACTGCTGGTGGGACTGTAAAATGATACAATTACTGTGAAAGCAGTATGGTGATTCCTTAAGAAGTTGGAATTGGAAATACCATTTGACTCAGCCATTCCATTACTAGGTATATATCCTAAAGAAGTGAGAGGCAGAACAAGAGCAGATATACGCATATTTATCGCAACACTATTTAAAATAGCAAAAAGGTGGAAACAGTCTAGTTGCCCATCACAAGAAGAATGGATAACCAAACTATGGTACATGCATACAATGGAATACTTTGCAACCAAGAAGAATAACATAGAATCTGCAAAAAACCTTATAACACTGATGAACTTTGAGGACATTATGCTGAGTGAAATAAGTCAATCACAGAAAGACAAATATTGTATTAGTCCATTATTGTAAAAAGTCAAGGGAATATTTCTATATGGAAGGAAACATTCTTTGTTAGTTATCAGGGGTGGGAGGGAGAAGAGGGAACATTGATACATAGGTGGATAGAAGTATTGATTTGGGTGAAGGAAAGGGCAATGTACCAAATGTGAGTGATCGACATGGTTGCATTGAGGAAAAGGAAGACATAGAAAGGTGCATGGAAAGTACAGACCACAAAGGTGAACTCTTTTGCACATAGAGTACTGCATTGTCAGTGATGGCAAAGATTGATATTTGGGTGGATAGATAGGCAGGCTGAATAATAATGTGTCTATACAGGGGAGAGTGTTCCCATGACCATATATAGGGTTGGAAGACAATGTCTCAAGTTTATTTGTATGTTCTGTAAAAATTTCCAGGTACATAGTAGAGCTGACAAGTGACAAGGTTGTGGCCATTTCTTGGCCACAGCCAGCTACCTAGAGGGAGTTAGTAGTTGGACCTGTGAGGTCAGGACCATGGTCACAGGGGACATCAGGCTTAATTGGCATAACTTACTACACAAAAACATTGTTCCACATCCTACTTTGGTGAGAAGCGAATTGGATCTTAAAAGCTTGCAAGCAGCCATCCAGATGAAACGATGGGTCTTTCCTCATCCAGAGCAAAGAAAATGAATTGGAAAATGAATATGGAAAATGATTTTGCTCTGAAAACAACTTTCACCCAAATCACAACAAATATATTTAAAAAAAAAAAAAAGAGCCAAAACAAGTACCTTAAACCAACATCTCCAACAATTAGAAAAAGAACAGCAAGAAAAGGCTACAGTCACCCAGAAGGAAGGAAATAATAAAGATCTGAGGAGAAATAAATGGAAAACAAAATAGAAAGACAAGAGAAAATATCAACAGACTAGAAGTTGTTTTTTTTTTAAAGATTAATAAAATTGACAAACCACCGGCAATTTTTTTTTTTTTAATTGTGATTTGGGTGAATGTTTACAGAGCAAATTCAAATTCACTTTCCATACAGCAGTTCACATACAGTTTGTCTCATGACATTGACTACAATTTACCACAATGCAACAGCTCTCCTCCCACTTCATCCCCATAGTTACCTCTTCCCTGTGTTCTTCCTTCCATGCACTCCTGCCCCTTAAGCTGTCTCCCTGTGCATACACAACCCTTCTATTCTACCATTATTGTTCTCTCCAAGGAGTGTATCTACCTAATGTAAATGTTCAGCTCATATGTCTATCTTTTATTTGGCTCAAATCCACAGGAGTGTGTTCAATTCCAGACCTGAAGGGCTGATGGGGGCCATAGTCTCAGGGGTTCCAGCAAGTTCTATCAAACCAGCAAACATGCTCTCCCCTTTTTTTTTTCTTTATGATTTTGAGTTTTGTTCCACATTCTTCTCCCATTCTATCCAGGATCTCCTTCCTTCATAGATCCCCCTCCAAGGGGTTGACAGTGGTAGCTGGGTACCATCTAGTTCTTCTGGTCTCTTAATCATACAGGCTGAGGAGCTCATGGTGTACCAATTGCTTGGACTAATTAGTTTAATGAATCTTTGATTTTCTTCCTTCTTCTTTGCTCTGGATGAGGAGAGACCCATTGTTGCAACTAGATGGCTGGTTGCAACCTTTTAAGATCCCAGTTGCTACTCCTCAAAATAGGATGTGGAACAATATTTTGTGTAGTATTTTATGTCAATTGCACTTGACATCCTCTGTGACTATGGTCCAGAGCCCACAGGTCCCACTACTGACTCCTTCTGGGTAGCTGGCTGTGGCCAAGAAGTGACTAGAAACTTGTCCCTTGTCAGCTCTACTATATACCTGGGAATTCTTACAGAACATAGCAACACACTTGTAGAAACATTGTCTTCCAACCCTATACATGGTCTTGGGCACACTTCCCCTTGCATAGACATACCTAATAGTTCAGCCTGTCCTGACAATGCAGTAGTGTATGTGCAAAAGGGTTCATTATTGCTGTCTGTGCCTCCCATGTACCTCTCTATGTCTTCCTCTTCCTCAATGACCACTGGCAAATTTAAGATAGAAAAGGGGAAGAGAATACAAATAACATGAATAAGAAACCAATTGGGCAAAATCACAATAGAGTCTACTGAAATAAATAATATAATGTCAGGTTTCTGTGAAGAACAAATTTGAGAATCTAGAAAAAGTGAGCAGATTTATAGGTACACACTACTTACCTGTACAGACTCAAGTGGAGAAGTTGAATAGGCTCATAACAAAAGAGAAATTGAACAGGTAATTAAAAAATTAGCAACTAAAAAAAGTCCTTGCCCAGACAGTTTCAACAGAGAATTCTACCAAATGATCAGAGAAGAACTGACACCAATCCTACCCAAATATTCCAGAACATAGAAAAGTATGGGATCCTCCCAAATTCATTTTATGAAGCAAGCATAACCTTGATACAAAAACCAGGCAAAGACATCACTCAAAAGGAAAACTACAGACCAATATCCCTCATGGATATAGATGTAAACATCTTCAACAAAATCCTATCCAATAGAAAGAGTCTAAGGGCAAAATACTGAGTGATGCAGGAAATATTAAAAGAAGATGGAAGGAATACATAGCCACTGGACAAAAAAGAATCAGGCCATGTCCATCCATTTCAGGAGGTGGCATATGATTAAGAACAAATGTGACTGAAAGAAGTTGAAGCTGCACTGAAGGACTTGACAAAGAACAAGGCTCTAAGAATTGATGGAATACCCATTGAGATGTTTCAACAAATGGATGCTGCACTAGAGGCACTCACTTGTGTATGCCAAGAAATTTCAAAGACAGCTACCTGGCTAACTAACTAGAAAAGATCCATATTTGTACCCACTCCAAAGAAAAGTGATCCCACAGAATAGAAATTATCAAATAATATTAATATCACACACAAGTAAAATCTTGATGAATATAATTTAAAAAAAAAAAAATGTTGTAGCAGTATATTGACAGGTAACTTCCAGAAATGCAAGCTGGATTCAGAAGAGGACCTGGAATGAGGAATATCATTGCTGATATCAGATAGATCTTTGCTGAAAGCAAAGAATAACAGAAAGCGGTTTATTTGTGTTTTATTGAGAGTGTGGAGGCATTTGATTGTGTGGATCATAACAAATTATGGATAACATTGAGAAGAATGGAAATTCCAGAACAGTTGATTGTGCTCGGGAGGAACCTGTACATAGACTGGGAAGCTGTTGTTCAGACAGAACAAGGGGATATTGCATGGTTTAAAATCAGGAAGGGAGTGTGTCAGGGTTGTATCCTTTCACTATTCAATTCATTATTCAATCTGCATGCTGAACAAACAATCCAAGAAGCTGAACTACATGAAGAAGAGTATGGCATCAGGATTAGAAGAAGACTCATTAACAACCTGGAACATGCAGATGACACAACTTTGCTTGCTGATAGGATGACTTGAGGCACTTACTGATGAAGATTGAATACTTCAGTCTGCAGTATAGATTACATCTCAACCTAAAGAAAATGAAAATCCTCACAACTGGACCAATAAGCAGCATCACAATAAATAGAGAAAAGTTTGAAGTTGTTAAATATTTCATATTACTTGGTTCTACAATCAACACCAATGGAAGCAGTTGCCAAGACATCAGATGACGTATTGCACTGGACAAAAGTATTGCAAAAGACCTCTTTAAGGTGCTGAAGAGCAAAGATGTCTCCTTGAAGACTAAGAAGTGCCTAAACCAAGCCATGGTATTTTCAATTGCTTCATATACATGTAAGAGCTGGACAATGATCAAGGAAGACAGAAAAAGAGTTAGTGCTTTTGAGTTGTGGTGTTGGTGAAAATACTGAAAGTACCGTGGAGTGCCAAAAGCATGAACAAATCTGTCCTGGAGGAAGTACAGTCAGAATGCTCCTTGGAAGTGAGAATGGCCAGACTTCATCTCATGTACTTTGGGCTTGTCAGAAGGACTTGTATTCCTTCCTTGGAGAAGGATATCATCCTTGATGAAGTGGAGAATCAACAAACAAGGGCAAGGCCCTCAATGTGATGGATTGACACAGTGGCTACAATGATGAATTCAGGTATAGTAAGGATTGTGAGGCTGGTGCAGAACTGGGCAATGTTTCATTCTGTTTTACATAGGGTCACTATGAGTCAGAGCTGATACAAAGGCACCTAACAGCAATAGCAACAACAGTAACATTTTATCACTGTTTTATCACTATGAGAACACTGTTTCTTTAAATAGTTTACTTTACTTAGGCTATATGACTTTGAAAATCCTTATTTTTTCCACCCTTCTGATTTTTTACTTCTATCTAATCCCCTAGAT
Source organism: Orycteropus afer afer (assembly GCF_000298275.1). Classification (NCBI taxonomy): domain Eukaryota; kingdom Metazoa; phylum Chordata; class Mammalia; order Tubulidentata; family Orycteropodidae; genus Orycteropus; species Orycteropus afer. Next base: position 1,305,471 of record NW_006921702.1, on the reverse strand, counting down.
ATATTATAGATATTGGGGAACTGATGCATGAAGTAGCAAACACAGGTCAACATGGTGAAATATTCCTGTTATTTCCCCTAATGCTACAGCTGTGATGTGAATGAAGTTTGTCTCTCAGACCACTACATATGGGATTGTAACCAAATATGTAATTCTTATAAAACAATGGTGGACAACTTCTCATTTAGGGGTAGCCGAGTCTCTGCTGTTTATATCCATCTTCCTGCATTCAACCGATTATGCATTTAGGATCAGGTACCTGGAACAGGTGATATCAAACTAACCACTTTTAGGGACATATTTTACATCTTTTCCATATGACGTATTTTTATTCTAAGAACAGACATTTTGAATCTCTGTATCATTCAATAATCTTTTAAAGTTCAAATTATTGTAAATTCAATTTCTTTGTGTGTGTGTGTGCTACATGTGTGTATTATTTACATCATGTTATAAATTCTTTATTTTTTAACTTTCAAAAATATATGCCTTTCTCTTCACCCAAATTAATACTTGTCTCATCAATGTAGCAGTGTTCCCTCCCACTAAACTCTTAGATGATTTTTTTTTTTTTGCCAAAATATTAATGGAATATTTTCACACTTTATATTTTCTGTGTTTATTGTTATTACATAAAAAGTGTTAACTTTTTAAAAACTCATTTTCTAGTGTACACTCTACTTACTTCCCATAATTTGCTTTTCTAAAGTTTTATAGGAAGTCATGTTTATTTATTATAAATAGTAAGAAATATGTCTTTTCTTTTCACATGTTTGCTTCTATATAGTGTTTGTTGTTCTGTTTTTTATCTAATTGCATTGGTTATAACAGCAAAAATGTTGAATAATAACAACACTGCTATTGTTGATAGATGCCATTGTGTCAGCTCTGATTCATAGTGACCCTATGTACAATGAAACAAAACATTGCACAGTCCTGTGCCATCCTCACAATCTTTGTTATGCTTAAGCTCATTGTTGCAGACTGTGTCACTCCATCTTTTTGAGTCTTCCCCTTTTTGCTGACCCTCAACTTTACCAAACATGATATCCTTCTCTAGTGGGTGGTCTTTTCTGGCAAAGTAACTGAGGTATGTGAGATGAAGATTGGCCATTCTTTCTTCCAGGGAGCATTCTGGCTGCACTTCTTCTAGGATAGATTTGTTTGTTCTTCTGGCAATCCACAGTATTTTTAGTATTCTTTGCCAACATCACAATTCAAAGGCATAAACTTTTCTGCAGTATGCCTTATTCATTGCAAGCTTTTACATGCGTATGAGGCAATTGAAAATATCATGGATTGGGTTAGACATATTTTAGTTTTCAAAGTGGCATCTTTGCTTTTTAACATTTTAAAGAGTTTTTTCTTTTTTTTTTTTTTTGTAGCAAATGCCCAGTACAATAGCATGTCTGATTTATTGACTGCTGCTTTGATGGCTACTGATTGTGGATCCAAGTAAAAGGAAATCCCTGAAAACTTCAAACTTTTCACCATTTATCATAATTTTGTTCATTGGTCCAGTTGTGAGGATTTTTATTTTTATTTTTTTTTGTTTTTATGTTTATATCTTTTTGTTGAGGTGTAATACATATTGCAGACTGTAATATTTAATCTTCATCAGTAAGTGCTTCAAGTCATCTTCACTTTCAGCAATTAAGGTTTTATCATTTGCATATCACAGATTGTTAATGAGGTTTCTTCTAATTCTGGTGTCATGTTCTTCTTCACATGGTCCAGCTTGGATTATATGCTCAGCACACAGGTTGAATAAATATGGTGAAACGAAAAACTCTGATGCACACCTTGCTGATCTTAAACCATGCAGTATTCCCTTGTTCTGTTTGAATGATAGCCTCTTGATCTACGTACAGTTTTCTCAAGAGCACAATTAAATGTTCTGCAATTCCCATTCTTCACAATGTTATCTATAATTTCTTATGATTCACATAGTCAAATGTCTTTGCATAATCAATGAAACAGAGGTAAACATATTTCTTGTATTATCTGCTTTAAGCCAAGATCCATCTGACATCAGCAATGATATCCCTTTTCCTGAGTCCTCTTCTGATTCCAGCTGGAATTTCTGGAAGTTTCCTTTCAATATAGTACTGCAGCTACTTTTAAATTATCTTCAGCAAAAAATTTACTTGTGTGTGACATTAATTATGTTGTTTGACAGTTTCCACATTGTGCTGGATCACTTTTCTCTGGAATGGGCAGAGATATGGATCTCTTCCTGTCATCTGGCCAGGCAGCTGTCTTCCATATTTCTTGACATAAACAAGTAAGCACTTCCAGTGCTGCATCTCTTTGTTGAAACATTTCAATGGGTATTCCATCAATTCCTGAACCTTGTTTTCTTTTTTGTTTGTTTGTTTTTGTATCTTTAAATTATGCTTTGGGTAAAAATTTGCAAAGGAAACTTGTTTTATATTCAATAGTTCATGCACATCTGTTTTCACACCACCATTACCGTCCCCAACCATAACAACAACAACAAAAAACTCTCCTCCCCTCCCCTCCCTGTGACCACCCCTCCCTGTGTCCTTTTTATCTATACATTCTTGTTGGTCCATCTTTCCCTCCACTCCATGTGAATGCTACCTCTTTGATGTTTCATGGCCAATTGATCCAATTGGTGCATCTCACTAGATTAGTGGGTGTGTAGCCTTGGGGTAGATGTTCTGCATGTAGGTCTTTCTACTGCTGGGCTGAGAGCCAATCCAAGTGAATCCATTCCTAGGTCCAAAGTGTAACCAGGGGACATAGCCTCAGGGGTTCCACACTTCTCTTTCTGACCAGTAATTCTGATCATTTTTGTGTTTTTGAATTTTGTTCCACATTTTTCCACCCACTTTATCCAGGATCTCCAGTTGTGATCCATTTCCAAGTAGCCAGGCACCATCTAGTTGTTCTGGTCTCAAGATCATGGAGGCTGATGTCTTCATGATCTATCTTATCTTTGCACTAATTTCTCCCAGATGACTTTGATTTTCTTTACTCTTCCTTGCTCCAGATAAGAGGAGACCAATAGCTGCATCTTAAATGTCCAGTAGAAAGCTTTTAAGACCACAGTCACTACTTACCAAAGTAGGTTGTAGAACAAAATTTTTATGTGCTATGTTGTGCCAATTAAGCATGATGTCCCCTGAGATGATGGTCCTGAATCTGCAGGCCTAATTATTCTCTCTCACAAGGTGTTGGGTTGTCTCTGAGAAGTTACTCCAACTCTGTCTTCTGTTGCTTCTGTAATGTATGTGGCTAAGTTGTAGCACAATTGCTTATGTAAGATTATCTCAGCCATATCTATCCTTGGTCTAGAGTGTATTCCTGTACGCCATTTCTTCAGTGCAGTTTGGACTTCTTTCTTCAGTATCCTCAGTTCTTGATAATATGCTACATCCTGAAATATTTGAACATTGATCAATTCTACTTGGTACAGTGATTCTGATTATTCCTTCCATCTTCTTTTGATGTTTCTTGTATCATTAAATATTTTAACCATAGAATCCTTCAAAATTTCAATATGAGGCTTGATTTATTTTGTTCAGTTCTTTCAGTTTGCAAAATGCTGAGTGTTTCTTCAGTTCTTTCAGCTTGCAATATGCTTTTGGTTTTCTAACTTCAGGCCTTTGCACATTTCATTACAATAATTTACTTTGTCTTTTTGAGCTGTCCTTTGAAATCTTCTGGGTGGCTCTTTGATTTCATCATTTCTTCCATTTGCTTTAGGTATTCTACATTTAAGAGCAAGCTTCAGAGTTTCTTCTGACATTCATTAATGCATAGAACATAAGTCTTTTTTTGTTCTGTATAATTTTTGATAACTTTCAATATTCTAAGCATCGTACTTTGTTCATTCCATGTTCCAATTATTAGTGAATGTTTGCAGCTGTTTATTCCCATTTTGAGTAATACTAAAGAAGAACATGAAGGTCCAGAAAGCTTTACTCCATCCATGTCATTAATGGCGACTCTACTTTGAGAGACAGCTTTTCCCCTATTGCAATTTGTTTACCTTTCAACCTGAAGAGCTCATTTTCTGGCACTATATCAGATGAAGTTTCACTGTTATTCACAAAGTTTTCCAGAAATATATCAGACAGTGTTTCACTGATGGCTCAGTCTTGCTTCCCAACCTGTCTTAGTATGGAAACTCCACTGAAACCTTCCCGCCATGAGTGACCCTGCTTATTATTGAAATACTGCTGTCCATATCCTCTAACCTTAAAGCAACATGCAAGCCATCATAATATGACAAATATGGTTAGAAACACAAGATTTATTCTTTCTTTTCTTTTTTTCCTGTTTCATATTTAAATATGATGCCAAATATTGTTTTGAAAAATACTGTCTTGGTTGGATCAAGATGGCAGCATAAACTGTCATACCCTTATGTACTCCACAACTGCCAGAAGAAAACAAATAAAAATTAATTCACGTAGTGATCTTGGAAATCTGGACAGAAGTTGAGAACCTAGGTGAATGCCAAATCAAGAGAGACACAGAGAGAGAATGTCAGGAAAGCTGATATTCACTGGCCATCTACAGCCAACAGATAGCACTCTGAACAAACAACTCAGGATGAGAGCTACACTGAGAACAAAGCCTGGTTCAGATATACTGGATAAAAAATCTTGGAAAGGAACTACAATTACGTAAGTTGCATACTCAAACTGAGAAGGACAGAGAGAGTGGCATATGGACAAAACATAGACTTGAAGTTCAAGAAAGAGGAAAGAGATGAGTGATTAAAATGGTGCAGATTGAACTGTGAGGATTCAGAAGTAGAGGGAAAGAAAGACTGATTGAACATGCTTAGGAAAAAGCACAGGGAAGATGCAATTGTGCAAGTGAGTTCTATTGAATGCAGTAGCAGGAGAGTTCAAAGATGGGAAATCAAAAGCCAACACTAGGAAGAAAATGTCCAATCCACTAGCCAGCCCACTGGAAATTAGTAGCTCCCCCAATAGATAGATACCACAGAAGAGCTTGTTTGTTGCTGTGTATGTCAGAAGGCCACCCAGAGTCACCCACCACTGTGTGAAAACTATGTCTCAATGTCATCAGCTGCCAAGGAAAAGCCACATACCAGCATCATTGAATGATTTAGAAAAATCATGTTCCAGCATCCCTGGTGCCATGCAAAATCCCATCTCAGCACTACAGTCACTGAGTGAAGGCCATGCTCCAATGCCACAGGATATTGTAGGAAGATCCCACCCCAGCAGAGCCAACCACTGCAGGAAAGCCATGTCCCAGTGCTTCTGACCAAAAATAAACCATTTCACCCCACTAAAAATGGATTCAGTCTGCAGTGAGAAGGTCCTGCCTAAATGTTATCAGAAACCGTGGGGAAGTCCCACTGCAACATGACAGGTTATTCTATGAGACTGTCCCCAATGACATAACATTGTCCAAATAATATGTGAAACTAAATTAAAAAATATAAATGAAGGAAGTACCTGAGACCCCACCATAGAAGAGTGGAGGAGGGCACACATCCCCCGAATTGCTAATCTAGTGACAGAAAAACTAAAGGTCAAGAATGTAGAATTTAGAGGAAGAAGGAAATAATAAAGGGGACAAAGTAATCTTTTGGGAAAGAGAAGATTCTGAGTTCCAGATTACCACAGCAAAATTCTGCCTCATGTTCAACCAAAATTATTAGGGTTACAATTTGACAGCTAACCAGAAATCTGGTGGTTCAAACCCACCAGCCACTTCTCAGAAGGAAGTTTGGGCAATCTACTTCTGTAGTGATACCACCTAGGAAACACAAAGAGGGGTTGCTATGA
>NW_006921702.1:1295099-1299527 GCF_000298275.1 Orycteropus afer afer | reverse complement strand
ATATGGTGCTCCATACTCATAAGGAAACTCCCTTTCAACTGATTGGCTCTTCATAGCATATGCCACATGGAAGTAATTAATCAAATCTCATCATGGAGGATGACCACAATACAACTGCTTAAACCACTTAGAAATATGGTCCTAGCAAACTGACATACAATCTTAACTATCACGCTATCCTCTCTCTTTCAGTCTGTATCATTGGTACAAATGTGTGTCTCTTATATGTAGAGAGCATAAGGATAGATCATGCATTTTTTTTTTTTTTTCATCCATTGAGCCACTCTCTGCCTTTTGAATGGGGAGTTTAACCACTTTTACTTAAAGTCATTACTGAAAATGAAAGACCTATTTCAATAATTTTTCTAACTGTTCTTTTTTGTGTGTATGTGTCTTTCATTTTCTTTGTCCTACAATTCCTACACTTTTTGTTATTTTTTGTTTTTAGTTGCTGTTTTGTGATGAGTCTTTATTTTTTCCCCTTTCCTTTTGGTATGTATTTTATAAATATTTTCTTAGCAGTTACCACAAATATTACATTTAACAACTTAAAATTGTGCTGACCTGTTTTACCTTTTTGCTGTAATTTCACACACAAAAAACAGGTAACATATAACATTAACATACTAAAACTCTGTTCTTATTGTATACCTCCCTTCCTTATTTTTTGATGTGATACCAGTTACATCATTACACATCCTATATCTGTTAGATTAAATTTGTACTTATTTCATATGCATTTTATGTTATACTGCTTGTGGAATTAACTACTAAGTTTACCTTCTGGAAAGGTCCTTATATTTGTACAAACCATTACTTTAATTGGAGATCTCTCTCTCTCTCTCTCTCTCTCTCTCTGTTTCCCGATGTGTGAATTTGACTATCTGCCTAGTGTTCTTTACTTTCAATCTGAGAAACTCCCTTACATAATACTTGCACAGCAAGCCAGGTAGTAATTAATTCCCTCAGTTTTTGCTTATTTTGGAATACTTTTATTTCATTTTCATTTTTAAATTAGAGTTTTGCTGGGTAAATAGTTCTTGGTTAAGAATTTTTTTTTTTTTTTTCCTGCAAGACTGTTTATATGCTATTCTATTGCCTCTTGTCCTTCAGAATTTATGAGAAATCTACTCTATTTCTTATCAAGGACCCCTTATATGTTCCATATGCTTTTCCCTTGCTGTTTTCAGAACTCTCTCATTGTCTTTGTTTTCCAAGAATATGATATCAATATGTCTTTGTGTAGACGTCTTTGTGTTCTTTCTAACTGGAGTTCAGTTAGGTTCCTGCGTTTGCAGTTTCAACTTCTTATTCAGATCTAAGAAATTCTCTGTCATTATTTCTTAGAAAATTCTTTCTACCCCCTTTTCCATACTCTTCTGCAATTCACAAAATCTTAATGTTAGACTTCTTAATTTTGTCCCACAATTCTTTTTGACATAATTCATATTTCTTTTTCCTTTGTCTTATTTCTCTTGAGACACAATCATTTCAGTTTCCCTGACTTCTGCTTCAATTACTCTGTCTTATGTCTGTTCTAATTTATTGTTGAGTACCAACCTTGCATTTTCTATCAGAAACCATTTTATTACTCAACTCCAGAATTTCTTTTTAGTTATTTTTAATGTGTGTGTAATTAATCTCCTTAATGAATATTTTTTTCATTTTGTTTCCTGATTTCCTTGACCTGTTTCAAGTGTGTTCTTTGCTTAAATATATTCTTTTCTTTAATGATATTTAACATTGTTTTCTGGAGATCTTCTATTTTTCTCACTAACCCAACCACCATAAGGCTAATTTTCAATTATTAATTGTTTTCTTTTAATTGTGTCATCTTCTGTATCATCTTCTTCTGTATCACTATAGAATTAGATTGTCCAACCCTCGTTCTGAGGAGTGGCTGGTGGGTTTGAACCACCACCCTTCTGGTTAGCAGTCAAATGCCTTAGGCAATATGTCACCGAAGCTCCCATGCACCTAGTATCAGTGCTTTAAATATTTGAAACAAATACTGACAGATCTGAAAAGAGCAATAGAGAACTCCACAATAATATCTGAGTACCTCTCTATAATACTTTCAGTACTAGAAAGAACATCTACAAAGAAGATAAGCAAGGACATGGAGAACTGAATAACATAAATTAATTAAACCTAAAGAACATCCCACCCATCTGAAGAACAATAGATATTGTTCTCCTGTTGCAGGACAAAATGTCAACACACAAAACTCAGTTGGGGAGTTCCGGTAAGATGACAGAATAGGCAGAAAGACTGCACAGACCTTCTTCAACAAAGAAAAGGGGAACCAATTAACACAGACACAAAAGATAATCCTGGACCCCTGAACCTTGAAGGAAAGGATATAGAAGTGGACTCAATTCCAACTAGCAGAAGAATTTGCATGAAAATACCAAAAAAGAAGACATATGGATGTGCAGTCTGGCAGCAATATTACCAGTACAAAAAGCTTGGATATTGGTGGTAGGAACTAATGATTAACATAAAAATCAGCACTACTATCCAGGGACTGCACAGAGGACTGCTCTGGTGTCTGGGGAATAAAAGGTGAAGCAGCAGTGAAGAGGAAGGCGGGCTGAGCTGCTAACTTTTGGCTGTCCAGAGGGTGCAGCTATTTTGAATGTTTACAAGTGGCTGGACCATTTTGGATATTTAAAGCAAAAGCATTCTCCCAGATTCCAGGGACTAAAGAATAGACTCTGCTTGCTGGGAACCACAAAGACATCCTGGACACAGAGACTACTGAAAAGGTGCAATATTCCCTTTGTTATTCTTATATCTCATATCTTCTTGGTGAACAGAGGTGCGGCTATTCCTCACCCACACCCACCTTCTAGGCTGGCGGGAATTCCATCCCAGTCTGTGTGCTCTGAGCCTGGGTGCCCTGCCCCACCCTATCCAGACTTTTTTTTTTTTTTTTTAGTTTGTTTTGTCTGCTTTAAAATTACTACTGTTATTATTATTATTATTGTCCTTTTTGTTATCATTCTTTATCCTTCCCTTCCAGGTTCTAGTTTTCAGCTTTTTTTCTTTGCCCTGCTCCTGGTTTGCATTTTTTATTTTTTTCTTTCTTGTGGGTAACCCCATTCCTTGTTTTTCCCTTTGTGGTTTTTTTTTTTCATTTTTTTCTTCATCATTCTCTTTCTATACATTTTTCTCTTATAGCTGTCTCCCCAGACATTGTGATGTTTTTCATTTTGGTTTGTTTTTGTTTTTTTCCCATTTCCTTTTTTAGTTACTGTTCCTGTGTGATTATACAGTGTGCTTTTATCCATTTGCTTTTACTTTTTTGGTGGTTATTCAATTATTATTTTTGTCTACCTGAGTAGGAGACAGCAATAGTCCCCATATGACACAACTCCACCCACACCTCCTGCAGCTTCACTTACTGAATGAGAGTCACCACCTCCTTTTCCACCAATAAGCCTACAATAAACAACCACCAAGAAGAGCCTGACTCCCCCTTAGTTCCTTTTCACAAAGAGTTAACAGAGATCAAAATACAACAATGTCACAATGTCTCAGAGACAACAGACTATCACAGCCCACACAAAGAAGCAAGATAAAATGGTAGAAACAAGGGATCAGAACACAGACCCAGAACACATCCCTGAGGAAGAAACACCATTGGAACTCCCTGATAAGGAATTCAAACGAATTATATTTAGGTATCTTCAAAAGATTGAAACACAGATCAAGGAAAACACAGAAAAATCTTAGAAGAATTTTGGAAGTAGATACAAGAAAAAAAGGACAAAATAGATGAAAAATTAGAAATGATTCTAAATCTAAACATAGAAATCCAGAAGATTAATACTAAAATGTCAGAAACAGATAACACATTGGAAGGGCAAAGGAACAGAATTGATACAATGGAAGATAGAATTAATGAGATTGAAGACAAATACCTGAATACTTCTTTGGAAAGGGATCAATCAGAAAAATGATTAAAACAAAATGAAGACATTCTGAGGATCATGAGGGATACCATCAAAAGGAATAACCTATGTGTCATTGGAATTGTGGAACAGGAAGAGAAAAATAAAACCACTAGGGAAATTGTCCAAGATATGTTGGAAAAGAACTTCCCTGATATGATGAAAGATGAGAAAATATCCATTCAGGAATTCCAATGAACCCAAAATAGGACAGACTCCAAAAGAAAACCACCAAGGCATATTATCATCAAAGTCACCAAAACCAAAGACAAACACAGAATGCTAAAAGCAGCACAGAAAAAACAAAAAGTTACTTACAAAGGACAGCCAAAAGAATAAGCTCTGATTTCTCAGCAGAAACCATGCAAGTGAGAAGGCAATGGGATGGTATATATAAAACTCTGAAAGAGAAAAAATTTCAACCAAGGTTATATACCTGGCAAAACTGTCCCTCAAATATGATGGTGAAATT
>NW_006921702.1:1292075-1294999 GCF_000298275.1 Orycteropus afer afer | reverse complement strand
CAGAAACTAAGGAAATTTGTTAGAAGCTCTGGTAGTGTAGTGCCTAAGGCACTTGACTGTTAACCAGAAGGCTGGCAGTTCAAACCCACCAGCCACTCCTCAGAAGGAAGGTTGGGCAATCTACTTCCATAATGATAATGCCTCAGAAACCCAAGGAGGGGTCACTATGAGTCAGATGTGACTCGAAGGCACATAACAACAACAACAAAAAATAAATAAATAAAATAACGAATTTGTTTAAACCAGACCAACCTTACAAGAGATACCAAAGAAAGCCCTTTGAAAAGAGAACCAAAAATAGCAAAAAACAACAGACAGTTAATATACAAGATGACATAACCCAGAAACCATAGCTATGGACATATCCAAAGTACAACAAGCTTACAAGGTTGTAAACAGGGAATCAGAGACATCAATTGGAAAAGTGAGGACAATTACAAACCAAAAAGGGGAAAAATACTGTGTAGTTATAGAACTTCTGAATGATAAGGAAGTCAAGAGACTTGCAAGATAGAATGGACTGTTCTAATCTCAGGGAGAAAATTATAAATCACAGGGAAACCTCAAAGAAAAATTATAAACCTTCACATCACAATAAAAAACAGGACAAACACAAATATTCAGCAAATACTAAAACAACAGCAACAAAGGAAATGATAGCACAATTCATAAACATAATAAGCTAAACACAGAAAATAAAATAGAACAAAGAAACGAAGAACACCCTGAAAAAGCACATAACAAAATGACAGCAACTAATCCATACTTGTCAATATTTATACTGAATGTTAATGGATTAAAAGCACCATTCAAGAGATGGAGAGTTACAGATTGGATAAGGAAAAAAATCCATCAAAATGATGTCTACAAGAGACACACCTTAGAGACACAGACAAAAATAGACAAAAAAATCAAAGGTTAGAAAAAGATATATAAAGCAGATGGCAAGCGTAAAAGAGCAGTAATTGCAATATTAATTTCTGATCAAATTGACTTTAAGACAAAAACCACCATACAAGACATGGAAGGACATTATATAATGATTAAAATCTCAACTGTACATGAAGATATAACCATAATAAATATCCATGGACCCAATGAAAGAGCCACAAAATTCATAATCAGACTTTAAAAGAGTTGAAAAAATAAATAGATGACTCCACAGTCATAGTAAAAGACTTTAACACACCACTTTCAATGAAAGATAGAAAAACTGGAAAGAAACTCAACAAAGATGCAAAAGAGCTGAACAATACAATCCATTTACTTGACCTTAGTGGCATCTACAGAGCACTTCTCCCAACAACAGTACAGTACACATTCTTTCCTAGTGCACATGGAACATTTTCCATGATAGACCATATGTTAGGCCATAAAGCATTCATAAATTTAAAAACATTGAAATACTGCAAAGCATCTTCTCAGATGACAATGCTATCAAATTAGAAATCAATAATAGGAAGACCAATGGAAAAAGAGTAAACACATGGAAACTGAACAACAACTTCCTTAAGAAAGATTGGGTGGGATTCAAAATGGAGTCTCATCAGTAAGTACCACACTATATCCCTATACCATCTAAGTGCTTGAAAAACTAGGTACAGCAGTTTGAATTAGGGATTTTGTGTTCTGAACAGCTCACTGAATCAGAGTGCACCAAACACAGAAGAGCAGAATTAGAGGAAAACCACAAGGAGATTATTTAAGAAACAGCTACCTGGCGGAGGACAGACAGGCAGCTGAGAGACCATTGGAAACTTCCCTGGATCAGTCACTGACTGGTGGGTGAGGACAACCACATGAGATCCCCGTGAGCCAAGAAAGAAGACACCCTATATCAACATACCAGCAACTACTGCAACAACCCAGAGGCCATCTCCAGGGACCTGCCTCCAGTAACTGATTTTGTTGGTAATTTGCGTCTCCCGGGTGCAGGTGGACATGCTCACTACCGCTGAAACTCAAGCGAAGAACTCACTGTTGTGCCAGGAGGGCAAGCTCCTTCCCCTCTCGGCAGGTGACCGAGTGGGTTTGGGTTAACCTGGGAGACATTGTACTTATCTGATCACAGATATTGGGAAAATAGTTTACTAGCAGGTACTCCCCCAACTCCAGCACAGCTGAAATCATGCGTATCTTTGGTGCCGCAGGTGGGCGGTATCACAGACAAACTACAGAGCCATTAGCGGCCTGGCGGGATTACACCAGAGCCACGGGCAGAAAGTGTGGGGAGAGAGAGAAAGCCACGACTGAGTGCACTCCCAGGAATTTGCCTTGGATGGGCTCTTTTGCCTTGGATCAGCTCATTGGCACTGAGAAGCCTCGGAAGCAGGGTCTTTGAGTGTGCCTGAACCTGGTGGAAAGTTGTGAATCCACAACAATAGGAATCTTTCCTGAGATTGAGCTGTGGTCTTGTAAATAACTATGTCATCAATAATAGCCTGAACAAAGCCTTAGAAACCAACTCTAGCAACACCAAGCTTTCTTTCTTTTGCTCTCAGCTTTCTCTGCCAATAACTTTACTCATTCAATAGAAGAAACCATATTCAGCCAATTACCATAAACTCTCATGCTTCATACTCTAAACCCTCTTTATGACAAACAGAAACACATATCCACATTCCACACAGCGATTCCACCATCACAAAGAAAACAGCAGAGAGACCAATCATACCTGAATCAGGAATAAAATAAAATACACCAGCTTCACCCTTTCAAAATAGTAAACCATAAAACCAAGACAAAACAAATCAACATGTAATCAGTAGCTAGAGACAACCTAAAGAGTCAGCGCTCTACCAGATTCCAGGGGCTTAAGAAGAGGTTCTGCTTTCCAGTAAACCCCAAGAACTCTTCGGACCTGCATGACTAAAAAGGTCCTAATTTACAATTTTTTTCTTTCTATTCCCAGTTCCTGATTAAAA
>NW_006921702.1:1290268-1291174 GCF_000298275.1 Orycteropus afer afer | reverse complement strand
AAAATGAAGAAAGCCTAAGATTCATGTGAGATACCATCAAAAGAAATAATCTACATGTCATTGGAATTCCAGAACAGGAAGAGAAAAATAAAAATACTGAGAAAATTGTCCAAGATTTGCTGGAGGAGAACTTCTGTGATTTGATGAAAGAGGATGGTATATATAAAACCATGAAAGAGAAAAAATTGCAACCAAGAATTATATACCCAGCAAAATTGTCCCTCAAATTAGGATATTTCCAGATAAGCAGAACCTAAGGGAATTTGTTAAAACCAGACCACCCTTACAAGAGATGCTAAAGGGGGTCCTTTGAACAGAGAACCAAAAAGAGAAAATAACAACTGACCATTAATACACAATTTGACATAACCCAGAAACACAGATATGGGCATATCCAAAGTAAAATGAGCTTACAAGATTGTAAACAGGGAACCAGATACATCAATTGGCAAGTGAGGACAGCTACAAACAAAAACAGGGAAAAAATTGTGTAGTTATAGAACTTCTAATTGGTGAGGAAGTCAAGAGAGTTGCAAGACAGAATGGACTGTTCTAAACTCGGGAAGAAAATTATAAATCATGGGGTAACCTCAAAGAATAATGATAAACCTTCCTATCACAATAAAAAGAGGACAAGCACAAATACTCAGCAAATACTGAAACAACAGCAACAAAGGAAATGATAACAGGATTCATAAGCATAATGAACTCAGCACAGAAAATAATATGGAATAAAGAAACCAGTGACACCATGAAAAATACATATACCAAAATGACAGCAACCAATTCATACTTGTCAATAATTACACTGAATGCACCACTCAAGAGATGGAGAGTTGCAGATTGGATAAGAAAACAAAACTCATCAATACGCTGCCTACAAGAGACACACCTTAGAGATAAAGA
>NW_006921702.1:1246307-1287658 GCF_000298275.1 Orycteropus afer afer | reverse complement strand
AGAAAAGGCATTTGATAAAATCCAACACCCATTTCTGATCAAAACTCTCAGCAAAATAGAAATAGAAGGGACATTCTTCAACATAATAAAGGGCATCTATGCAAAACCAACAGCCAACATTATTCTCAATGGAGAAAGACTGAAACCATTCCTCTTGAGAACAGGAACCAGAGAAAGATGCCTTCTATCACCACTTTTATTCAACATTTTACTGGAAGTTCTAGACATGTCCATAAGGCAAGAAAGGGAAATCAAAGGTATCAAAATTGCAAAACAAGAAGTCAAACTATCCCTATTTGCTGATGATATGATCTGATACCTAGAAAATCCAAGAGACTTAGTCAAAAATCTACTGTAATTAATTGAGGAATTTAGCATCATGGCAAGATAAAGATCGACATCCAAAAATCAGTTGGATTCCTGTACACTAGGAATGAGATTGCTGAAAGAGAAATATGGAAGTCAATACCATTTACAATAGCTATCAAAAAAACAAAAATAAAATACGTGTGAAAAAATCTTACCAGGGACACAAAAGACCTGTACAAAGAAAACTATAAAATAATACCTCAAGAAACCACAAGAGATCTACATAAATGGAGCAACATTCCATGCTTGTGGATAGGAAGCTCAAACATTGTGAAAATGTCAATTCTACCCAAAGCAATCTATACATTCAATGCAATCCCAATCTAGGTCCCATCAATATTCTTTAGGGATATGGGAAAACCATTCATTTACTTTATATGGAAAGGAAAGAGACCTCAGATTAGCAAAGCACTATTGAAGAAGAACAAAGTAGGAGGTCTCACACTGCCAGATATCAAAAATTGCTATGCGACTACAGTAGTCAAAACTGCCTGACATTGGTACAATGACAGCCACATACACCAATGGAATAGAATTGAGAACCCAGAAACAGATCCATCGACTTATGGTCAGGTAATCTTTGACAAAGAGCCTAAATCCATTAAATGAGGAAGAGAATGTTTGTTTAATAAATGGTGTTGGCAAAACTGGAGATCCACTTGCAGAAAAATGAAACAAGATCTGTACCTTACACATACCCAAAATTAACTCCAGATGGATCAAACACTTAAATATGAAACCTAAAACTATAGACTTCCTCAAGGAAAAACTAGGGGCAAATTTAGGGGCCCTAATATATTGCATAAATAGATTATTAAGCATAACCCAAAATACAAAAACAGCAGAAGAGAAACTAGATGAATGGTACCTTTTAAAAATTAAATTTTTATGTGTTTCCAAAGACTTCTTCAAAAGAGTCAAAAGAGAACCTACAGATTGGGACAGAATATTCGGCAATGACTTATTTGACAAGGGACTTATCTCTAGAATTTACAGAAAACTCCAACACCTCAATAACAAAAGACAAATAATCTAATTAAAAATTGTGCAGAAGACATGAATAGAAACTTCACCAAAGAGGATATTCATGTGGCCAACAAGCATATGAAGAAATGCTCATGATCATTAGCCATTAGAGAAATGCAAATCAAAACAACAATGAGATACCATCTTGCTCCAGCACTAGTAGCAAAGTTCAACAAGACAGAAAATAACAAATGCTGGCAAGGATGCAGAGAAATTGGGACTCTAATACACTGCTGGTGAGACTGTAAAATGGTACAAGCACTGTGGAAAGCAGTGTGTCAATTACATAAAAAATTGGAAATAGAAATACCATTTGATCAATATATATATATATATATATATATATATATATATATACAAATATATATATATATATATATATATATATATATATATATATATATATTTAGTATATTAGTAAATATTAGTAAATATATACCATTAGTATGTATATATCCTAAAGAAGTGAGAGCTGTGACAAGAACAGACATATGCACACCCATGTTCATCACAGCACTATTTACAATAGCAAAAATGTGAAAGCAATCTAAGTGCCCATCAACTGAGGAATGGATAACCAAACTGTGATACATACTCCAATGGAATACTATGCAACCCTAAAGAACAATGTAGAATCTTCAAAACATTGCATAACATGGATGGACTTGGAGGACATTATGCTGAGTGAAATAAGTCAATCACAAAAGGACAAATATTGTAATAGTCCATTATTGTAAAAGTTAAGGAAAGGTTTATCTATAGAAGGAAATTTTCTTTGTTGGTTACCAGGGGTGGGAGTGTAGGGTTAGATAGGTAGAGATAAGTATTGATTTGGGAGAAGAAAAGAGCAATGTACCAAATGTGAGTGATCAACATGGTGGCATTGAGGAAGAGGAAGACATAGGGAGGTACATGGGAGGTACAGACAACAAAGAAGAACCTTTTTGCACATATAGCACTGCATTGTCAGTGAAGGCAAACACGGGTATATGGGTGGATAGATGGGTGGACAGGTTGAACTACTAGGTATATCTATGCAGCAGGGAGTTTACCCAAAACCATGTATAGGGTTGGCAGTCTATGGTTCTACAAGTGTATTTGTATGTTCTGTAAGAATTCCCAGGGGGATAGTAGAGCTGAAAAAGGGTAAAACTGTAGTCAATTCTTGGTCACAGCCAGCTACCCAGAGAGACCAAGTACTTGAACCTTTTGCCTCAGGACCATAGTCACAGAGGAGGGACATCAAGCTCAATTGGCATAACATACTGCACAAAACATTGTTCCACTTCCTACTTTGGTGAGTAGTGACTGGGATCTTAAATCTTGCAAGCAGCCATCTAGATGCAACAATGGGTCTCTCCTCATCCAGAATGAAGAAGAATGAAGAAAATCAAAGATTCATGGAAAGAATTAGTCCTAGCAACTGGTGCACCATGTGGTCCTCAGCCTATATAACTATGAGACCAGAAGGACTAGATGGTGCCTGGCTACCGCTGTCAACCACTCAAAGGGGGAGCTATGTAGGAGATCCTGGATAGAGAGGAAGAACAATGTGGAACAAATCTCAAAATCCTTTGGAAAAAAAAAAAAAAGGAGTCCAGGTTTGCTGGTCTGTTAGAGCCTGGTAGAATTACTGAGACTATGGTCCTTAGGTGCACTTCAGGTCTGGAACTGAGCCCACACCTGTAGCTTCCAGCCAAATAAAAGACAGGCATAAGAGTTGAACATGTACCTGAGGTAGATACACTCTTTGGAGAGAGCAATCATGGGAGAAAGAAGGGCTGTTTTTGTACAGGGAGACAGTTCAGGGGTCAGGAGTGCATGGAGGGATGGACAGAAGGAAGAGGTAACAACAACAAAAGAAAACTTAGTTGGATTTTTATTACACTAGCAATGAGAAATCTGAAAAGGATATCAAGGAAACAACTCCAATGGCATCTAAAAGAATAAAATATCTAGAAATAAATTTGCTAATGGATGTGAAAGACTTAGACAATAATAATTATAAAAGCATGCTGAAAGTGACAAAAGAACACTTCAATAGATGGAAATACATTCCATGTTCATGAATTTACAGATAATATATTCAACATATCAGTACTTCCCAAAATGATCTATAGATTCAACACAATCACAATCAAAATTCCAACAGATTTTTTTTTTTTTACAGCAATGGGGAGGAGAAAAAGCAATCTTGAATTTTCTACTTTATTTGGAAAGGCAAGAGACCGCAGGTAGCCAAATAAATTTTGAAGAAGAATGAAGTAGGTGGCTTCACATTTCCCAACTTTAAAACATATTACACAGATACAGTAATCAAAAGAGACTGGTTTAATAACAGACTTGTGGGTCAATGGAATACAATTGAAAACTCAGAAAAAATCTACGCAAGTATGGTCTACTGAATTTCAACAATGATGCTAAATCTGTTTAATAGGGAAGAAATAAACTCTTTGACAAATGATGCTGGAAAAATTAAATTTCTTCATGTAGGAAAATGAAGCCAGATCCATACCTCAAAACAAATAAAAACTAATTCAAAATGGATGAAGAACTTAAATGTTAAAGCTAAAACCATAAAGTTTGTGGAAGAAAATATAGGAACAAATATATGAGGCCTAATTTTTTCTAAGTATATACATTACTAAATCCAGTAGCAAATACATGAGAAGCAGAAGGTAAAACAGATAATCAGAATTTCTTAAAAATGTTCATGAAGGTACTCTGTCCAGAGAGTAAAAAGACAACCTACACACTGGGGGAAAAAAAAAAAAATCTTCAACAACATTATATATACAATAAAAGTCTAATATCTAAAATATATATAAAGCTTTTGCAACTTAACAACAGAAATCTAAATAATTCAATCAAGAATGGGAAAGGACAGGAACAAATATTTCACCATAGATGATATTCAAATGCCAACAAATACATGAAAAGATTTGCGATGTCTTTAGGCATCAGAAAGGTGCAAATCAAAACCACAATGAAATACCATTTTGCTCCAAGTAGGATGCCTAAATTGTTGTTGTTAGGTGCCATTGAGTCAGCTCCAACTCATATCAACCCTATGTACAACAGAACAAAACACTGGTCCTGTACCAGCCTCACAATACCTGCTGTGCCTGAGCCCTTCCTTGCAGCCACTACATCAATCCATCTTACTGAGGGCCTTCCTCTCTTTTGTTGACCCTCCACTTTACCAAGCACAACATCCTTCTAGAGGGAATGGACCCTTCTGAAAACATGACCAAAGCAGGCGAGATGAAGTCTAGCCATTCTCACTTCCAAGGAGCATTTTGGCTGTACTTCTTCCAGGATAGGTTTGTTTGTTCTTCTCCCAGTCCATGGTACTTTCACTATCCTTTACCAGCACCACAACTCAAAAGCATCAACTCTTCTTTGGTCTTCCTTATTCATTGTCTAGCTCTCACGTGGGGAGCTCTGGTAGTGTAGTGCCTAAGGCACTTGATTGCTAACCTGAAGGCTGGTGGTTCAAATCCACCAGCTACTCCTCGGAAGGAAGGTTGGGCAATTTACTTCCATAATGATACTGCCTCAGAAACCCAAGGAGGGGTCACTATGAGTTGAATCTGACTCAATGGCACATAACAACCACAACAACAAGCTCTCACATGCATATGAGGCAATTGAAAATACCATGGCTGGGGTTAAGCACACCATAGTTTTCAAAGAGACATCTTTGCACTTCAGCACTTGAAAGAGGTCTTTTGCAGCAGATTTTCCAAATGTAATGTGTCATCTTATGTCTTTACTGCTACTTCCATTGGTGTTGATTATGGAACCAAGTAACGAAATCTTTGACAACTTCAATTTTTTTTTTTTCCATTTATCATTCTGCTGTTTATTGGTCCAGTTGTGAGGATTTTAATTTTCTTTGTGTTGAGATATAATTTATACTTCAAACTGTAGTCTTTAATCTTTATTAGTAAGTTGTTCAAGTCATCCTCACTTTCAGCAAGCAAAGTTATGTCATCTGCAAACGCTAGGTTGTTAATAAATCTAAGATAACAGGAGAAAAGAAAGAAGGAAAATAACAAATGTTGTTAAGGATGTAGGGAAATTGGAATCTTTACATGTTGTTGGTGTTCTGAAAAATGGAACAGCTGTTGTGGAAAACAGTGTGGAGTTTGGAGTTTCCTAAAAACAAAATTAAAATAGTACTATCATATGACCCAGCAATCCCATTGCTAGAAATATACTCAAGGAACTTGAAAGCAGTGACACAAAGAGACGTATCTACAATATTCATTGCTGCCTTACTCACAATAGCCAAAGGTAGGAAAAACCTAAATGCCTCTCCATAAATGAATATATTAATAATTGTGGTGGATACACGCAATGGAACACTACTCAACCAGAAAAAAAAAAATGAACTAAACATGGGTGGAACTAGAAGATATGCTGAATGAAATAAGTCAATTCAAAAAGGATACATTTTGTATGAATTCACTTTATAAAAAGACAGTAACAGGCAACTGTGGAGAGACCACGGTTTAGTTAGCAGTGTTTACCAGAGGCAGGAAGGCAGGGTGAGAGGAGAGTTATTGCTTATGGAGCATTGAGTTTCTGCTTCTAAGGATGGAAAATTTGTATTGGTTAAAAGTAAAAATGGAATTGGCAAATGTCATTTGAGATATGTTTTTACAAAAAAGAAAAAAACAACAAACAGTAGCTTCGGAGGCTGCTTATGTAAAAGAAAATATGTCATATAAGATTTGATTCCTTGGTTTGGAGGTTTCATGGACATCCCAATTAATTGTCCTAATAATGCGGTTAGGGCTTCTGTTATACCTTCTAGTTTGTGCCTGGAGTCTTTAAAGCTTGCAGGTGCCCATTCAAGGTACAACAACAGTATGTCTTTATTGCTTGAAACAACAGAGGAAAGAGAGAAACAAGAGGTGGAAATAAAATGTCTTTTTTTGCCACTAGAAACAACTTCCCCCTTTACCATTAGACCAGAAGAACTAGATCGTGCCTGGCTGGCATTTTGGAAAGTTTTGATCAAAGATTCTATGGAAAAATAGTGATTAAAAGAGGGAAAACTGTATCAAATTTTCATGGAATCCAGACGTTCTGGATTCATTAGTGCTGGATAAACACTTGAGACTATTGCCATGACTAATCATTAAATTTTAAGCCTTAAACCAAAATGATCCTTGGTAATCTTCTTCAAGCCAAACAATTTAAAAAATAAATAAACAAAAAGACCCTATTGCCATGGAATTGATTGTTACTCCTAGTAGCCCTATAGGACAGAGTAGAACTGCCCCCATAGGATTTTCAAGGCTATAACCTTAATGAAGCAGACTGCCACATCTTTCTCTCTCAGAGAGACTAGTTGGTTAGAACCACCAACCTTTCAGTTAGCAGTCATGTGCTTAGTCACTGCACCACCAGAGATCCTTAAATCAAAAAATGGTTAGCTTAGTTAGTAAAGTATGTCTATGCCTTGAGTTTTGTGCTTATTTAAAGAACTACCTATATGAGATCAAATTGACAACAGCAACTCAAAACTTAGGAAGCTGTATTTATGTTAATGGGGAAGAACAGTTTGGAAAATAAATTGTTAGAATGATGTCACAACTTGAAGAATGTGATCAGTGCTACTGAATTGTATATGTAAAATATATTGAATAGGCGTATGTTCTGCTCTGTATATTTTGAACCACAACAAAACCAGAAATCAAAAAAGAGAACAAAAATTACTACCTTTATCAAAGATTTCCTTCTTTTTCCATTTCATTTTTTCCTTCATTCCTCCTTCACTCCCTGCTTCCTTCTCTCCCTTCCTTCCTACATTCCATCCTTCCTTTCTTCCCTCCCTCCCTCCCTCCCTCCTTCCACCCTTCCTTCATTCCCTCTTCCCTTCCTCCATCTTTTCTTTTCTTCCTTCACAATCAGGAGGTAATCAGGAGAATATATGTATATGTATATGTATATGTATATGTATATGTATATATATATAGAGAGAGAGAGAGAGAGAGAAGAGAGAGGGAGAGAGAGAGGAAGAGAGGGAGAGAGGGAGAGAGAGGGAGAGAGGGAAAGAGAGGGAGAGAGAGGCAGAGAGGGAAAGAGAGGGAGAGAGGGAGATTAAGAGAATTACTTTAAGAAATTAACTCAAGGATTACAGGCTATAAACTCAGTCAAGAGTTGATGATAGATTCTTGAGGCAAAAGATCCTTGTCTCTGGGAAACTTCTGTTTTTCTTCATAAGGTCTTCAACTTTTGGGTGAGGTCTGCCAACATTACTCAGGGCAATCTCTTAAAGTAAACAGATTTGAACCACATTTGCAAAACACTTTCACTGTCACCTAGCTTAATGTTTGTTTACATAATGGGGTACTATAACCCAGCCAAATTAACACTTGATATTAATCAACATACTTGCTTCCCTTATTCTACCTTCATTCTATTCCCCTTCATCACTTTCTCTTCCTATCTTCCTTCTTTTAATGAAGAATAAATGTTGAATGACATCAGCTTTTTTTTTTTTTTTTTTTTTTTTTTAACTCTGTAAAGAGTATCATCCAGAAGGCTGGGGTTCAAACCCACCAGCCACTCCTTGGAAGGAAGATGGGGCAATCTACTTCTGTCGTGATACCACCTCAGAAACCCAAGGAGAGGTCGCTGTAAGTCGGATCTGACTTGATGGCAGTGAGTATGGTTTTTTTGGAAAGATTATTATGTATGATTTTCCTCTAATAATGTTGTAAACTAATTTAACTTTTAATAATTTTAACATTCTACATTTCTAAAAATTGTATAAATATTTTCAATGTCTTCCTCACTTAGCTTTTCTCAATCATAATATCTAAGAGAACAGATTGACAAAACCAGAAAATTGATATCATATTATAAACTCAGATTTTATGTACATTATTTTGTGTATACAGTCCTACATGAAACTTTGTCATGTGCATATTTGAATAATCATAGCAAATACTAGGATACATAATTGTTCCACTACCACATAGAAACTCCTTCAAGTTACTTTTTTAATAAACCCAAGCCCTCTGTACTCAAAAGTGCATTCTGACTCCTGGCATCCCGATGTATTACAGGGTAGAACTGCTCCCAGAGGGTTTTCTTGGTTCTAATTGTAATGAAAGCAGATTTCTAGGCCTTTCTTTCACAGCACTATTAGATGGGTTAGAACCAGACTTTAGGTTAGTATGTAGTTGAGCACAAATAATTTGTAACTTACCCATTAATTGTTGTGTTCTTTCCTCAGACTTAACTTCTGGTAACCACAAATTTGTTCTTCATCACTAAGTTTATCACTTCAAGAAAGCTATATAGATAGAATCATACAATATCTTTTGATACTGACTTTTTTACTCATCATATCACTCTTGAATTTCATACATTTTTTTAATGTATGTCAATAGTACATTCTGTTTCATTGTTGAGTATTATTCCATTAATTGTATGTACAGTTCATCTGCTAAAGGTCATTTAGATTATTTAGAGTTTGATTATTATAAATAAGGTTTTATGAATATTTGTGTACGGGTTTTGTGTGAACATAAGTTTCATTTCTCTGAGAAGGAAGGTTGGGCAATCCTACTTCCGTAGTGATACTGCCTTGGAAACCCAAGGAGGGGTCGCTATGAGTCGGGGCCGACTCAACAGCACATAACAACAACAACAACAAACTAAATTACTAGCAGTATCATTACTAAGTAGTATGGTAAATATATGTTTAAATTGTTAAAAAAAAGTCTAATAAATTTGCAAAGTTACTGTATCATTTTATATTTCCACCACCAGCATATGAGGGATTTAGTTTATCCACTTCATTACCTGCATTTTCTACTATCAGTATATTTTATGTTAGTAATTTTAATAATTTAAGGAATTAACAGAACATGGAAATTATTGAAAAATATCATTAATATCACATGCAAGTAAAATCTTACTGAAGAAAATTCAAAAATGGTTGCAGCAGTATATTGGCAGAGAACTTCCACAAATGCAAGCTGGATTGAGAAGAGGATGTGAAATGGCAGATATCATTGTTGATGTCAGATGGATCTTTGCTCACAGAAAAGAATACCAGAAAGATGTTTACTTTTGTCTTATTGATTATGAAAAGCATTTGATTTTGTGGATCATAACAAAGTATGGGTAACACTGAGAATGGGAATTCCAGAACACTTGATTGTGCTCATGAGGAACCTATATATAGACCAGCAAGTTGTCATTTGAACAGAGGAAGAGGACACTGCATGGTTTAAAATCAAGAAGGGAGCTCATCAGAGTTGTAGCCTTCCACCATATTTTTTCAATCTGTATGCTGAACAAATAATCCGAGAAGTTGGAGTATATGAAGAAGAACGTGGCTTCAGGATTGAAGGAAGAATCATTATCAATGTGCAATACGCTGATGACACAATTTTGCTAGCTGAAAATACAGATGACTTGAAACACTGATGAAGACTGAAGACTACAGTCTACAGTATGGATTACATCTCAATAGAAAGAAAACAAAATTTCTCACAACAGGACCTATAAGCAGCATCATGATAAATGGAGAAAAGATTGAAGTTGTCAAAGACTTCACATCACTTGGTTCTATAACTGACACCCATGGTAGTAGCAGTCAGGACATCAGACGACATGTAGCACTGGGCAAATCAGCTATAAAAGACTTCTTTCAAGTGTTGAAGAGCAACAATGTCTCCTTAAGGACTAAGGTGCACCTGACAAAAGCCATGGTATTTTCAGTCACCTCATATGCATGTGAGAGCTGGAAATGAATAAGGAACACTGAGTAGGCAGTGGTGCTTTTGAGTTGTGGTGCTGGCAAAGAATGTTGAAAGTGTCATGGACTGCTAAAAGATCTAACAAATCTGTCCTGGAGGAAGTGCAGCTGGAATGCACCTTGAAAGCGAGAATAGCCAGATTTCATCTCACCTACTTTGATCATATTGTCAGAAAGGAGCACTCCCTGGAGAAGGATGACACTTCTTGGAAGATCAAGGGAAGAGGGGAAGGCCCTCAATGAAATGGATTGACACAGTGACTGGGGCAATGGGATCAATTATAACAAAGATGTGGAGTTGGCACTGGAAGGATGGTTATTCATTCTGCTGTGCATAGGGTTGTTATGAGTCAGAGATGACTCTACGGCACCCAATAACAACAACAAAAATTTAATAGGTATATAGTGGTAAGTCTTTATGGTTTTAATTTCCATTTATCTGATGGGTAATGATGCTGAATATCTTTTCATAGGCAAATTTGCCATTGTATATATTCTTTGATGAAGTACCTGTTTTGTTGATTTTCTAATTGGAGTTTTGATTTTTTCATGTTTGTTTAGAGAGTACGCCAACACTTTCCCAATCTTTAATTAGTCTTTTCATAGTCTTAACAGTGTCTTTCAGAGCAACATCTTTTAATTATGATTAAGTGCCAATCATCCTGCTTTTCTTTTTCCTTTCATGGGTCATGCTTGATATCAGTGTCATGTTAAAAGACTCTTCACCTAAACCTCAAAACTCACTCACTGCCATAGAGTCATAGTGACCTCTCCTTGGGTTTCCCAGGTAGTATCACTATAGAAGTAATGCCCAACTTCCAAGGAGTGGCTAGTTAGCAGTCAAATTCTTTAGGCACTACACCATCATGGCAATTTATTCAATTTTCTTCTCAAAGTTGTATGTTGTTGTTGTTACGTGCCATTGAGTCAGATCTGACTCAGAGTGACCCCTCCTTGGGTTGCTGAGGCAGTATGACTACAGAAGTAGATTGCCCCATCTTCCTTCCAAGGAGTGGCTGGTGGGTTTGAACTGCCAGCCTTCTGGTTAGCAGTCAAATGCCTTAGGCACTATGCTACCGGAGCTCCTACAAAGTTGTGTAGCATTTACTTTTTTTTTTTTTTTCATTAACAGCTGTCATCATCCATTTTCAGTTAACTTTTGTGCAATGCATAAGGTTTTCTTTGAGGATACTTTTCTTGTGTATGAATATCTAATTTTTCCAACACTCTGCTGAAAAACTATGCTTCCTCTATTGAATTACCTTTGTTGCTCTGTCAAAAAACAGTAAGTCATGGCAGTTATTAAAAAAAGAAAAAAAGAAAGGAAAATAACAAATGTTAGTGAAAATGTGGAGAGATTGGGAACTTTTTTTCATTACTAGTGCTGGAAAACTGTTTAGCAGTCCCTGAAACTTTAAACCAAGAGTTACCATTGTTTTTGTTGTTGTTATGTGCTGTCAAATCGGACCCAACTCATAGCAACCCCTCCTTGGGTTGCTGAGGCTGTATCACTAGGGTAGTAGATTCCCCCATCTTCCTTCCGAGGAGTGGCCAGTGAGTTTGAACCACCAGCCTTCTGGTTAGCAGTCAAGTACCTTAGGCACTATGCTACCAGAGCTCCCAAGAATCACCATAAGACCTAGTAATTCCACTCCTATATATACTGTATATACTGCTCAAAAGAATGGAGAAAAGAAATTTAAACAGATACTTCTACACCAGTGTTCGTTATAGCACTATTCACTATAGAGAAAAGGAAAAAAAAAAAAAACAAACAAACTCCAAGGGTATACGAATTGTTACCAAAACGTGGTACATACCTAAAATAGAATATTTTCTGCTATGAAGAGGAATAATGTTCTGACACATTGCAACATGGATGAACCTTTAAAACCTGTATTGAGTGAAATGAGAAATACACAATAGAACAAATATTTTACAATCTTACTTATATAGAGTATATAAATTGATGAAATGCCTAGAGATAGAATAGGTTGGTAATTGCTGGAGATTGATAGGAGGGAGGGAAATCATGGTTTATTACTTTGGTGGCATAGTGCCTAAGGCATTTAACTGCTAACCAGAAAGCTGGCAGTTCAAACCTACCAGCTGCTCCCTGGAAGGAAGATTGAGCAATCTACTTCTATAGAGACATCACCTTGGAAACAGAAGGAGGGGTTGCTATGAGTTGGGACTGGCTTGAGAGCAGTGAGTTTGGTACCATGTTCCTCTTCACATAGCTACTCAGAGTATTTGATCAGCATACAGATTGAATAAATATAATGAAAGGAAACAACCCTAATGTACCCTCTTCCTTATTTTAAACCATGCAATATCCTTTGTTCTTTTCAAATGGCAGCCTCTTTTTCTGTGTGCAGGGTTCCTCATGAGTACAATTAACTGTTCTGGAATCTCTATTCTTCACAATATTATCCATAATTTGTTATGATCCACATAATTGCATGCCTTTGAATTGTCAATAAAACACAGGTAGACATCTTTCTGGTATTCTTTGCTTTCAGTTAACATCCATCTGACATCAGTATCGATATCTCATTCCATGTCCTCTTCTGAATCCAGCTTGCATTTCTGGAAGTTTCTTGTCAATCTACTGCTGAAACTGTTTTTGAATTATCTTCAGCAAGATGTTAGTTGTGTGTGATACTAATGATATAGTTTGACAATTTCCACACGTTGTTGGATCATATTTCTTTGGAATGGGCACAAATATCGATCTCCTCCGGTTGTTTGGCCAGGTAGCTATCTTCCAAATTTATTGGCACAAATGAGTAAGCACCTCTAGTGCTGCAACCACTTGTTGGAAACATGTCAATGAGTGTTCTGTCAATTTCTCGAGCCTTGCTTTTCACCAATTCCTTCAGTGCAGCTTGGACTTCTTCCTTCAATACTTGTTCTTGATCATATGCTACCTCCGGAAATAGTTGGACATCGACCAATTCTTTTTATACAGTGACCCTGGGTATTCTTTCCATCTTGTTTTGATGCTTCCTGCAGCATTCAATATTTTGCCCATACCAAACCCAACTCACTGCCGTCGAGTCAAATCTGACTCATAGCGACCCTTCCTTGGGTTTCTGAAGCAGTATCTCTACAGAAGTTGATTGCCCCATCTTCCTTCTGAGGAGTGGCTGGTGGGTTTGAATTGCCAGCCTTCTGGTTAGCAGTCAAATGCCTTAGGCACTATGCCACCAGAGGCTTCATATTTTTCTTCAGTTCTTTCAATGTAAGAAATGCCAAGCGCTTTCTTCTTTTTCTCATTTGCAAATCCAAGTCTTTGCACATTTCATTACAATGCTTTACATTGTCTTCTTGAAACACCCTATGAAATATTCTGTTCAGCTCTTCTATTGTAGCATTTCTTCCATTTGATTTAGCTGCTCTCCGTTCAAGAGCAAATTAATGAGTCTCTTCTAAAGTTGACTTTTTTTTCCTCCATTCCCTTTTTTTTTTTTTTTTTTTCCAATGACTCTCTGCTTTCTTCATGCATTATGTTCTTGATGTCATCCTGCATCCCACTTGGTCTTTGGTCATTGATGATCAATGCATCAAATCTATTCTTCCAATGATCTCTAAATTCAGGTTTCACAAGATCAAGATCATAGTTTGGCTCTTATGGGCTTATATTAATTTTTTTTTTTTCAATTTAAACCTGAACTTGCTGTTCTGATTACCCTAGTACTGCTCTGACAAGAAATATACCACAAATGGGATGGCCTTAACAAACAGGAGTTTATTCTTACAATTTGGAGGCTTTAAGTCCAAGTTAAAAGTGCCAGGCTCTAGGGGCTGGGTGAAAGCCCCTCAGCCTTAAGCTTCAGCCCTGCCTCTAGCTCCCAGCCCACTGGAGCTAGAGGCTTTTCTTCACTCACAAAGCTGCTAGCTGTTGAGGCTTTCAAGCCCAAGGTTGACAAGTAAAAAGGCACAGTCCCGATGTTACCAAACCACACGACAGGCCATTAACTTAAGTCCATTATAAGTCCCAAGGTAGGCAGAGCATAGCAGGTTGCTGAGCAACAACACAGCTACATGCAGGATCCAAGCATGCCATAGGCTAGAGACCATTTCCAAGGCTTCTTCTTAAATACAGGAGGCAGACCACATTCCCAAAGGCAGCTCCTCAGCTGCTTGTGGTAGATCCCACCATGGAGCTGATTACCAGTCTCATCATGGGGAATAACTACCACCAGTTGCCCAGCCACTCAACCAGGCCCAGCCAAGTTGACACACAAACGTAACTACCACACTTGCGTAGGAGCAATCAGTAGTCTGGTCCACAGTCAACTCCTGGCCTTCCTTTGGCTGATTATATTGAGTTTCTCCATTGCATCTCTCCAAAGATGTAGTCAGTTGGATTTCTGTGTTTTCTACCTGGCATGGTACACATGTGTAGTCACCATTAATGTTGTTGAACAAAGGTATTTTCAATAATTCAACAATTTTGCAAACTTCTATCATGCAATCTCCAGTGTCAGTTCTGTCACCAAGGTCATATTTTCTAATTACCAATGATTCTTCTTTGTTTCCAACTTTTGCATTCCAATCACTTGTAATAATCAACACATCTTGATCACATGTTTAGCCAATTTCAGACTGCAGAAATTGGTAAAAAAAACTCTTCAATTTCTTCATCATTGGCATTTTAGTTCGTGTGTAAATTTAAATAATAGTGGTATTAACTCGTCTTCCCTGTAGGCATATGGATGTAATCCTATCACTGGCAGCATTGTACTTCAGGATAGATCTTGAAATATTCTTATCAAGGATGGATGCAAGGCCTTTCCTCTTCAATTTGTCATTCCCAGTATAGTAGTAGATCATATGATTGTCTGATTCAAAACTATCAATACTAGATCATTTCAGTTCACTAAGCCTAGGATATCGCTCTTTATGTGTTCCCTTTTACTTTTGACAACTTCCAGTTTACTTAGATTCACACTTCACACATTCTACATTCTGATTACTAGTGGATGTTTACAGCTGTTTTTCCCCATTTTGAGTCATGCCTCATTAGCAAATTAAAGTCCTAAAAGCTTTACTCCATCCATGTCATTAAGGTCAACTCTACTTTGTGAGGCGGCTCTTCCCTGATTGTATCTTGGGTGCTATCCAACTTGAGAGGGTCATCTTCCAGCACTATATCAGACAACATTTCAGGCCTATTTATAAAGTTTTCCAGTAATATATCAGATAGTGTTTCACTGCCATTCATAAAGTTGTCAGTGGCCTGTTTTTTTTTTCTTTTTTTCTTTTTTTTTCAGAAATGGATAGTCCCATCTTCCTTCCTAGTCTGTCTTCATCTGGAAGCTTTGCTGAAATTTGTCCACCATGAGTGACCCTGCTGGTATTTGAAATATGGGAAGCATAGCCTCCAACTTCACAGCAACATGTAAAGCACCACAGATGTGTGATAGATTGCTATAGAGTAAGTCAAAATCATGTAGCATGTTTCCTCTAAATGTATTCTTCTTTGTTGTCTTTTTATAGGTCATGTTGTTGTTGTTGTTATGTGCCATCGAGTCGGCCCTGACTCATAGCGACCCCTCCTTGGGTTTCCGAGGCAGTATCACTACGGAAGTAGGATTGCCCAACCTTCCTTCCGAGGAGTGGCTGGTGGGTTTGAACCGCCAGCCGTCTGGTTAGCAGGCAAGTGACTTAGCCACTATGCTACCAGAGCTCCCACTTCTTAAAAATTGTTTCATTTAAAATTTTTTACTGTGATTTGTGTGAAATTTTACAAAGCATATCCATTTTGCATTTAACCATTCAAATATATTTTGCTTTGTTGCACAGATTACAATCCCCACAATGTAACAGCTCTCTTTGCACTTCCTCCCACTGATTACCTTTTTTGCATGTCATTCTTGCATATGCACTCCTGGCTCCCTAGTTTTTACCCTATTCAAAAACTGCCCTTCTGATTTCCCACCATTGATTATTCCAAGTAGTACACCTCCCTGCTATAGTTGTCCAACTAGTAGGCCTATCTATTGATTGGTTGAAAATTAACCATGGAAATGAGTCCAGTTCCAGGCTGAAGGAGGGCTAGTAGCCATAGTTTGAGATAGGGGAAGGGTGTTCAAAGTGTCTTTATGACCGGTAATCCTGTTCTATTCTGTGTCCTTTTAACTTTTTTTCCACATTATTCTCCCAATCTATTCAGTATCGACCAGTCATCTGTCAGTCAAAAGAAGATGGAAAGAATACACAAGTCTTTGAACAGAAAGAATTAGTAGATATTCACTCATTTCAGAAGAAAGCATATGATCAAGAACTAGTGGCACTGAAGGAAGAAATCTAAGCTGCACTAAATGAATCGGTGAAAACAGCTCCAAGAAATTTGGAAAACAGCTACCTAGCCAACTGACTGGGAGAGATCCATATTTGAGCCTATTCCAAAGAAATATGACCCAACAGAATGTAGAAATTATTGAATTTAAAATAGTTGCAGCAGCATATAGGTTCAGAACACAGCACGGAGTTAGGGATATCATTGCTGATGTCAGATGGATCTTGGCTGAAACCAAATAATACCAGCAAGATATTTACCTGTGTATTAATGACTATGAAAAAGTATTTGTGTGGATCATGACAAGTTATGGATAATGACTTGTGAAGTATTGAGGCTTCCAGAATGCTTCTTTGTGCTCATGAGGAAATTGTACATAGACCTAAGAGGCTGTCATTGAAACAGAACAAAAGTCTACTGTGTGGTTTAAACCATAAAGGGTGTGCATCACAGTTATAACCTTTCATAATACTTATTCAATCTGTACCCTGAGCAAATAATCCAAGAAGATGGACTATATGAAGAAGAACGAGGCATCAGGATTGAGGAAAGACTCATTAACAACCTGCAATATGCGGATGACACACCTTTGCTTGCTGAAGGTTAAGATGACTTGAAAGCACTTACTGATGAAGATAAAGACTACAGTCTTCAGTATGGATTACACCTCAACATAAAGGAAATGAATATTCTCACAATTTAACCAATAAGCAACATTAAGATAAATGAAGAAAAGGTTGAAGTTTTAAGAGATTTCATTGTACTTGGATCTACAGTTAACACCTGTGGAAGCAGCAGTGAAGAAATAAGACATTGTACTGCACTGGGCAATTCTGCTACAAAAGAATTCTTTAAGGTGTTGAGGAGCAAAGATGTGAGTCTGAAGATTAAGGTGCCCCTATTTCGGGCCACAGTATTATCAATCACCTCATATGCATTTACAAGTTGAACAATGAATAAGGACGACTGAAGAAAAATTGATTCTTTTGAATTGTGGCATTGGTGAAGAATAATGAAAATATCATGGACTGCCATAAAAATGAACAAATCTGTCCTGGAAGAAGTGTAGTTGGAATTTTTCTTAAAAATGAGAACAGCCAGACATCAGCTCACCTACTTTGGTCATGTTGTGAAAAGGGACCAGTTCCTGGAGGAAGATATCATGCTGAGTAGAGAGTTAGCAAAAAAGGGGAAGAAGAGTCAAGGGGATGGCTTAACATAGTGTCTGCAAGGATGAGCTGAAGCACAGCAAGGATTGTAAGGATGGTGCCGGACTGGGCAGTGTTTTATTATTTTGTCTATAGAGTCACTATTATTTGGAGTGTTTGACAGCACGTAACAGCATCAATAATTATCTATGAACACCAATTAAAAATTCCATTTATAACATAATGGATTACATTAATAGATTACCTGCTATTATATAAAATGTACCTTCCTACATTATGATGCTTTGTTCTCTTAATATATTTTGCTAATATATATCCACGCACTTGCTCTTTTCTATTTAAGCAAAATTAGACATCAGTTTTTATGTGTATGTGTGTGTATGTGTTACCTTGTTATCCTGAACTCTGTCAGGCTTTCAGGTTTTGCTATAAGATTATCCTCAACTCTGTCAGATTCTTTTGTCAGTCTTCTTAAAAGAGACGTTTATTGGTATTTGATGTTTAACAAAGACATGTTAAAATTTCAAGTTATAACTGTTTTCAGAAACACATCTTTTACTTTTAGACATTTTACTTCATAGATAGTGGTCCTACTGCTTAGATGACCACTCTCTGGGCCCCAGAAGCACATAGTACACTGTCTCATATCTTTCAGAATTTACTGTCACCCAACCATTAAAGATTTATCACATTTCTTTCTCCATTCTCACTTTCTTCTATTTCTTTGTGCTCAACATTCTTTAACATTCTATGTACTTTCTGTTTTTTTTCTTTTTAGCTCTTTACTTCTCCATAAAACAAAAATTGGCCAAAAGGGAAAGAATTTGAATCATAATTTTTTCATTGCTTTATACCTGTTTTTGAGCACCCATAGCTGTGCATTAAGAACTCAATAAATATTTCTTGATTGGCTGCATGCCATTTTAGGTTGGTTTGAAATTGATCAAGCCTCAAAATTTAGCTTGTATTGATTATGACAAACACAGCCTGAGATCAAATACTTAGTGTGGTAGTAAAGGTTATATGTCAACTTGGCTGGGCATGGTGAGTGTCTAGGCAGCTGGTGGTAGTTATTCCCATGGTGAGACTAATAAATAACTCCATGGTGGCATCTACTGGAGCAGCTGAGTAGCTGCTTTAGAGATATGGGCTGCTTCCAGTAAATAAGAAGCAAAATGAGGAAGGTCTCCAGCTTATTGGCATTCTTGAACCCTCCATGTAGCAGAGTCTTAATTCAGCAGCCAGCCGTGCTCTGCTGATCGTGGGACTTTTAATGGGCTTGAATCAATGGGCTTCCATGTGGTTTGGTAATATTGGGACTGTGCCTTTTCACTTGTCAACCTTGGGTTTGTCAGCCTCAGCAACCAGCATATGCCTGAGTGAAGAGATGCCTCTAGCTTCATTGGGCCGGGAGCAAGAGGTAGAGCTGAAGCCCAAGGTAGAGGGGCTTTCACCTAGTCCCTAGAGCCTGGGACATGGAGTTTGGACTTCTAACTTCCAGAATTGTAAGAGAATAAACTCCTGTTTGTTAAAGCCATCCCATTTGTGATATTTCTGTTGGAGTGGCACTAGGTAATCAAAACACTCAGTAAGTATCAGAGTCAGTTCTTAGATCTAAGTATGTCAAAACAGATCCAGGTATCTAAGTTTGGGCTGTCTCTATCATTTTCTCCATATCACAATCACTGTATATACCTTCAATGAGTTCAAAATTATCAGAAAGAGAAGGAAGTTAACTAATTAGAAATCACATTAAAGAAAGCAGGGTAGATGCTTCCTACTTGCATATAATACTTAAACTGCATCTGGAAACACTCATGTGAATTAGGCCTAAGAAAAAGCTAGGTCAAATCTTCTAAAAAGAGGAAAAAAAAAAAAAACAGTGCAAAATCCACAGTCATCAGAGATGAAGAATAATATTCAGAAAACTATAAACTTTTATATGATTGGATTATGTATTTTAGAAGTTAATTGTTATGGCTATTGAGTCAATTCTGAATAGATTAAATATAGATTTTTCTTCTTAATATTCCCAGGGATAAAATAAAAATTCAACTTTTTTTTTTTTTTTTAATTAAACTGTGGAATCTCCCACATGCCTGCACCAAAAGATGTGTTCATTCTTGTGTTAGACTGGGTTCTCTAGAGAAACAAAACCAGTAAAGCTATATATATATATATAGAGAGAGAGATAAATTTGTCTTAGGAAAATGGCTTACACACTTATAGAAACTAGCAAGTCCAAAGTTCTTGGATCAAACATCAAACTGGAGGCTTTTCCCAATTCTTGCAGCTGCAGGGGCTGAGGAGCTCCAGGTTGCAGGCAGTGTACTGGCTGTTGACTGCAACAAATGACAAATCCGAGATCTCCAGTCCGGATGGTGGATTGTTCGCTCATGGACAGCTGTAGGCAGCACAACAGAATCCCAATCCAGAGGAATTTCTCTTTTCCCAGGATGTCCATAGATATACTGGAAGCAGGCCACACCCTTAGCAAAACTCCCTTTCAACAGATTGACTGCTCAAAACATAGTCATCTGATCCCATCTTGGGAATAACCACATCACAACAGCTTAAACCACACAGAATTGTGGTCCAGCCAAGTTGACACACAATTCTCCTCCCTAAATTGAATGCTTTTAAATTCTATAAAAGCTCCAGGTATCTTAAATAATGTAGATCTATCTCCAATTTAACCTAAAAAACAAACAAACAAAACAAAACAAACAAACAAAAAAAAAAACCTCACTATTGCCGAGCCAATCCAGACTCATTGGAAGCCATGCTTGAGTTTTCGAGGTGCTATCACTATGGAGGTAGATTGTCCAAACTTCCTGACTAGTGGATTTGAACCGCCAGTCTTTTGGTTAGCAGTCAAATACCTTAGGCACTATGCCACCAGGGCTCCCATCTCCAATTTACACATAAGTAAATCCATTTGGAAGGCACAGAATACCCATCTGGATTTCTATTCATCACTTCTTTCTCTAGACATGGATATTTGCAATACAATAATACAGCAGCTCCCTGGTCTCCAAATTGGCTTATAAATTCTCCATACATGCAATTAAATTAAGTCTCTTTTTGGAGGGATCAAGGAATGTATTCCTGATGGGAAATCTTCAATTAGAATGAGTAAATAAGAGTTTGACTGCCACATCTCAATAGCATATGAAAACCTGTGCCTTGACCTGCTGCCCATACTGGCAGAATATATTCAAAGGACATACAGAAGAATACAAATGCCACAATGATCAATTTACCAAGGTATTGTAATATGTGTAAAATAGCAATGAAAAACGATTCTTCATAACAATTTGGTGTTATTTTCAGTTTTAGTAGGAAAAAAACAATAATGAAATAACATCTGGCAAACCATTTATAAACTCCAAAAAACAAAATCTATTTTAAATATATTTCAATATTTCTTATCAGCTAGTCTTTCACTAATTCATTAATTTAACACATATCTACTCTATGCTCACTATGTACCAGCATTGGGTAATCTTCTGCATTACAATAGCAAGCATAAAAGATAATCTTTGTCCTCATGAAAAATAGAGAATAGTAGGGGACACACAAAAGAAACAGTTAAATGAAATAAAGAGATAAAGTTTGAAGTCTAAAAGGGAATAAGAATGTGTTTTGCTTTTATTTTCAAAAGAATTCCAGATGAAATGTGTATATATTCTTCCTTCCAGGGGAGGTAATTAATTTCTCTCTCTAAACTGTGCTGAATTTAGGAAGTTATTTCTAGAATATGGGAAAAAAAAAAAAAAAAACAAGCAAACAAAAAAACTGATAACTTCAAAGTGGAGAAACTTGGTGTTTGTTCTCTAGTGCGGCTATAACAGAAATACCACACGTGTATGGCTTGAAAGAATAGATATTTATTCTCTTACAGTTTATCTCACTCTCATCAAGTCCATTCGACTCATTGTGACTTCTCCTTGTGTTTCCAATACAGTATCTCTACAGAAGTAGATTGCCCACTCTTCTTTGAGGAGTGGCTGGTGGGTTTGAACTGCCAGCCTTCTGGTGAACAGTCAAATGCCGTAGGCACTACACCACCAGAGCTCAGCCTATGGGTCACGTAAACGCCCCTCGACCTTAGGCTTCAGCTCTGCCTCTTGCACCCAGCCCATTGGAACTAGAGCCTCCAGGCTGCTGAAGCTGAGAAATCTAAAGTTGACAAGTAAAATGGCACAGTCCAAGCATTATTAAGAAACATGTTAGGTCACTAGTTCAAGTCCAGAAACAGCCCCAAGATCAGCAGGCAACATGGTAGAGTTCTGAATCAAGACTCGGCTCATTGCAGGATCCAAACATGCCAAAAAGCTCAAGACTTTTCTCAAAGTGTCTTCTTATATACTGGAAGCATACCACATCCCTAGGGCAGCTACTCAGATGTTCACAATAGGTTCCACCATAGATTTTATTACCACTTATCATGGGGAATCACTACATACAGTTGCTTAACCACTCAAAACCAGGGCCAGCCAAGCTGACTACCACTCTTGCAAAACATCATCTTAATGTAAATTACAAAGTTATCTCATTAATAGTAAGTCATGTGGATATCATGTACCATCAATGTGATATGAGAGCACTTCATCATTATGGGAAAGGTAGAGGAAAGACAAATAAAGAAAACTGGAAAAGAAAGGTCTAGGTGTAAAAAGAAAATCAGAAAAAAGGGAAACCAAGAGAGGAGAGACATTTAGGAACAATGGGGTTTGCAAAAGTGGTGAATGCAATGAAGAGATAGAGCATGAAAGATGTCCCATACTGTGTGTCAGAATGCAGGAAATACTGTGTGTCAGAATGCAGGAAGAGGACATCTGCTGCTGAGAAGGGCAGCTGCTGAGGAGTGATATGGGAAGAAACCAGAGTGGC
The DNA here is from genome assembly GCF_000298275.1 of Orycteropus afer afer. NCBI lineage: Eukaryota > Metazoa > Chordata > Mammalia > Tubulidentata > Orycteropodidae > Orycteropus > Orycteropus afer. The sequence goes on along the minus strand of NW_006921702.1, from coordinate 1,265,103 downwards.
ATGAATGGGAAGTGGAAAGTGGAGGCCATTGGTAGAGACAATGGTGGGGATTCAGTGTGATAATGTAGATTGTAGTTGAATGAGGATGAGCCTCCACAGTAGCATTTGTTTATTATTGTGATGATGGTTTCTTATTTGTATGCTTGCTTTGTTTTGTTTGTTTGCAAGATGGGAAGGGTTGGAGTAAGTTCATTGCTGAGGAGAATGATCAGTGATGCATGAAACTGTCACACACCTCACTAGGATTAGGCCTCAAATATTCACATTCACCAATCTACATTTCAACAGAGCATATACAATTTTAAAGATATAATGAGCAGTTATATGAATTGGTGACATTGCCAAAGAAATAAATTTTTGAATTGATGCATGAAAAAAAAAAAAAAAACCTCTGTAAGACATTAGTCTGATCCTTCTAATAATGAGAGATCACAACCCATTTTATTTTATATCATTTTATTTTTGCCTTTGCTGCCATTAAAATTTATTAGATTTTATAGTGTTCCATGCATGCATTAATTTCCTTGATTGTTTTATTTTTACTTTATTTATTGGATCTTTTCTTTTCTATGTCAGTTTTCCTTACTTTAGTCTTTTAATATGTTTATTTCTTGTTAAGCTTACCCTAATATAGCTGGAAAGAGTCAGGTCATAAATAAACAATTGAGATTTTAGGAACTTATTTAATCATCATTAAAATATCCCTGGCTCACAGCCATTAGGATAAATCACTTGCCATTTACAATTGAATATGAAATAATTATAAAATATTTTAATGAGAAAAAAAATCTTAATGATGCAATTAATTTACTGTATTTTTTTTCCCTTAATGATTTTACTTGAGAACTGCATGAGCCACTGATGCAGAGTGGTTTCTCACCATATTAGGACTATTAATGACCTATTAACTATTAATTATTTTATACCTGTCAATGAAAAATATGTTATACAATAAATCAGAACACATTAATTAAATTTAATTATGATTTCCCTCATTTAAAATTAATATGGCATTCAAGTAATATGTGATTTATACAATACTATGATTCAGTATGATTTAGAAAAGACCAGAATTAGTGAAGAAAATAAAACTCTAATAAAATAAAATACAAAATTAATAAGCATATTTTAATTGAATGACACCTCTTGTGAAATAAATAAGGATCTTTGTTGGTACAATGGTTAAAACATTTGACTACTAATTAAAGGATATATGGTTTGAACCCACCAGCTACTTCTTGGGAGAAAGATGAGGCAGTATGCTTCTGTAAAGATTTATAGCTTGGGTTACTCTACGGGGCAATGGAAGGAACAGGAGAGGCCAGGGACCTCAGGAGCAGCAGGAGATCCAGGTAAAAGGGGTGGGAAGCAAGAATACCTCCCAAGGCCCCTAGAGCCAGGAAAGGGAGGGAGGGGCCAGAGACCACAAAGTGGTAGGTTCCAGGTAAGAATTAGGTAAGGGGAGGGTGCAAAGGTTTCCAACAGCTAAGGGAGACAAACTTCTCTGTCAGTTTGTCATCCTGTGGAGTTTGTACATTGCTGTGAGTCTTGAGGTTGTGTCACTGGTGTTTCACATGCCAGCAGAGTTGCACATGGTGAACCTGTTTCAACACAGCTTACAAACTAAGACAAAAAATTGGCCAGGGAAAACCTTATGAACAGCAGAGAAACACTGTCTGATACATTACTGGGGAACTTTATGAATAGCTTGGAAACATTGTCCCACACAGTGCAGAAAGATGAGCCCCTTGGGTTGGAATGCACTCAAAATAGGACTGGGAAAGAGCAGCCTCATCAGAGTAGAACAAACTTTAATGATATGGACAAAGTAAGTCTTTCAGGACCTCCATGTCCTGATGTGGCACAATTCAAACTGAGGAGAAACAGGTGCAAACATCCATTAATAATTGGAACAAGGAATGTATGAAATATGAATCTAGGAAAATTGGAAGTTGTCAAAAATGAAATGGAACACATAAAGATTGATATCCTCGGCACTAGTGAGCTGAAATGGACTGGTTTTGGCCATTTATAATCAGACAACCATATGATGTACTATCCCAGGAATGAAAAATTGAAGAGGAATGATGCAACATTTATCATCACAAAGGATGTTTCAAGATCTGTCCTGAAGTACAATGCTGTCAGTGACAGGATAATATCCATACAAATACAAGAAAGACCCATTAATACTACTATTATTCAAATTCATGCACCAACCACCAAAGCCAAAGATGAAGAAATTGAAGATGTTTATCAACTTCTGCAGTCTGAAATTGACTGAATTTGCAATCAAGATGTGTAGCTTATCACTGGTGATTAGAATGCAAAAGTTGGAAATGAAGAATTACCAGTAGTTGGAAAATTTGGCTTTAGTGACAGAAATAATGCTGGAGATCGCATGATAGAAGTTTGCACCACAAACGACTTATTCATTGCAAATACGTTTTTTCAACAACACAAACAGTAGCTATATACATGGACTTCACCAAATGGAATATAAAGGAATCAGATTGACTATATCTGTGGCAATAGAAAATGGAAAAGCTCAATATCTTCAGCCAAAACCAGTTCAGGAGCTGATTGTTGAATGGACCATCAATTGCTCATATGCAAGTTCAAAGTGAAAATGAAGACAATTAAAACATGTGCACAAGTGCCAAAATATGACCTTGAATATATCCTTCCTGAAGTTAGAGACAATCTAAAGAACAGATTTGATGCATTGAACACCAATGACTGAAAATCAAAGAATTGTGAGATGACATCAAGAGCATCATCCATGAAGAAAGCAGGAGGTCACTGAAAAGACAAGAAAGAAAGGAAAAAACAAAAGGAATATCAGAGGAGACTCTGAAACTTGTCTTTGAGTGAAGAGTAGCTAAAGCAAATGGAAGAAATGGCAAGATAAAAGAGCTGAACAGAAGAATTCAAAGAGCAGCTCAAGCAGACAAAGCCATTACTATAATGAAATGTGCAAAGACCTGGAGTTAGAAAACTAAAAGGGAAGAACATGCTTGGCATTTCTCAGGCTGAAAGAACTGAGGAAAAAAAATTAAGCCTCAAGTTGCACTATTGAAATATTCTACAGGCAAAATACTGAATGATGCAGGAAACATCAAAAGAAGATAGAAAGAATACCCAGAGTCACTGTACCAAAAAGAACTGGTCAATGTTCATCCATTTCAAGAGATGGCATATGTTCAAGTTCCAATGGTACTGAAAGAAGAATTCAAAGCTGCACTGAAAGAATTGGCAAAGAACAAGGCTCCAGGAATTGACAGAATACCCATTGAGATGTTTCAGCAAATGGATGCCCCGCTGGAGGCACTCATTGGTTATGCCAAGAGATTTGGAAGACAGCTACCTGGCCAACTGACTGGAAGAGATACGTATTTGTACCCATACCAAAGAAAGGTGATCCCACAGAATGTGGAAGTTACCCAACAATATCATTAATATTGCATGCAAGTAAAATCTTACTGAAGATAATTCAAAAATGGTTGCAGCAGTATATTTACAGAGAGCTTCCAGAAACGTAAACTGGATTAAGAAGAGGATGTGGAATGAGGGATATCATTGCTTATGTCAGATGGATCTTGGCTCAAAGCAAAGAATACCAGAAAGATATTTACTTGTGTTTTATTGACTATGCAAAAGCCTTTGATTGTGTGGATCATAACAAATTGTGGATAACATTGTAAAGAATGGGAATTCCAGAACACTTAATTGCACTCATGAGGAACCTGTACATAGACAAAGAGGCTGTCGTTCAAACAGAAAAAGGGAACGCTGTATAGTTTAAAATCAAGAAGGGAGTGCATCAAGGTTCTATCCTTTCACCAAACTTATTCAATCTGTATGCTGAGCAAATAATCCAAGAAGCTGGACTATATGAAGAAGAATGTGGTGTCAGGATTGGAGGAAGAATCATTAACAACCTGTGATACAATGATGATAGAACTTTGCTTGCTGGAAGTGAGGATGACTTGCAGTACATATTGATGAAGATTGCAGAATACAGTCTGCGATATGGATTACGTCTCAATATAAAGAAAACAAAAGTCCTCACAACTAGACCTATAAACAACATTATAATAAATGGAGAAAAGATTGAAATTGTCAAAGCCTTTACCTTGTTTGTTTCTACAATTGACGCCAATGGAAGCAGCAGTCAGGATATCAAACAACATATGTTGTTGTTGTTGTTTTGTGCCGACCCGACTCATAGCAACCCCTCCTTGGGTTTCCAAGGCAGTATCACTATGGAAGTAGATTGCCAAACCTTCCTTCCAAAGAGTGGCTGGTTGGTTTGAATTGCCAGCCTTCTGGTTAGCAGTCAAGTGCCTCATGCACTACGCTATCAGAGCTCCTCAGACAACATATAGCACTAGGCAAATTGGCTGCAAAGGACCTCTTTCAAGTGCTGAAGAGCAAAGATGTCTCCTTGAGGAATATGGTGCACCTGACACAAGCCATGGTATTTCCATTTGCCTCATATGCATGTGATAGCTGGACAATGAATAAGGAAAACCGAAGAAGAATTGATGCTTTTGAGCTGTGCTGTTGGTGAAGAATGCTGTAAAGTACTGTGGACTGCAAAAAGAACATGTCTGTCCTGGGGGAAGTGCAGCCAGAATGCTCCTTGGAGGCAAGGATGATCAGACTTCATCTCACATACTTTGGTCATATTGTTAGAAGGGGCCATTCCCTGGAGAGGGATGTCATGCTTGTTAAGGTGGAGGGTTGATGAAGGAGGAGAAGGCCCTCAAGGAGATGGATTGACATGGTGACAGCAGTGATGGTCTCAAATATAGCAAGAATCCTGGAGCTGGCTCAGGACCGGGCAGTGTTTCATTCTACTGTGCATAGAGTCACTATGAGGTGGAGATGGCTTGATGGGACCTAAAAACAATAACAAATGGGACAATTGTACTCTGTCCTACAAGGTTGCTGTGAATTGGGATTAACTTCATAGCAGTGGGCTTGGTTTGTGAAAAAAATAGGATAATAATACTAATAATAGCACTGTTGCCGTTGTTAGGTGCCATCAAGTTGGCTCTGACTCATAGCATTATCTGTTAACCACAGACTGTATGCCAGGTGCCATGACTACCTGATCAATAACTGTTATTATCTCGTCTAATCCTCCCAACAACTTTGTGAGATTAGTGCTTTACTTATCTGTGCATAATAGTTGTCTTCAATCAATTCGGACTCGTGATGATATAATTTTGCTCTGTAGGATGTTCAATTACTGATTTTTCAGAAGTAGATTGATAGGCCTTTCTTTCAAGATGCCTCTAGCTAGAGTCAAATGTCTATTCTTGTTAGTAGTTGATGAGTTAACTGTTTGCACCACCCAGGGCCTCTTCTTCGTATATGATCAGTGGAAAAACTGAGGAAATAATTACATTGCTACTAAGTCACAGAAACTAAATTTGAATTCAGGCAGTCTGACTTCATAGCACTTCTAAATCATAACAAAATACAATAAGTTTTCTGTAAAACAGAGTTATCTAGACTGCATCTTCTTCCCTATCCCCATTAACCCTTCTCTAGACGAGGTCCTATCATGTTAACATCTGTGCTATTACTTTAACACCCAAACTAGTCATCTTATTGAATATCTTTTTTATTAAGTTCATTTTCCAGCTGAAGCAAAGGGATCTTCCTTACATGCATACTCATTGATCTATAACCTTCAGTTTGACCTCATGTACTTTATTTCATATTGCAGCTTCTTATTGTAGCATGCAATGCCATCATGACCTTGTTCCTGATCCCTTCTCTAGTATCAAATCCTGCCATGTAAATTCTTAAAAATCATGACTCATATTAACGGACACTTTTATCTCTACCTGAAATGTCCTTCCAAATTGTGTACTTTTGCTTCAAGATTCATTTTAAATGTGAACTCAGAAAAGCCAACCCATGCTTCTCCAGAAGTGTTTCTGTATCCTTCCTCAATACCTTACTGCAGTTGTGGCTTTTTGAAAAATTAAGGTAAGGATTGGTAAATTTTCTTCATTTGCTTATATTAAGAACAGGGATGATGTTTTATTCATATTTATACTACCAAGGCCCACACAGGAACACAATAGATGTGTTAAAAGTGATATAATGGATCTGATTGATGGAATCAGATTTCAAGAAGTAAGTAAAGGTAGATGGAATATCATAGGTCATAGTAATGCAGGTGGTTCATCACCAATGTTCTCTTATTGTTGCCATGTAGATCTCTGATCTCTTACATCAAGCCTTTTTGCTTTATGCCTGAAGCTTCTCCTGGTCACATGAACAGGGTAAAGTTGACAAATTGGGCAGACTTGGAAGTGTCTGGATATTTTTGTTCCAGGGAGCAACTTTTAACCAGTGAAGGATCAATGACCCAGCTTCCTTGTCTTTCATCTGAGACAATTCAAAGGATTATTTTTTTTCAGGTCCCCAGGGGAACTCACACATTAATGTTCATTAATGCTTGCTGCCATGGCATGAGCTTCCTTACCAGTGCTTCCTAGTACCTGAATCTAAATCCTTATCTCATGGCCTGTTTCTGGGAGAATCTAAACTAAGCAAGAGACCTAGACCATTGCAGTTTTAGGTAGGGAGAGAAAATAAGCTTTCCATTTGGCATTTCCATTCCTAGATTTCTGCATTTCTATGTTATGGCCAATATATGGAAGAAAAATTCAAAGCTGGTTAGGAAAAAAGACACCAAATCTGTGGAATTTGATGAGTTGATCAGTCCCTTGCTGTTAGCACTGCTTTGTAGCTCTACAACAATACTGCTGATAATATACTCTATCACAAAGAAACTAAGTGTATGACAGGGATCGCCAGTGGGTATAGCAGTTCACTTACAAGTTTTGTTAATAGTCACTTGCAGAACTTCATGGAACACTAGAAAATCCTGGCTGATTAATTTAAAAGGAAGCTAAAGAGTGTTTTGGAAATTTCTCTGTTAGCATTTGTGAAGTCATTAGCAAAGAATGTGAATTATGTCAGATCATTTAATCTCACTGGACATGTGTAGAGTGAGGATTATTAAATCTTTCTATGAGATGTTTATACAATACCCAGGTAATTCTCCATAACAAATACTCCATAAATTCTTATTGAATCTAGATTGAAATGATATTTTTATAACCATTTAAGAATATTTGTATCTATTATTTCTGGTAACAAAGTGAAAACATTTCCCATGAAGGTGTGGGTTGGTAACAGAGTTAAAAAACAACAACAAAAATAAAATATGGGTTTTTACTCATGAATTCCCTTCAGTTACAATTTTTATGTTCTCTATGGGTCGTGCCTCTAGTTCTGATTAGAAAACTTTATGGTCTTATTTAATCACATAAAGAAATTTCTTCATTCATCATTGAAGCCTTGACAGATGGAAATCAACAGATGTTTGCCACATCCAATAATGGAGAGGAGGACAGAGAAAATGTTTATCAAATGTGTTTGTTGTAAAATGTTTTGGTACCTCTCAATCAATGCTAGTCTTCAGATGCATTTTTCAAATTTTCATAGTGTCATTCTTTTATTCTTTTTTCACAAATATCAATAATCAATTATTTATTGCTAATTTTTTAGCAAATTCTGAGTGTTCAGATATTGTTTGTCATGAGCAGTAGAGAGATGAAATAAACCAAGATTTTGCCTTTAGAGAGTGTAAAGTCTTATGTATATTATAGGAAATAGTTATATAATATCAGATGTTTTAAAGAAAAATAATATGGAAGGGTGAAAGATTGAATAAGCAATAAAAGCCTTTCTGAAAAACTTGCTTTAGCAGAGAAAGAAATAAAGCGTTGTTGTCACTGGATATCAATAGATTGAAGGTAGTGAACAGCTCATTTATAGGGCAGGGAGGTTTGCTAAGCTCAATTAGAGAGACAAAAAATAGACATCATTAAATTCTTAACAGTTCTGCCTGTGTAGTGAGACTACAAATTCATAAATGCAATTGCAAGTAGAAAGCGATGGATGTTATAAAGGGTAGAAATAATGTTTTGGGAACAAAGGAAGAGTAGACTTAGATCGAGTGAGATGCTGTACATGCAAGCTTCATGCAACAGGAGGTATAAGAATAGCTGAAGATTAGGTAAGGATCCTAAGAGCAATTGGGTTGGGCAAGAGGATAGGAATACATGTTAAAACACCCAGTCTCAGTAAAGTTCAGGGTTGTAAAGTGAATATTTCAGTTTGGTTGGAAGGTATGATACATGGAAACAAATAAAGGAAGAACATTTCTATCTTTATCACTGTATTGTGAACATCTTGGCAGCAGAAAAAATATCTTTATTCACCTTTGTATTCCTAGCAAGTAGAGTACAGTAGATATTCAACAAATTTCAGTTTAGTAAGGAATGCATGTTTTATGAATAAATTATATTAGAGACAATATTCCTGTTCTGAACTAGAATCTACCTCCTATCACAGGAGTGACCTTTGATAAATACATTAACTTCTCAGACTCAGTTTCCTTTCTATAAGGTGATTGTCATTAACAAATATGTGCTATTTTCTAGATCTGATGGCATAGTGCCTAAGGCATTTAACTGCTAACCAGAAGGCTGTTGGTTCAAATCCACCAGCCACTCCTCGGAAGGAAGGTTTGGCATTCTACTTCTGTAAAGATACTGCCTCGGAAACCCAGGGAGGAGTCGCTATGTGTTGTATCTGACTCAGTGGTAGTGAGCTGAACAACCAGTCACTGGAGTGAGGAAAAAATAAAAAAAAATATTTTCAAATATTCAAAGATTCAGAATGCTTGCCTTTCATATATCCTTAGAGGGGTGGTTAAGTCTCTGTGCCAACTTGGCTGGGCCTGGTTGAGTGGCCAGGCAGCTGGTGGTGGTTATTCCCCATGAGGAGACTGGCAATCAACTCCATGGTGGAACATACCACAGCAGTTGAATAGCTGCTTTAGTGATGTGGTCTGCTTCCCGTATATAAGAAACAGCTTTGGGAACAGTCTCTAGCTTATGGCATGCTTGAACCTTGCATGTAGCCATGTCATTATTCAGCAGCCTGCCATACTCTGGTGATCTTGGTAACATTGGGACTGTCTTTTTAATTGTCAACCTTGAGTTTTTTAGTCTTAGAAGCCAGCAGCTGTCTGAGTGAAGAAAATCCTCTATCTCCAGTGGGCCAGGAGCAAGAGGCAGAGCTGAAGCCAAAGCTGAGGGGCTTTCACACAACCCCTAGACCCTGGCACTTTCAACTTGGACTTCTAGCCTCCCAAACTGTAAGAGAATAAACTCCTTTTTGTTCAAGCCATCCTATTTGGCTTATCAGAGCGACACTAGGTAACCAGAACACTTGGGAAGAAAGAATGGAGGATGTTATCCAGCACACCTGTAAGGATACCCATCAGAATAAAACACTATTATTGTGATAGCTATCTATAGAGTGGGAAGGACATAAGGAACAGAGATATGTAAAATGAAATATCATCTACAGAACTTATAGTGACATTTTAAAGCTTGAATAAAATAAAATATGTAGCTATCATTTAAAAAATGTAAAGAAGCATACAAATATATGCCTCTCCCTATATCAGTGTCTATTTATCTACACATAATTACTGAATTCCTGAGTATAAATCCATATGTCTTCCAAAGCCTAGAAATTTTTTCTTATTTTTAAACTTTGACAAGACTTGTGATGTCCAAATACATGAATTAGTTAAGGTCATAATCTATGTATTATATTCCTGTTCTATTTATGGTGATTATTATTCAGGTATCCAATGGATTAAACCAAGAAAGGGTGCACTGAGGATTGCTCAGCAGCATAAGGGCAGGTAGTGAAGGCGGGGTGGGGTAATAGCTACATTTTCAGTTGAATAAATTACATCACAACCTTATAATATTTTGTTTTCAGTGGTTTATACTTTTGTCACATTCTAAAGATCATTAGGGTTAAAAAAGGTGGTGTAGTGCCTAAGGCTTTGAGGCTAACCAGAATGCTGGCTGTTCAAACCCACCAGCCACTGCTCAGAAGGAAGACTGGGCAATCTACTTCCACAGCGATATCAACCACCCCAGAAACCCAAATAAGGGTCGTTATGAGTTGAGTGGACTCTACAGCAGTGAGTTTCTTGCCATCCCCCCATTTTAGCTTACAAAGCCAGAAACCATGTGACCGAAATTGTTAATGCTAATCTTTGCATTAGATATGCTGGAGAACTGTATCTCAAACTGCACTCAATGAGTTATCTGCAGCACAATCACTGGTGGTTTTTTTAGGTGCCACAGAGTTGGTTCTGATTAATCATGACCCTGTATACAAGAGAATGAAACACTATCTGGTCCTGCACCAGTTTCACAGTCATTACTATGTTTGAGCCCATCACTGCAGCCACCAGGTCAGTCCATTTCATTGAGGATCTACCTCTTTTTCACTGATCATCCACTTTGCTACACATAAAGTCCTTCTCCAAAGGCTGGTCCCTCCTGACAGCATATTCAAAGCATGTGAGAACACAACTGTCATCCTTGCTTCAAAGGAGCATTCTGACTGTGCTTGTTTCAAGACAGATTTCTTCATTCTTCTGACAGCCCATGGCATGTTTAGTATTCTTTGCCAACATCATAATTCAAATGCGTCAATTCTTCTCCAGTCTTCCTTATTCATTGTCCAGCTTCTGCATGCATATGAGGCAATTAAAAATGCCGTGGTTTGGATCAGGCACACTTTAATTCTCAAAGTGACATATTTGATTATTTCACACTTTAAAGAGGTTTATATTTGCAGCAGATTTTCCCAATGCAATATGTCATTTGATTTCTTGATTGCTGCTTACATTAACGTTGATGATGGATCAAAAAAAAAAAAAAAATGAAATCCTTTACAACTTCAATCTTTTCTCCTTTTATCTTGATGTTGCTTATTGGTCCAGTTGTGAGGAATTTTATTTTCTGTATCTTGAAGTGCAAACCATTTTGAAGGATATAGTCTTTGATCTTCATCTATAAGTGCTTTAAGTCCTCTTTGCTTTCAGCAAGCAAGGTGGTGTTATCCTCTTATCACTGATTGCTAATGAGTACGGATGTAACTTAATATATATATATAATTGTGCTTCTTGAATTATTTATTCAGCATACAGATTGAATAAGTACAATGAAAGGATACAACTCTGACATATACCTTTCTAGATTTTAAACCACACAATATTCCCTTTGTTCTCTTCAAGTGACTATCTCTTGGTATATATACAAATTCTTCATGTGTACAAGAAAGAGTTCTGAAATTCCCATTCTTTGTGATTTTATCCACAATTTGTTATAATCCAAAAAATAGAATGCTTTTGCTTAGTCAATAAAAAAACAGGTCAATGTCTTCCTAGTAGTCTCTGCTTATGGCCAAGATCCATCTGATATCAGAATTTCCAAGTCCTCTTCTGAATCCAGCTTGAATTTCTGGCAGTTCTGGCAGTTTCCTATCAATGTACTGGTGCAATTTTTTTTTTTTTGTTTTGTTTTGTTTGTTTGTTTTCACCTTTATTGCAGTGAAAACATACACAAGAAGATATTCACCAACATAACAACTTCCATATTTACAGCTCAGGGACACTGATGACACTTTTCATGCTGTACCTCCATTACTGCTATCCTTTTGCAAAATATTCCACCACCATTATTATAAACTCAGTGCTCTGCAAACAAAAGTTTCCCCTTTCCCTCTCCTTCCTACCCCTAATAACCACTAATAATCTTTAACACACACACACACACACACACACACACACATATATATATATATATATATATATATATATATATGTTAATCTATCTAGGAATTTTCTCTCCCCTCCCCTCCTATCCCTGGTAAGCAACAAAGAAACTTCCTTCCACGCATGAACATTTCCTTTATTTTTACAGTAGTAGACTAATGCAATATTTGTCCTTTTGTGATTGACTTATTCACTCATTATAATGTCCTTCAAGTTCATCCATATTATGTGGTTTTTTGCATATTCTACATTATTGTTTAGGGCTGCATAGTATTCCATTGTGTGTATGTACCACACATTGCTTATCCAGTCTTCACCTGATGGACATTTAGGTTGCTTCCATCTCTTTGCTATTGTGAATAGTGTTGTGATGTATATGACTGTGCATGTATCTATTCATGACCTGCCTCTCACTTCTTTTAAGATATGTACCTAGTAATGGAATATTGGATCAAATGGTATTTCTATTTCCAAATTGTTAAGGAATCGCCATAACAATTGCCACAGTGGTTGTATCATTTTACAGTCCCTAAAGAGCTCTGGTAGTGTAGTGCCTAAGGCACTTGACTGCTAACCTGAAGTCTGGTGGTTCAAACCCACCAGCCACTCCTCAGAAGGCAGGTTGGTCAATCTACTTCTGTAGTGATACTGTCTCAGAAATCTAAGGAGGGGTCACTATGAGTCGGGTCCAACTCGATGGCACATAACAACAACAACAACAACAACAACAACATGAGAGTCCCGTTCTCTCCATATCCTTGCCAGTGTTTGTTATTTTCTGTCTTGTTGAACTTTGCTATTCATGCTTGGGTGAGATGGTATTTCATGGTTGTTTTGATTTGCATATCTCTAATGGCCACTCCTCGGAAGGAAGGTTGGGCAATCCTACTTCCGTAGTGATACTGCCTCGGAAACCCAAGGAGGGGTCTCTATGAGTCGGGGCCGACTCGACGGCACATAACAACAACAACAACAATGGCTAATGATTGTGAATATTTCTTCATGTATTTGTTGGCTGCCTCAATACCTTCTTTGGTGAAGTGTCTATTAATGTGTTCTGAGCAATTTTTAATTGGATTGTTTGTCCTTTTGACATTGAGGTGTTGGAATTTTCTATAAAGTTTAGAGATAAGTCCTTTGTCAGATATGTTAGTGCCAAATATTTTTTCCCATTCTCTTTTTACTCTTTTGTAGAATTCTTTTGATACACATGAGAATTTAATTTTCAGAAGTTCCCAATCATCTAGTTTATCTTCCACTGTTTGAACATCTTGGTTTATGCTTGATAGTCTATTCATGCCATAAATTAGGGCCCCTAAGTTTGTCCCTACTTTTTCTTTGATGAACTTTATAATTTTAGGTTTCACATTTAAGTCTTTGTTCCATCTGGAGTTAGTTTCCATGCGCTGTGTGAGGTGTGGATTTTGTGTAGTTTTTTTTTTTTTTTTTTTTTTTCAGAAGGATATCCACTTTTACCAGCACTATTTGTGAAAGAGACTATCTCTTCCACATTAAAAGGATTTTGGCTCTGTTGTCAAAGATCAGCTGTACATAGGTCAATGGATCAATTTCAGGGTTCTCAATTCTATTCTACTCATCGGTGTCTGTCCTCATACAAATACCAGGCTGTTTTGACAACTGTGGCTGTATAATAGGCTTTGAGATTTGAGCATGTGAGACCTCCTACTTTGTTCTTCTTCAGTAGTGCTGTGCTTATCCAAGGTCTTTTTCCTTTCCACATAAAATTAGTGATTGGTTTTCCATGACTTTAAAGAATATTGATGGAATCTGGATCAGGATTGCATTGAATGTGTTGATTGCTTTGGGTAGTAATGACATTTTCACAATTTCATTTTGCTATCCATGAGCATGAGCATGGTATGTTCTTCCATTTATGTAGATCTCTTACGGTCTCTTGAAGTAGTATTTTGTAGTTTTCTTTATATGGGTCTTTTGTTTTCCTGGGAAGCTTTATTCCCAAGCATCTTATCTTTTTGGTAGCCATTTCAAATGGTATTGATTTCCTTATTTTCTTTTCAAAGACCTCTTTGCTGGTGTAGAGAAATCCAACTGATTTTTGTATGTTGATCTTGTATTCTACCATTATGCTAAATCTTTCAATAAGTTCCAGTAGTTTTCTCATTGAGTCTCTTGGGTTTTCTATGTATAGGATCATATCATCTGCAAATAAGGATAGTTTGACTTCTTCCTTACCCATGTGGATGCCTTTGATTTCCCTTTAGTGCCTTATTGCTCTGGCTAGGACTTCCAATACAATGTTGAATAGAAGTGGAGATAGAAGGCATCCTTGTCTGGTTCCTGTTCACAAGGGAAATGGTTTCAGTCTCTCTCCATAGAGAATAATGTTGGCTATTGGTTCTGCATAGATGACCTTTATTATGTTGAGATATGTCCCTTCTATTCCTGTTTTGCTGAGAGTTCGCAGTCTATTGGCTAGTATTGTGGTTTTTTTTTTTTTTTTTTTTGCATCTATGTTCATGAGAGATATTCGTCTGTAGTGTTTCTTTCTTGTAGTGTCTTTGCCCAGTTTTGGTATCAAAGTTATGCCTGCTTCATAAAATTAATTTGGGAGAATTCCATCCTTTTCTATGTTCTGAAGTAGTTTGAGTAGGATTAGTGTCAAGTCTTCTCTGAATGACTGGTAGAATTCTCCAGTGAAATTATGTGGTCCAGGACTTTTTTGTTGTTAATTTTTTTGAACTGTTCAATTTCTTCTTTTGTTATGGGTCTTGTTTTGGTTAACTCCTGCAGCTCAAACAAAAATATCACAGGTGAATGGCTTTAATAAACAAGAGTTTATTCTCTTACAGTTTTGGAGCTTAGAAATTGGAGTTCAAAGTATCAAACTCTAGGGGCTGGGTAAAAGTCCTGCATCCTTGGGCTTCAGCTGTTCCTCTTGGTCCCAGCCCACTGAAGCTGGAGACTTTCTTCACTCAGGCAATGGTTGGCTGCTGAACCTGCTATACTCAAGGTCGACAAGTACAAAGGCACAGGCCACATAATACCAAATAACATTGCAGGCCATTAATTCAAGTCCAGGGACAGTCCCACGATCAGCAGGAAACATGGCAGGCTGCTAAATAAAGAGTCTACTACATACAGTGTCCAAGTGTGCCAAAAAGCTCAGAGACCTCCCTCAAAACTGTGTCTTAAATACTGGAAACAGACCACATCCCTAGTGCAGCTACATAGCTACTCCAGTAGATTCCACTATGGAACTGATTACCAATCTCACCATGAGGAATAACTACAACCAGCCACCCAGCCACTCAAAAACAGGTCCAGCCAAGTTGACACATAACCTTAACTACCACAGGTATGTTCAAATTTTGTACTTCAGTCTGTGTAAGTTTAGTTAAGTAGTGTGTTTCTTGAAATATGTCCATTTCTTCTAGGTATTCAAATTTGTCATAGTATACTTCATAGTATCCTCATGTTACTCTTTTTATTTCTGTTGGTTCTGTTGTGATGTCACCCATTTTATTTGTTATTCATGTTATTTGCATATTCTCCTTCTTTTCCTTTGTTAAGTTTGCCAGTGGTTTGTGGATTTCATTAATCTTTTCAAAGAATCAACTTCTAGTCTTGCTGATTTTTTTCTATTGTCTTTCTATTTTCTCCTTCAGTTATTTCTGCTCGAAGTTTTATCATTTCTTTTCTTGTGGTGGCTGTAGACTTTTTTGGCTGCTTTTTTTTTTTTTTTTTAATTTATTAGAGATGATGTGTAAGGTGTTGATTTTGACTCTTCCTCTATTTTGATGTGTGCATCTAGGCCATAGATTGCCCTCTGATCACTGCTTTTGCTGTTTCCCAAAGATTTTAGTATGTTGATTTTTCTTCTCATTTGATTCAAGGATTTTTTTTTTTTTTTAAATTTCATTTTTCTATTTCTTCTATTCCTACTCTTTTTTGAGGAGGGTGTTATTCAGTTTCTATACATTTGATCTTTTTCTGTTGATCTCCCTAGTGTTGATTTCTAATTTTACAACACTGTGATATGAGAAGATGCTTTGCAGTATTTCAATGTTTTTAAATGTATTGATGCTTCCTTTATGGCCTAACCTATAGTCTATCCTGGAGAATGTTCCATGTGTGCTGCAAAAGAATGTATATTTTGTTTTTGTGTGTGTGTGTGTGGTGAAGTGCACTGTAGATATCTATAAGGTAAAGTTGGTAGACTATATTGTTTAGTTCTTGGGCATCTTTATTAAATTTCTTTCCAGTTATTCTTTTATTGAAAGTGGTATACTAAAGTCTCCTATTATTACTGTGGAATCATCTATTTGTCTTTTCAATTTTGTTAAAGTCTGATTTATGTGTTTTGGGGCTCTTTCATTGGGTGCATGGATATTTACTATTGTTATGTCCTGTTGTTCAACCAATCCTTTAATCATTATATAATGTACTTCCTTGTCCTTTGTGGTGGTTTTTATCTTAAAGTCTATTTTATCAGAAATTAATATTGTCACTCCTGATCTTTTTTGATTGCCATTTGTTTGAAATATATTTTTCCAACCTTTGATATTTAGTCTGTTTTTGTCTTTGTGTCTAAGGTGAGTCTCTTGTAAATAGCATATTGATAGGTCATATTTTCTTATCCAGTCTGCAACTCTCCATCTGTTGAATGGGGTATTTAACCCATTGACGTTCATTGCAATTATCAACAAGTATGAATTTAATGATGTTCTTATGTGTTTTTTTCATGGTATTGCTATTTTCTTTGTTCCATATAATTTTTTGTGCTAAGCTCATTATGTTTATGAATCATGTTACCATCTCCTTCATTACTATTATTTTAGTATTTTCTAAATATTTGTGTTTGTCCTCTTTTTTTATTTTTTAATTTTTATGTGAAGGTTTATTATTTTTCTTTGAGGTTACCCTGTGTTTTAGTATCTTACTCCCAAGATTAAAACAGTCTGTTCTATCTCACAATTTTCTTGACTTCCTCACCATTTTGAAGTCTGTAACTACACTGTTTATTCTCTCTTTCTGGTTTGTAGTTATCCTCATTTACTAATTGATGTCTTGGGTTTCCTGTTTACAGTCTTGTAAGCTTATTTTATTTCTATAACTGGGTTGGTTTCTGGGATCTATCATCATGTATGTTAATTGTTGGTTTTTGTTTACTATTGTTGGTTCTCTGTCCAAAGGTTTCCCTTTATCATCTTTTGTAAGGTTGATCTTGTTTTAACAAGTTCCCTTAAAGTCATCTTATCTGGAAATGTTCTAACATCACCATCATATCAAGGGACAATTTTTTTGTGTATATAATTCTTGGCTGGTGTTCTGTTTACCTAGTACCACTCTGACAAGAATATACCACAAATGGGATGGCTTGAACAAACTGGAATTTATAGTTTGGATCTTATAGTTTGGATCTTATAGTTTGGAGGCTTTACATCTGAGTGCAAAGTGCCAGGCCCTAGGGTCTGGGTGAAAGCCCAACCTTGGACTACAACTCTGCCTCCTGCTCCTGGTCCACTGAAGCTGGACACTTTTCTTCACTCAGCTGCTGGCTGCTGTGGCTGACAAGCCCAAAGTTGACAAGTAAAAAGACAGACTCGATGTTACCAAACCACATGGCAGGCCATTGATTCAAGTCCATTGAAAGTCCCAAGGTAAGCAGAGAATGGTGGGCTGCTGAACAGCTACATGCAAGGTTCAAGTGTGCCATAAGCTAGACACCATTCCCAAAGTTACTTCTTATATACAGGAAACAGACCACATACACAAAGCAGCTACTCACATGGTCTAGTAGAATCCACCGTGGAGTTATTTACCAATCTCACCATGGGAAATAACAACATTTAGTTGCCTAGCCACTCAACCAGACCTAGCCAAGTTGACACACAAAATTAACCACCACAGCTGGATTTTTTTTTTTTTTTTTTTCCTTTCAGAGTTTTATATATATCATCCCATTGTGTTTTACCTTCCTGGTTTCTGCTGATAAATCAGAGATTAGTCTTATTGATTGTCCTTTGTAAGTAAATTTCACCTTTCCCATGCTGCTTTCAGGATTCTCTCTTTTTCTTTGTTTTTGATGAGTTTGATTACGATATGTCTTGGTGAGTTTTCTTTTGGGGTCTACCTTGTTTGAGGTCAGTTGAACTTCTTGAATAAATATATTTTTGTCTTTAATAATATTATCACTGTTGTTGTTATTTGCTGTCGAGTCGGTCCCGACTCATAGCGACCCCTCCTTGGGTTTCCGAGGCCGTATCACTACGGAAGTAGGATTGCCCAACCTTCCTTCCGAGGAGTGGCTTGTGGGTTTTGAACCACCAGCCTTCTGGTTAGCAGTCAAGTGCCTTACGCACTATGCTACCAGAGCTCCTTTAATAATATTAGGAAAACTCATTTCCAATAAATCTCTGACAATTTTTCTCTGTGGTTTTATTTGTCTCTTCCTGTTCTGGAATTCCAGTTATATGTAGGTTATTTCTCTTAATGGTACCACACATGAATCTTTGGCCTTCTTCATTTTGTTTTGATCCTTTTTCCGATTGATTCTTTGATGAAGTAGTACTGAGGTATTTGTCTTCAACCTCATTAATTCTGCCTTCCATAGATTCAATTCTACTCCTTTGTCCATTCAATGTGTTATCTATTTCTGAAATCTTAGTATCAATATTCTGGATTTCTATTGTTTGTTTTTCCTTTGTTTCTAATTTGTTTGCTCATTTGTTTATTCTGTTAATTTTTTCTTGTATTGTTTCCATAAATTGGTCTAGAGTTTTGTCTGTGTTCTCCTCATATTTGTCAGTGTTTTCCTTGATCTTGTCAGTGTTTTTCTATCTCTCAATCTGTTGAAGGTATCTAAATACAAGTATTTTGAATTCCTTATCAGGGAATTCCAATGATCCTTCTTCCTCAGAGATGATTTCTGGGTTTTTATCTTGATTGATTATGGTTTGTTTTTTTTTTTTTTTTTTTACTGTGATTTGAGTGAAGATTTACAGAGCAAATTCACTTTCCATACAACAGTTCACATATACTTTGTCTCATGTCATTGACCACAGTTTA
>NW_006921702.1:1245014-1245612 GCF_000298275.1 Orycteropus afer afer | reverse complement strand
AGGCTGCAGATCAGATGATGTACCAGTCACTAGGACTAATTGTTTCCATGAATTTTGGTTTTCTTCATTCTTCTTTGCTCTGGACGAGGAGAGACTCATCATTGCATCTAGACAGCAGCTTGCTAGCTTTTAAGATCCCAGTCGATACTCGCCAAAGTAGGAGGTGGAAAAATGTTTTGTATAGTATGTTATACCAATTAAGCTTGATGTCCCCTGCGACTATGGTCCCAAACCTGCAGGTTCAACTACTTGGTCCTTCTGGGTAGCTGGCTGTGACCAAGCAGTGACCACAATTTTTCCCCTTGTCAGCTCTACTGTACCCATGGGATTTGGATCATTCACATAAACTTATAGGACCATTATCTGCCAACCCTATATATGTTCTTGGATACAGTCCCCATTTCATAGACATACCTAATCATTTACCCTGTCCACCCATCTATCCATCCATATACCCATGTTTGCCTTCACTGACAATGCAGTACCGTATGTGCAAAAGGGTTCATATTTGTTGCCTGTACCTCCCATGTACCTCTCTATGTCTTTCTCATCCTCAATGGTGTCAGGTTGGTCACTCATATTTGGTACATTGCCCTTG
>NW_006921702.1:1212123-1222988 GCF_000298275.1 Orycteropus afer afer | reverse complement strand
TTGGGCATCCCTGAGTTTCCCCTCCTCACCTAATCCCTTTGGCTGATTGCTCTTCTCTTTGGCTTCCTGGGTTTTACCCCTTTCTCCTGCTCTCCCGGCCTGCTACTCTGTGCTATGCCCGTGCTTACCTTGCTCCCGGAGACCCGGTCCCTCTCGGCAGGGTAACAAGGGAAAGTGTTCAATGCAGATCAGTGAGTAAGCACAAGCCTGCCTTGTTTCAGTACCTATGCTTAAACTGTCCCCTGGCTGATCACTCTTCTCTTTTACGGACTGCTAAAAGAACTAACAATCTGTCCTGGAGGAAGTGCAGCCAGAATGCTGCTTGGAGGCAAGAATGGCCAGACTTTATCTCACCTAGTTTGTCATGTTGTCAGAAAGGACTATTCCATGGAGAAGGATGTCAAACTTGGTAAGGTGGAGGGTCAAAAAAAGAGAGGAAGGCCCACAATGAGAAGGATTGACAAAGTGGTTATGGCAATAGGCTCAAGTATACCAGGGATCACAGAGCTGGCACAGGACTGAGAGTGTTTTGTTCTGCTGTGCATGGAGTTGTTATGAGTCAGAGAAGACTCAATGGCACCTAACAACAACAACAACAATCTTGTCTTCTGAAGCTGTCCTTTGAAATCTCTGTTCATCTCTTTGTTTCTTGTATTTGCTTTAGTTACTTACATTCAAGATCAAATTTTATAATCTCTTCTGATAACCATTTTGGTGTTATATTTCTTTCTTTTTAATGATGTTTTATTTTGTTCATGTATGATGTCTTTGATGTCATCCCATAGCTTGTCTGGTCTGGTCTTTAGTGTTCAATGCTACAAATCTATCCTTGAGAGAGTTTCTAAATTCAGGTGGGATATACTCAAGGTCATATGTTAGCTATAGTGGATATGTTTAAATTTTCTTCAGCTTCAACTTGAACCTGTTATGTTCATTGACTCTCTATTCTGTAGTCAGTCTCTGGGCCTGTTCTGACTGATGATATTGAGTTTCTCCCTGTGTCTTTCCACAGATATAGTTGATTTGATTCCTATATCCATTTGGTGAAATCCATCCTGTATAGTTGCCATTTATGTTGCAGAAAATATTTATAATGAATAAGTCATTGTTCTTGCAAAATTATATCATGCCATCTCCAGTACCATTGTTTTCCAATGACTGATACTTATTTCATTCTAACTTTTGCATTCCAATCATCAATAATTATCAGTGCATCTTGATTGCATGTTTGGCCAATTTCAGACTACAGAATTTGGTAAAAATCTAAATTTCTTCAGATTTGGATTTAGTGGTTGGTGTGTAAATTTAAATGATAATCATATTAACTGGTCTTCCTTGTTGTTGATGTTTTTAGATGGCATTGAATCTGTTTCAACTCATGCCAACCCTATGGACAACAGAATTAAATAATACCCAGTCTTGTGTCATCTGCATGATCATTGCCAGGCGTTAATCATTAATATCATTAAAATCACACACAAGTAAAGTTTTGCCAAACATAATTCAAAAACAATTGCAGCAATACATTGACAGACTACTTATCATTGCAGCCATTCTGTCAATCCATCTCATTGAGCGTCTTCCCCTTTTTCATTGACTTTGTATTTTACCAATCATAGTATCCTCTGACAATATTTTCAAAGTATGAGAGATGAAGTCTGTCCATTCTTGCTTCTAAGGAGCATTCCAGCAGTGTGTCCTCCAAGACAGATTTGTTTGTTCTTCTAGCAGTCTATGATATATTCAATATTTTTAGTTAACATCACAACTCAAATGCATCAACTCTTCTGCAGTCTTTTTTTCTTCACTGGCCAGCTCTCACACACACATAAGGCTATTGAAAATACTATGGCTTGGGTCAGACACACTAGTCTTCAAAGTGATATCTCTTCTTTTTAACACTTTAGAGGGTCCTGGCAGTGGAATTGCCCAAAATAGTATGTAATTTGATTTCTTGACTGCTGCTTCCATTCGTGTCTTCCTTGTAGGCATAAGTATATTATCCTTTCAGTGACCGTGTTGCACTTCAGGTTAGATTTTGAATTTTTTTTTTTCCTGACAATGAAAAGTAATGCCATTCCTCTTCAATTTGTCATCCCCAGCATAGTAGATCCTATGACCATATGATTTACAATGGCTAATACCACGACATTTTAACTCATTAATGCCTGAGATATTGGTCTTTATGTATTCCATTTCATTTTTGATGACTTCTAATTTTACTAGATTCATACTTTGTATATTACATGTTCCAATTATTAATAGACATTTGAAACAGTTTCTTCTCATTTTGAGTTGTGCCATCTCAGGAAATGAATGTCCTGAAAACTTTACTCCATCCACATCTTTAAGGTCCTCTATACTTTGAAAAGTCATCCTTCCCTGTCAAATTTTGAGTGAATTTTTAAGGGGCTCATCCTTCCACACTGTATCAGACAATGTTCTGTTGCTATTTAGAAAGATTTCATTAGTCCAGTTTTCAAAAGTAAATAGCCAGGTCCTCCTTCCTAGTCTGTCTTACACTGGAAGCTCCACTGAAACCTGCCCACCATGGTATTCAAAATACTAGTGGCATAGCTTCCACTATCACAGAGATACACAAGCCAGCACAGAACAAAGAACTGACAGATGTATGGTGGAGAATTGAAAATCAAAACAAATGGATACAATCTTTTTTTTTCTTCTTTCTCCTGATATAATTTGTGGTTCTTAAACTTTTGTGTATATTAGAATCACCTGAAGGTATTGTTAAGATTCCTAGGCACTTGGGATATTCAAATATTCTACCGCAGTAAGCTTATTGTCTGCTGCAATCCATTGAATTGCTTCATATGGCCCTTTCTGTCATAGTCCTCCATTTTGTGATGTATTGTAAATCCTAACCTCTATGGCTGTGGCCACGATACCATTTTGGGCTGAGTTTATTGTTGCACTGATGAGGTAGAATTAAATATCTTGAGTCCTTCCTTGATGAAAGATGTGACTCAAGTCACCATTCTTAGTTCCTTTGAGGGTGTATATGTGAACGCTCAGGTAAAGTTTGCTCTCTTGCTCTGAATCCTGCATCTTTTTTTTTTTTTTTTTTTCCCATTGTTATATTTTTTTTTCCTAATTATTTTCACTCAGTTCTCTCTCTCTCTCTCTCTTTAATTTTTATTGTAATTTGAGTGACAGTTACAAAGCAAATTCATTTTTCATTCAGCATTTCCTACACATTTTGTTTCATAACATTACTGGAATTTTCCACTATGTAACAATTCTCTTCCCACTTCCTCTCCATAGTTATCTCTTCCCAGTGTCCTTCCCTCCCATGCACCCCTGCCCCTGAGCTGTCTTCCTGTGCATATACTGCACTTCTATTCTCTCATGATTGATCTCTCCAAGGAGTATATCTGCCTAATGTAAGTGTTCAGCTTGTGTGCCTGTCTGCTGTTTGTATGGAAGCCACAGGAGTGGGTTCAATTCCAGACCTGAAGGGAAACTAGGTACCATAGTCTCAGGTGTTTCACCAGGCTCTATAAGACCAGCAAACCTGTTTTTTTTTTTTTTTTTTTTAAATGTTTGGGGTTTGTTCCACATTTTTCTCCGACTCTGTTCAGGATCTCCTGATAGATCCCCCTCCAAGTGGTTGGTAGTGATAGCCAGGCACCATTTAATTCTTGTCTCATAGTCATATAGGCTGAGGATCGCAAGGCTTCCAGTCCCTTGGACTAATTGTTTCCATGCATCTTTGCTTTTCCTCATTCTTTTTTGCTCTGGTTGAGGAGAGACCCATCATTGCATCTAGACGGCCTCTTGCAAGCTTTAAAACTCCCAGTTGCTACTCACCAAAGTAGGATGTGGATCAATATTATTGTGTAGTATGTTATACCAATTGAACTTCATGTTCCCTATGACCATGGTCACAAGCCCATAGGTCCAGCTCTCATTCCCTCTGGGGAGCTGGCTGTGGCCAAGAAGTCACTACACCTTGTCTCTTGTAAGCTCTACTATATACCTGGACATTCTGACAGAAAATACAAATATGGTTGTAGATACATCATCTGCCAATTCTATACACAGTCATAGGAACATTCTCCCCTACTTAGACATACCTGATCATTCAGCCTGTCCACCCATCTATCTACCCTAGATCAATGTTTGCCATCACTGATGACACTGTACTTTTTGTGCAAAAGTGTTTGTCTTTGTTGTCTGTACCTCCAATGTACCTCTGTATATCTACCTCTTCCTCAATGCCATTGTGTTGATCACTTACATTAGGCACATTGTCCTTCCCTTCACCCAAATTATTACTTGTCTCTAACTATCACAGAAGGAGCTCTGGTAGCATAGTGGCTAAGACACTTGCCTGCTAACCAGACGGCTGGCGGTTCAAACCCACCAGCCACTCCTCGGAAGGAAGGTTGGGCAATCCTACTTCCGTAGTGATACTGCCTCGGAAACCCAAGGAGGGGTCGCTATGAGTCGGGGCCGACTCAACGGCACATAACAACATCACAGTATTCTTTCCCTTCCCCTCCCACTGCTGGTAAACAACAAAGAAAATTTCCTACCATATATAAACCTTTCCTTGATATTTCACAATAGAGAACTAATACTGTATTTCTCCTTTTGTGAATGACTTATTTCACTCAGCATAGTGCCCTCCAAGTTCATCCATGTTGTGTCATGTTTTGCAGATTCTATGTTACTCTTTAGGGTTGCATAGTATTCCATTGTGTGTATGTACCACAGTTTGTTTATCCATTTTTCTGGTGATGAGCACCTAAGTTGTTTCCATCTTTTTGCTATTGCAGATAGTGCTGTGATGAACATGGGTGTGCTTATATCTGCTGTTGTCCTGGCTCTCACTTTTTTAGGATATATACCTAGTAATGAAATTTCTGGGTCAAATGGTATTTCTAATTTCAGTGTTTGAAAGAATCATCATACTGCTTTCCAGAGTGGTTGTATCATTTGACAGTCCCACAAGCAGTGTAAGAGTGTCCCAATCTCTCCATATCCTTGCCAGATTTTATTATTTTCTGTCTTATTCAACTTTGCTATTAATGCTGGTGTGAGATGGTATCTCATTGTTTTGATGTGCATCTCTCTAATAGCTACTGATCATGAACATTTCTTCATGTGTTTGTTGGCTGCCTGAATATCCTGTTTGGTGAAGTGTCTATTCATGTCTTCTGCACATGTTTAATTGGATTATTTCTTTTTGTTGTTGAAGTGTTGAAGTTTTCTATAAATTTTAGAGATAAGTTCCTTGTCAGATATGGCAAAATACTTTTTTTTCCCCCAATCTGTAAGTTCTCTTTTCATTCTTTTGGAGAAGTATTTGGTAGTACATACAAATTTATTTTTTAGAAGGTCCCATTCATCTAGTTTATTTTCTGCTATTTGCGCATTTTGGATTATGATTGACAGTCTATTTATGACATATATTAGGGCACCTAAATTTTCCCTAATTTTCCGTTGAGGAACTTTATAGTTTTAAGTTTCACATTTAAGTCTTTGATCCATCTGGAGTTAGTTTTGGTGTTTGGTGTGAGATACAAATCTTGTTTCATTTTTCTGCAAATGAATATCCAGTTTTGCCATCAAAATTTATTAAACAGTCTTCTCATGTAATGGATTTCCACCCTTTGTCAAAGATCAGCTGACCATAGGTCGATGGATCTATTTCCAGGTTCTCTATTTTATTTCATTGGTCTATATGTTTGTCATTGTACCACTACCAGACTGTTTTGACTACTATGGCTGAATAGTAGGTTTTAAGATCTGGGAGTGTGAGACCTCTTACTTTGTTCTTCTTCAATAGTTCTTTGCTTATTTGAGGTCTCTTTCCTTTCCATATAAAGTTAGTGATGGTTTTTCCATATCCTTAAAGAATGTTGTTGGAATCTGCATTGGGATTGCATTGAATGTACAGATTGCTATAGATAGAATTGACATTTTCACAATGTTCAATATTCTTATCCATGAGCATGGTATGTTCTTCCATTTATGTAGATCTTTCATGGTTTCTTGAGGCAGTCTTTTGTGGTTTTCTTTGTACAGATCTTTTTTGTCCCTAGTAAGATTCATTTTCATTTTTTTTTTCTTTTGATAGCTATTGTAAATGGTATTGATTTCCTTTTTTCTTTTTCAGCAGTCTCTTTGCTGATGTAGAGGAATCCAACTGATTTCTGTATGTTGATCGTGTATTCAGCCACTATGCTTAAACTCTCAATTAGTTCCAGTAGTTTTTTTTTTTTTTTTTTCCTGAATCTCTTGGATTTTCTATATATAGGATCATATCATCAGCAAATATGGACAGTTTTACTAATACCTTTCCAATTTGGATGCCTTTGATTTCCTTTCTTGCCTTATTACCCTAATGTTGAATAGAAGTGGTGATGGAGGGCATCCTTGTCTGATTCCTGTTTGCAAAGGAAATGGTTTCAGTTTCTCTCCACTGAGAATACTGTTGATTTTTGGTTTGGCATATATGCCTCTTTTTTTATGTTGAGGAATGTCCCTTCTACTCTTATTTTACTGAGAGCTTTGATCAGGAATGGTTGTTGGATTTTATCAAATACCTTTTCTGTATCAATTGATAGGATCATGTGGTTCTTTACCTTTGTTTTATTTATGTGGTGGATAACGTTAATTGTTTTTCTAATGTTGAACCATCCTTGAATATCTGATATGAGCTCCACTTGGTCATAATGTATTATTTTTTTTAGAAATGCTGCTGGAGTCTATTGGCTAGGATTTTGTTGAAGTTTTTGCATGTATTCTCATGAGGGATATTGGTCTGTGCTTTTCCTTTTTAGTGATGTCTTTGCATGATTTAGGTATCAAAGTTATGTTTGCTTCACAAATGAATTTAGGAGAATTCCATCTTTTTCTATGTTCTGGAATAATTTGAGTAGAATTACTGTCAATTTTTCTCTGAACATTTAATAAAATACTGCAGTGAAACTGAACCAGGACTTTTCTGTTGGTAATTTTTCATGACCTGTTCAATTTCTTCTTTTTTTTTTTTTATGGGTCTGTTCAACTTTTCCACATCAGTCTGTGTTAGTTTAGGTATATAGTGTGTTTCTAGAAATCTGCCCATTTCTTCTACATTTTCAAATTTGTTGGAGTATAGTTCTTCACAGTATTCTCATATTATCTTTTTTATTCCAGTTGGTTCTGTTGTGATGTCACCCAATTCATTTCTCATTCATGTTATTTGTATTTTCTCCCACTTTTCCTTTGTTAATTTCTCCAGTGGTTTGTCAATTTTATTAATCTTTTCAAAAAACCAACTTCAAGTCTTATTGATTTTTTCTATTGTCTTTCTATTTTCTGTTTCATTGATTTCTGCTCAAATCTTTATTATTTCTTTCTTCTGGTGACTGTAGGCTTTTTTTAAGGTCTTGATTGATTTTGGCTCTTTCTTCTTTTTTGATGTGTGCATTTATTGCTGCAATTGATAACTGATCACTGCTTTGGCTGTGTCCCAAAGATGTTGGTATGTTGTGTTTTCATTCTCATTTGATTCAAAGAAGTTTTTTATTTTTTAATTTCTTCCATTACCCAGTCTTTCTTGAGGAGTGTGTTGTTCAGTTTCCATGTGTTTCTTCTTTTTCCATTGATGTTCCTATTGTTGATCTCTAATTTTATAGCACTGTGATCTAAGAAGGTGTTTTGCAGAATTTCAATGTATTTAAATTTTTTAAAGCTTGCTTTATATAGCCTAACATATGATCTATCCTGGATAATATTCCATGAGCACTGGAAAAGAATGTTTATTGTGCTGGGGTTAGGTGAAGTGCTCTGTAGATGTCTATAATGTCAAATTGGTGAATGGTATTGTTTAGTTCTTCTGAATCTTTGCTGAGTTTTTTTTTTTTTTTTTTTTCTTCCCCCAGTTGTTCTATCTTTCATTGAAAGTGGTGTACTAAAGTCTTCTACTATGGCTGTGGAGTCATTTATTTGACTTTTCAATTCTGCTAAAGTCTAATTTATGTATTTTGGAGCTCTTTAATTGGGTCCATAGTTATTTATTGTGGCTATATTTTCTTGTTTGATTGATCCTTTCATCATTATATAGTGCCCTTCCTTGTCTCTTATTGTGGTTTTTTTCTTAAAGTCAATTTTATCAGAAATTAATATTGCCACTCCTGTTCTTTAATTTGTTGCTATTGCTTAATATATCTTATTCCAACCTTTGATTTTTACTCTTTTTTTGTCTTTGTCTCTAAGGTGTGTGTCTTTTAGACAGCGTATTGATGGGTTATGTTTTCTTATCCATTCTGCAACTTTCTGTCTCTTGGGTGGTCCATTTAATCAATTTACATTCAGTGTAATTATCAACAAGTATGAATTTGTTGCTTTCATTTTATTATGTGTTTTTTTCATGGTGTACCTGGTTTCTTTGTTCCATATAATTTTCTGTGCTGAGCTCATTATGCTTATAAATCGTGTTATCATTTCCTTTATTGCTGTTGTAGTATTTACTAAATATTTTTGCTTGTCCTCTTTTTTTATTAGGATGTGAAGTTTTATCATTTTTATTGAGGCAACCCTGTGATTTATAATTTTTGTCCCAAGTTTAGGACAATCCATTCTATCCTGCAACTCTCTTGACTTCCTCATTATTTAGAATTTCTGTAACTACACTATTTTTTTTTTTTCTCTCTCTTTTTGTTTTGTAGTTGGCCTCATTTGCCAATTGATGTCTCTGGTTTCCTGTTTACAATGTGGTAAGCTTATTTTACTTTAGTTGCTTCTATAACAGTGCTGGTTTCTAGGTTCTGTCATATGTGAGTTAATGATTTCACATATGCTGTTTGCTTTTATTGGTTCTCTGTCCAAAGGACACCCTTAAGCATTTCTTATAAGATTGTTCTGGTCTTAACAAATTCCCTTAATTTCTGCTTACATGGAAATTGCCTCATTTCTTCATCATATTTGAGGGACAATTTTGCTGGGTATATAATTCTTGCCTGTCATTTTTTCTCTTTCATGGCTTTATATATACCACCTTATTGCCTTCTCATCTACATGGCTTCTGCTGAGAAATCAGAGACTGTTCTTATTGGTTGTCCTTTGTAGGTAGCTTTTCCTTTTTCCTGTGCTGCTTTCAAGATTCTTTCTTTGTCTTTGCTTTTAGTGAGTTTGATTATGATATGTGTTGGTGATTTTCTTTTGGGGTCTATCCTGTTTGGGGTTTGTTGGAGGTTCCTGAATGGATATAGTCTCATATTTCATCATATCAGGGAAGTTCTCTTCCAACAGATCTTGGACAATTTTCTGAGTGGTTTTATTTTTCTTTTCCTGCTCTGAGATACCAATTACATATATATATATAATGATATCCTACATGAATCTTAGGCTTTCTTCATTTTGTTTTGATCTTTTTTCCTGATTGATCACTTTTCAAAGAACTATTTATGTATTTATCTCCAATCTCATTAAATCTGTCTTCCATTGATTTGATTCTAGTCCTTTGCTCTTTCAGTGTGTTACCTTTACTGACAATTTAGAATAAATCTTCTGGATTTCTATCTGTAAATTTTGTATCATTTCTAATTTTTCATTTATTTTGTCATTATCTTCTTGTATTTTCTTCGAAATTGTTCTAGGGTTTTTTCCTGTGTTTTTCGTAACTTTGTCAGTGTTTTTCTTGATCTATCTTTCAATCCTTTGAAGGTACCTAAATATAATTATTGTGAATTCCTTATTAGGGAGTTCCAATGCTGCTTTTTCCTCAAGGATGTGTTCTGAGTCTATATCTTGCTCCCGTGTTTCTACTGCTTTCTCTTGCTTCTTTGTGCGGACTATGAATTTCTAGTGTCTCTGACACATTATGACATTGTATTTATATTTAATTGGTGATTGTATCTTGGAGTAATTTGCCCAAGGTATTTGCTTTCTTTTTTTGGATGTATCTGAAGAAACAGAGTATTTTGCTCCTCTAATCACTAGTTGGCAGCACTTATGCACTCACCACCTGTCTCATGGTGGGTGTGATAGACAATGAGAGTGGCTGCATAGATCTCTGTTAAGTGTTTGTGAAGAGCATTTAAGAGTGAGTCAGGCTCTTATTGGTGGTCGTGTACCATTGGCCGGTTGGTGCAGAAGGATTTGATGGCCCTCACTCAGTAAGTGGACCTGTAGGAAGTGCTGGTGTGAATAGGTCATATGGGCACTGTTGCTGTCTTCCTCTTTGCAGTTCTCATTGTCTGGAATACCCTTGCTTTTACTAGCAAGTGGAACCTACTCTTAGATTCCTGGAATCTGAGAGAACACAGTCCCTTTAGATATCCATAATGGTCAAATCACTTGTAAACATTCAAAATGGCTGCATCCTCTGGAAAGCCAAAAGTTTATAGCTCAGTTTTCTTTCTCCTTCTCTGTGTCACCTTTTATTCACTAGCCACCAGTACAGTCTTCCATGCAGACTCTGGCTAGCACGGCTACTATTTAGGTTAACTCTTAGGTCTTAATACCACTTTGTAATATCCAAATTGTCCATGTCATTGGAATTGTTAACAGTCCGCATCTCTGTATGTCTCCTTTTTTCTCTGTTTTCATGCAGTGAAAAAAGTTGGAGTTTAGTGCACTTCTGTATCCTTTCAAAGCTCAGGGCTCCAGGATTATCTTCTGTGTTTGTGTTAATTTGTGCCTCTTTTGTTTGTTGAGAGAGCTCTGGTGGCATAGTGCCTAAAGGCATTTGACTGTTAACCAGAACGCTGGCAGTTCAAAGCCACCAACTGTTCCTCCAAAGATAGACTGAGTGATCTACTTCCATAGTGATACTGCCTCAGAAACCCGAGGAGGGGTTTCTATGAATTAGATTCAAGTCAATGGCAGTGATTTCTTTTTTCTTTCTTTTT
>NW_006921702.1:1209259-1212023 GCF_000298275.1 Orycteropus afer afer | reverse complement strand
CTTTTCCCACTCAGAGGCCGACCCAGGAGCAGGTGGTTTTTTTTTTTTTTTCTTTTTTTTTTTTTTTTGCTTTTCTTTGTTAAAGATAGTCTGTATAGTTTGTCTACCTATCCCATCATCTTACCAGAACTCTGGATCCTGCATCGTGTTTGTCACCATTTCACCTCTGGTTCTTGGGACTTGAGACTGCAGCCAGTCTTCTGACCTGCTGATTTGGGTTCATGGCCCCTGGAACCACGTGAATGAGGTGAGTCCTGACCAGTGCCAACTCATGGATTTGGGACTTGCCAGCCTTCATAACTATGTGTGCCATTGCCTTGGTAGTTTGTGAATTCTGTGAGACATTTCAGTGAAATGCAGAATACGAAAATGGAGAGAAAGTATTGAGAGGAGAAAGAGCACTTGATGTTAGAGATGATGTGTTGTAGGAAAACAATGTCCTTAACTTCTGTCACCAAGAGCCAGTGATCGCAACAGGTTGAAGTTTTATTGAATATCAATACCCAAGGAGACAGAGAGAATCATTTCTCTAACATATCTGTGTCCTCAAACAATGAGATAAACATGATTATAAAGGGAAATGAGAAGTGTGTTGAAAAATCTCTTGGACTGCTAGGAATGTCTTTGTTCTTCTCTTCCCTGATTACTCTAGACTCAGCACTCCTCTTCCCAGGGTTGTCCTGCTTCACAGGCTACAGTTCTCAGCCAAAAATAGTTGTGAGAAAGGGTTATGCTTAAAAGAATACATAATTGGATATAAATAACAAATCTAAAGAACTCAGCATCTGTAAAGGGGTCAGCTATTCTATTTAAAGAAAGCAAAAGGGAGAGAGAAATAGTAAGTTAGTCACTATGATTACTGTCTACTTTAATCATGCCTGATAGCCTGTTAAAGTTCTGTAATTTTCAGTGAGTGGCCTGTTTGGCCTTCCACTTCAGCTCTCCACAGTTTCCCTTGTTTCTGAGGTTTCACAATCATGGGAAATGGGAAGGTGATCTCTTTCTTAGGCTACTTCCTGCTGTATGGGGGTAAGAAGTGATCAATTCCTTGAAGGAGGAAATGGACAGAAACTAATAACATTTTGTGTAAGTTCACTAGTATTAGGTGTCCTACAGAGAGGAAATATATGAGTAGCCTTGAGGGTTTTGGACATTCTTTTGGAGGTTACTTTCATCTAGCACAAGACATGAGTGCATATGATTATTACTATAAGGCCCAAAGTAATTAAAGTTGAGGAACAAGCTTTCAAACAAGCTCCATCCTCTTCTTTGGTACCAGGTCCTTAGTTTTGCTCATTAAGTAACTTTATTAATAGCATTCAAATTTAATTCAACCTACCTAGAAGTATTTGTCCAAGCACAGCATGTCTGATTTATAATAGCATATACCCCACAGTTTCTGGCAAAAAGAAAACACAAGGATATAAGGTTATTTAAAACAACTTCATCTAAGGAATTCAGGGAGGCCTGTTGGGCTGCTCTGTGCCCATGGCTAGGAAGTGGATGGTGTCTGATAAAGTTTGAATAAAACTTTCCATATGCCTAATGCTTAACTGGAAATGACAGTTCTTAAAAAAATACCACCTAAATACAGTTTTGCCTAAGACTGGATTCATTTCTATTCCTAAAATGCCTAATGATGCAGGGTTTACAGACAAGGGGTCTCATTTCTTCTTCACCTGGGCTCTGGTAAAATATAGGAAATAGAGGGTATCCTAGTAAGAAAGGGGAAAAACCTAAAGTGCATTGTTCAACAAAATGGATCTCGGTAAGGCATACTAAAAAGAAAATTATTTGCCTCTGAAAAAAATAATGTCTATTTATCCATTGATGGGGCTTGCTTTATAAAGCCACTTAAATTCTTTCAATGGAGTTGCTTCCCAATGTTGTGAGGGATTATACCAGATGGATTCTGTTGAGTGATCTTTGGTTTAGAGGTAGTCATAATCCTGGTGTGGTGTGGCTCCTTTGCCACTCATTTCTACCATAGTATGTATGCTATGTGGCACCACTCAAATTGAAGCACAGGCGGGCGGGTGCTTACACACTGATCTGCACCAAACACTTTCCCTTGTTACCCTCCTGAGAGGGACCGGGTCTACAGGAGCACGGTAAGCACAGGCGGGCTGGTGTTTACTCACTGATCTGCACTGAACACTTTCCCTTGTTGCCCTCCCGAGAGGGACCGGGTCTCTGGGAGTATGGTAAGCACAAGCGGGCTGGTGTTTACTCACTGTTCTGCACTGAACACTTTCCCTTGTTACCCTCCCGAGAGGGACTGGGTGTCTGGAAGCAAGGCAAGCACGGGCGTAGCACAGAGTAGCAGGCCGGAAGAGCAGGAGAAAGGGGTAAAACCAAAGAAGCCAAGGGGAAAGTGCAATCAGCAGAAGGGATTAGGTGAGGAGGGGAAACTCAGGGATGCCCAAAGAAGCAGGCCAGAAGAGGAGGAGAAAGGGGATTAAAAGACAGGAAGCCAAACAGAGGAACAGTCAGTCACAGGGACCCAGGTGGGGTGATACGAGAGGTCTCCAAAGGCAGGACAAACTTGTCTGTGAGTTTGTCCTACTGTGGTGAGATGTAGACGTGAGTTTTGAGGCTGAACCTCTGGTGTTTAAAACCCAGAGAGATGCACCTGGTACATAGGTAACAGCCCAGTTTATAGAATGAGACAGACTAGGAAGAAGGAAGAGACCATCCACTTCTGAAAGAATTGGCCAGGGAAAACCTTATGAATAGCAAAGAAACACTGTTTGGTACATTACCG
>NW_006921702.1:1199533-1206635 GCF_000298275.1 Orycteropus afer afer | reverse complement strand
TCACCTATTTTGGTCATGTTGTAAGAAGGGACCATTCCCTGGAGAGGGATGTCATGCTTGGTAGGGTGGAGGGTCAATGAAAGAGGGGGAGGCCTTCAAGGAGATGGATTGATATGGTGGCTGCGATGATGGGCTCAAGTATAGCAGGGATTGTGGGGCTGGTGCGTGATCGGGCATTTTTTCATCCTGCTGTGCATGGGGTCGCTATGAGTCGGAAACAACTCGACGGCACTTAACAACAACAACAACATGTAGGCTACAGTAAGATTTCATAGGGTCCTGTTCTGGTTTTTCCTGTCTGCTGTTCTGATAGGAATAAACCACAATGGGATGGCTTGCACAAACAGGAGTTTATTCTCTTACAGTTTGGGAGGCTAGAAGTCTGAGTTCAAAGTGCCAGCCTCTAGGGGCTTTGTGAACGTCCCTCAACCTTGGTCTTCATCTCTGCCTCTTGCTCCTGGCCCACTGAAGCTACAGGCATCTCTTCACTCAGACAGCTACTGGCTGCTGAGGCTAACAAGCCCAAGGTTGACAAGTAAAAAGATACAGTTACCGTACAACACAGCAGGCCATTGATTCAAGTCCAGGATCAGCAGGGCAAGGCAGGCTGCTGAACAATGACATGGCTACATGCAAGGTTCAAGTGGACCATAAGCTGGAGACCATTCACCCAGTCTTCTCCTTATATACAGGAAGCAGACCACGTCCCAAAGTCAGCTACTCAGCTGCTCAAAGTAGACTCCACCATGGAGTTGATCATCAGTCTCATCATGGGGAATACTACATTCAGCTGCCCAGCCACCTAACCAGGCCCAGCCAAGTTTACAAACAAACTTAACAAACATAATTCCACCCCTTGACAACTTGGCACTTGTATAGATTTTCAATGGGTGGCATCCATACAGATCTCCTTCACAAGGTGGACCTAATCTTCTAGTCCCTGACTGATGACCTCACCCCCTTGGCCTGGCAGTCTACATTCCTCTCCCTTTCGGGGATGACAGCCCAAGATTACGTTGGACAACTTCCATCATGGAACAGACAGCATTTTGTTCTTACTGGAATAGATACTTATTATGGATATGGATTCACCTTCCCTGCACACAATGCTTCTGCCAAAACTACCATCTGTGCACTTACAGAATGACTTATCCACCATCATAGCACTCCACCCAGCATTGCTTCAGCTTAAGGGACTCACTTCACAGCATATGAAGTATGGCAATGGGCTTATGCTCATGGTCTTATCATGTTCCCCATCATCCAGAAGCTTGATAGAATGATGGAATGGCCTATTATAAACACAATTATGGCACCAGCTAGGTGGTAATACCTTGAAGGGTTAGGGCAATGTTTTCCAGGAGGTGGTATATGCTCTAAACCAGCATCCAATATAGAGTGCTCTTTCTCCAATAGCCAGGATTCACGGGTCCAGGAACCAAGGAATGGAAACGGGAGTAGTACCACCCACTATTACCCTTAGTGACACACTCAAAAAGTTTTTGCTTCCTGTCCCTGGTACCTTATGCTCTGCAGGTCTGGAGATCTTAGTCCCAAAGGGAGGAACACTCCCTCCTGGAGACACAATACTGATTGCATTGAACTGAAAATTAAGAATGCCACCTGGCCATTTGGCTTCTTCATGCCTCTGGATCAACAGACAAAGAAAGGCATTACTGTACTATCTGGTATGATAGATCCTGATTACCAAGGGGACATTGCATTGACATTACATAATGGAAGTGAAGAGGAATATGTCTAGAATACAGAAGAATCTTTAGGAAGTATCTTAGTACTACCATGCCCTGTGATTAAAGTCAATGGAAAATTACAGCAACCCAATTTAGATATGGCTTCTAATGGCCCAGACTCTTCAAGAATGAATGTCCATTTGCCCATCAAGCAAAGAACTACAACCAGTTGATGTGCTTGTTGAGGGCAAGGAAA
The DNA here is from genome assembly GCF_000298275.1 of Orycteropus afer afer. Classification (NCBI taxonomy): domain Eukaryota; kingdom Metazoa; phylum Chordata; class Mammalia; order Tubulidentata; family Orycteropodidae; genus Orycteropus; species Orycteropus afer. Next base: position 1,204,688 of record NW_006921702.1, on the reverse strand, counting down.
ATAAGGAATGAGTGGTGGAAAAAGATAGTTTTGAATATTAGCTTTGACCATGTGACCAGCTGCAGAAATGAGAATTGTGATTGTTATATTTCTTCATTGTATATGTGCATCAAGTATTTTTGTTTCCTTCTCTTATGAATTGTGAAATGTAAGCAAGGTTAATGTGTTTTGGTTGTATGCATGTTAGTGTATCATATTAGACACAAATATTACTTATAATTGTCCTTATTTAGAGATTATATATGGTTAGGAAGATGTGTACAACTGTCAAGTTGAGAAGGAGTGCACTGTGATAGTTGGAATTGTGTGTCAACTTGGCTGGACCACAATTCTGTGTGTTTTAAGCAGTTGTGAAGTGGATTATTCCCATAATAAGATCAGATGTATATGTTTTGAGCAACCAATCTGTTGTTGAATGGGAGTTTTCCTAGGGGTGTGGCCTGCTTCCAATATATTTGGGGACATCCTGGGAAAAGAGACACTCTTCTGTGGTTTGGGATACTGTTGTGCTGCCTACAACTGTCCATGAGAGAACAATCTACCATTAGGCCTAGATATCTTGGATTTGTCATTCGTTGGAGTCAAAAGTTGGTATACTGCCTGCCAACATTGAGCTTGTCAGCCTCTGCATCTGCGTGAGTCAGGAAAAGCCTTCAGCTTGATGTTTGACCAAGAACATGGGACTTGCCAACTTCTATAAGTGTTTGAGCCATTTTCTTAAGATAAATTTCTTTTTCTCTGTGTGTATATATATATATATATATATATATATATATATATATATATATATATATATATAAACTTTACTGGTTTTGCTTCTCTAGAGAACCCAGCCTAACATAGGGCCTTTCCACTTTTCTGTGAGGTCTTCAGGATTTCAGTCATTCACTTAGTCCCTATTCCCAGCAGCCATGTATAGAGGGACATTGGGAAGTGGGCTGTAAGCCTAAGAAAGAGTATTAGACTCTCACAGGGTCTGCAAAGTTTGTCCTGCCATCTGCAAATACTGTTTTATAAACAGGTTACTTTTTGCATGAATATTCCAAGTTCCTAAACCCACATAAGCAATGGTATAATTTATGTTGTTGTTGTTAGATTCCATTGAGCCATCTCCAACTCATAGCAACCCTATGCACAGCAAAATTAAATACTGCCTGGTACTGTGCCAACCTCACAATTCTTGCTATACCTGAGCCTGATCATTGCAGCAACTTTGTCTATCCATCTTGTTGAGGGCCTTCCCCTTCTTCATTGACCCTACACTTTACCAAGCATGATATCCTTCTCCAGGAAATGGTTCATTCTGAGAACATGACTAAAGTAGGTGAAATGAAGTCTGGGCATTCTCACTTCCAAGAAGCATTCTGGCTGCACTTCCTCCAGGACAGATTTAGTCCTTTAAGCAGTCCATGGTATTGTTAGCATTGATCTACAATGCAACTCAAAAGCACCAATTTTTTTTGGTCTTCCTTATTCATTGTCAATCTTTCACATGCATATGAGGTGACTGGAAATACCATGGACTGGGTTAGGTGCACCTTAGTCTTCAAGGAGAAATCTTTGCTCTTCATGACTTGAAAGAGGTCCTTTGCAGCAGATTTACCCAAAGAATACATTGTCTGATGCCTTGACTTCTGCTTCCATTTGTGTTGATTATAGAGCCAAGTAATGTGAAGTCCTTGACAACTTCAATCTTCTCTCTGTTTATCATGAATATGTTTACTGGGCCAGTTGTGAAGATTTTTGTTTTCTTTGTATTGAAGTGTAATCCATACTGCAGACTGTAATCTTTAACTTCCATCAGTAAATGCTTCAAGGAAAGTTGTGTCATCTGCATATCACAGGTTGTTAATGAGTCTTCCTCCAAACTGATGCCATGTTTTTTGTCATATAAGCCAGCTTCTTGGATTATTTGCTCAGCTACAAATTGAATCAGTATGGTGAAAGATGAAACCTTGATGTACTCCCTTCTTGATTTTGAACAATGCTGTATCCCCTTGTTCTGTTTAAATAACAGCCTCCTGATCTATGTACAAGTTCCTCATGAGTACAATCAAGTGTTCTGGAATTCCCACTCTTCTCCATGTTATCCATAATTTGTTATGATCCACACAATCTGATGCTTTTGCATAGTGAATAAAACTTAAATAAACATCTTCCTGGTATTCTTTGCTTTCAGCTAAGATCCATCTTATATCTTTGGTGGTCGGTGTGTAAATTTGGATAGTAGTAGTATTAACTGGTCTTCCTTGAAGGCATATGGATATTATCCTATCACTGACAGCATTGTACTTCAGAACAGACCTTGAATAGTCTTTGTGATGATGAATGCCACACCATTCCTCCTCAATTGTTCATTCCCAGCATAGTAGATCATATGGTTGGCTGATTCAAGATGGCCCAAACCAGTCCATTTCAGCTCCCTAATGCTTAGATATTGATCTTTATGCATTCCATTTCATTTTTGATCACTTTCATTTTTTTAGATTCATACTTAGTACAGTCCATGTTCCAATTATAAATGGATGTTTGCCTCTGTTTCTGCTCATTTTGATTTATGCCACATGAGCCAATGAAGATCCCAAAAGCTTTTTTTTTTTTTTTTCATATCATTAAGATCTTTCTACTCTGAGTGGCCAGCTGTTCCCCCATTAAAATTTGAATGCTTTCCACCAGATGGGCTCATCTTCCATCACTATGTTGCACAATGTTTCAGGGCTTTTCATAAAGTTTTCCAGTGATATATCAGACAGTGTTTCACTATTATTCATAAGGTTTTCATGGGCCAATTATTTGAGAACTAGATAGCTTCTTCCTTCTTCTGAGTCTGTCTAAGCCTGGAAGCTCATCTAAAACCTCTCCACCATGGGTAACCCTGTTGGCATTTTGCTACATGGTGGCATAGCCTTCAGCCTCATAGCACCATGTAAGCCACCACAGGACAACAAACTGACAGACAAGTTCATCTTCCTCAGTTGTTCTTAACCCCCCTGCACCAGCCTACCTCAGACCCCGGCCTAATCAACACCACACTCAAGTGAAAAGCAGCATCCAAGCCCTGGGCCTGCCTACCTCAGGCTCTGGCCTTAATATAGAATCACCACAAGCAAAAAGCAGCCTCCAAGCTCCTTGCCCATCTACCTCAGGTCCTGGCCCTTAATAAAGAGCCACCCCCAAGTGAAAGGCAGCCTCCAAGCCGCAGGGCTGACTAGTCAGGCTCCTGACTTAATATAGAGCCACACCCAAATTAATAGCACCCTCCACAACCCTAGCCTTTCTACCTCAGGCCCCTGCCTACATATAAAGCCACACCCAAGGGAAAAGCAACATCCAAGTTACTGGCCTGCCTACATCAGGCTCTGGACTTAATATAGAGTTACACCCAAATGAAAAGCAGCTTCCAATTCCCTGTCTATATAATTTATAATCAGTGGCATTTAGGTTTTGCACTAAGGGTATCCATACATCATCTCAAAGGGACTTACCTTCAGTTTTGTTTTGGGGATAACTCTGATTCTGAACAGAGTCATGGGGAGGATTTTTTTTTTTTCACCAATTTAATTGCTTCACATAATTTAGTTACATGAGTCCTTGAAGTTTATTATTATTATTATTATTATTATTATTATTATTTGGGTGAAGATTTACAGAGCAAATTCACTTTCTACACAGCAGTTCACATATACTTTGTCTCATGTCATTGACCACAGTTTACCACAATGAAACTGCTCCCTTGCCATTTCCTCCCCATAGTTACCTCTTCTCAGTGTCCATCCTTCCATACACTCCTTCCCCCTGAGCTATCTCCCTGTGCATAAGCAGCCCTTCTTTCTCCCATGATTGTTCTCTCCAAGGAGTGTATCTACTTGAGTTAAATGTTCAACTCATATAATTGTATTTTGTTTGGCTGGAAACCACAGGTGTGGGTTCAGTTCCAGACCTGAAGAACAGCTAGGGGTCATAGTCTCACTAGTTCCACCAGGCTCTATCAGACCAGCACACCTGGTCCCAGACTTTTTTTCTTTTTTTCCTCCAAATGATTTTAAGTTTTGTTCCACATTGTTCTCCCTCTCTATCAAGGGTCTCCTACATAGATCCCCTTCCAAATGGATGACAGTGGTAGCCGGGCACCATCTAGTTCTTCTGGTCTCATAGTTGTATAGGCTGGAGATCGGATGGTGCACCACTCACTAGGACTAATTGTTTCCATGAATTTTGTTTTTCTTCATTCTTCTTTACTCTGGATGAGGAGAGACACATCGTTGCATCTAGATGGCAGCTTGCTGGCTTTTAAGATCCCAGTCACTACTCACCAAAGTAGGAAGTGGAACAATGTTTTGATTAGTATGTTATACCAATTGAGCATGATGTCCCCAGCGACTATGGACCCAAGCCCGCAGGTTGAACTACTCAGTCCCTCTGGGTAGCTCGCTATGACCAAGCAGTGACCACAACCTTGCCCCTTGTCAGCTCTACTATACATTTGGGAATTCTGATCATTCACATATACTTATAGGACCATTGTCTGTCAACCCTATATATGTTCTTGGATACCCTCCCCATTTCATAGACATACCTAATTGTTTAGCCTGTCCACCCATCTATCCACCCATATACCCATGTTTACCTTCACCAACAATGCAGTATTGTATGTGCAAAAGAGTTCATATTAGTTGCGTGTACCTCCCATGTACCTCTCTATGTCTTTCTCATCCTCAATAGTGCCATATTGGTCACTCACATTTGGTACATTGCCTTTCTCTTCACCCAAATCAATACTTATCTCTATCTAACAGCCTTCCTTCCCCTCCCCTCCCACCCCTGGTAACCAACAAAGAAAATTTCCTTCTATAGATAAACTTCCTTAACTTTTACAATAATGGACTAATACGATATTTGTCCTTTTGTGATTGACGTTTCACTCAGCTCAATGTAACACTCCACTCTGTCTTGCAATTCTCTTAACTTCCTCACCACTTACAAGTTCTGTAACTACACAGTCTTTTCCCTTTTTTTGTTTGTAGTTGTCCTCACTTGCCAATTGATGTCTCTGGTTCCCTGTTTACAATTTTGTAAGCTCATTTTACTTTGGATATGTCCATAGCTGTAGTTTCTGGGTTGTGTCATCTTGTGTATTAATGGTCAGTTATTATTT
>NW_006921702.1:1193977-1199213 GCF_000298275.1 Orycteropus afer afer | reverse complement strand
TCTTCAATCTCATTAATTCTGTCTTCCATTGCATCAATTCTTCTCCTTTGCCCTTCCAATGTGTCATCCATTTCTGACAATTTAGTATTGATATTCTGGATTTCTATCTGTAGATTAAGAATCATTTCTAATTTTTCATTTATTTTGTAATTTTGTTCTTGTATTTTCTTCCAAAATTTTTCTAAGGTTTTTTCTGTGTTTTCTTTAGTCTGTCTCTCAATCCTTTGAGATTACCTAAATATAATTCTTTTGAATTCCTTATCAGAGAGGTCCAATGCTGCTTCTTCCTCAGGGATATGTTCTAGGTCTGTATCCTGCTCCCTTGTTTCTACCAATTTGTCCTGCTTCTTTGTGTGGAATGTGATGGTCTGTTGTCTCTGAGGAATCATGGCATTGTTGTATTTAGATCTTTTTTAACTGTTTGTGAAGAGCAGTCAAGGGTGATTCAGGCTCTTCTGGGTGGTTTTTATCATTGGCCCATTGGTGGAGAAAGAAGTACTGGCTCTTGCTCAGTAAGTGAAGTTGCAGGAGGTGTGGGTGTAGTTGTGTCTTATGAGGACAGTTGTTGTCTCCCACTCAGTTAGACACAAATTAAAATTGAATAACCATCAAATAACTAAAAACTTTGGACAAAAAACACATCATGTAATCACACAGGAACAGGAAAAAAAAGAAGAAAAAACAAGCAATCCTGCAATATCTGGGGATAGGGCACTATGAAAATAAAAGTAGAGAAGAGAATATTAAATAAAAGAAAAAAATGGGAAAAATGCAAAAAGAATATCAAGGAAAAGGGTTAACCATGACAAAAAAGGGGAGGGGGAACTTAAATTAAAAAAAAAAAAATTTCAACCAGGCACAGGGAAAAGAAAAAATGCTGATAACTAGGACCTGGGAAGGGGAAGATTAAGAATAATAATAAAAAGGAAAAAAAAAGTATTAATAATGCTAGTTGTTTAAAAACAGACAAATACAAGCAAACTAATTACCAGAAAAAAGGAAAGTGAAAAATAAAAAAAGAGAAAAAAAAATCAGTGGAGGATAGGACAGGGCACCCAGGCTCCGTCTGAGCACACAGTCTGTGATGGAGTTCTTGTAGGCCCAGAAGGTAAGTGGAAATGGGGGATGGCCATGCCCCGTTCACCTAGTGGGTGTGGGGTATAAGTGTAACAAGAGGAATGTCGGACCTTTTCAGTCTTGCAGGTCCCGAGTGTCCTTGGGGTTGCTGGAAAGCAGAACATGTTCTTAAGCCACAGGAATCTGCAAGAGTGCTGTCTCTTTAAATATCCAAAATAGCCAAGATGCTTTTTAAACCTTCAAAATGGCGGCACCCTCTGGACTGGCAAAAGTCCGTAGATCAGCCCACCATTCTCCTCATCTTCTCCGTTTGTTCCCCAGCGACCATGCACAGTCCTCTGTGCAGTTCCTGGATAGCAGGGTGATTTTTAGGTTAGTTCTTAGGTCCTACCACCACTCGGGAATCCCCAAGCTGTCTGTGTCATCAGGCTCACTCACAACCACTGCCATACCGCAGCTCCTTCTATCTCCTTTTTTGGTATTTTCATGCAAATTTTTCTGCTAGTTGGGGTTTAGTCCACTTCTATATCCTTCCCTTCAAGGCTCAGGGGTCCAGGATTATCTTCTGTGTCTGTGTTAATTGGTTTCCCTTTTCTTTATTGAAGAGGGTCTGTGTGGTCTTTCTGCCTAGTCCGCCATCTTGCCGGCCACCTCGAGATTTATTGAGTCCGTAAAGTTTGATTCATTCTCTCCACTTTACTACATTGGGGTCTCTAAGAAGCATAAAATTTTCACTCAATATCCAAATGTTGAGACACTACCTAGATTATTATGCCAGTGAATTGTGTTCTGTTGTTGACCCCAATTATCTGGGGTATTTCAGACCTAGGAATAATCTCACCTAATAGTCTTCCAGCCATTTCCATGGCTTTCTCAATCCTGCAAGGAAAGGCCTTTTGAATCTGTGCATATCATTACCTTCTGACCCTGTGCCATTCTCAATGTCTGGAACATAGTGACTATCTTAGCCATTTACACCGATGTTCCATGAAAGAGAGCCTGTGGTTTCAAGACCTTGGAAAGTCTGCTGATTGCATAGCCCATCTTCCATTGTCCATACTCCATAAAGCTACTTCCATCTATGAAACAATTGAGATCAGATTTGTGCTGTGGCAAGTCAGAGACATATGGCCTATTAGTAGACACCAAGTTGGGGGTCCTGACAAAATTGTGATGAATGGGGTCTGCTCGGGGCAAAGTGGGCAACAGGGTAGCCAGATGCTAGTTGCTGCCTATCTCTGTACACTTTGTTTGTCTCCTAAGGAGGCTTGATTTTGAGAAATTCTTGCTTGGGACAGCCAGTCTGTGGCTCTTTGGTCTAGGGCCAAAGGAATGAACAGTGTAAACGTGGATGGTCCACCCTAAGGTTAGCTTGACAGGAGCTTTCATCATCATCGTTATTGCTATCATTTCCAAGCTGGCAGGCCAGCCCTGTGTCACTGGATCTAAAGGTTCAGAGAAGTATGTCACCACTCTTCTGCAAAAATCCCAGGAACAGGATAAGAACTCTTGGCACTATGCCTTGGTGTTCATGCACAAACAAATCAAATGACTTATGTAAAACTGGCAATCCTAAGGCCAGGGCCTCCACCAAGAAGACTTTAATTTATCAAAGGTCTATTGCTCTAATTTTCCCCACAGAGAGGGTTTAGTCTTTTTCTCCTTCCAGGAAGGAGTACATAGGTTTAATTACAAGTCCAAAACTAGGTATTCAAATCTGACAAAATCTTGCCATACCTAGGAATCCTTTAAGTTGTTTATGTGTCTGTGGTTGGGCTAGCTGGAAAAGGCTTGCTTTCCCTCTAGTTGCAATTTCCATTGTCCTTTTGTTGATCACAAACCTCAAATACGTCACTTTCTTTTGGACTGTCTGGGCTTTAGTCTTAAAGATTCAATAGCATTTCACGAAATGTTCAATGCCTTCCATTATGCTTCCTTTAGTTTTCTGAATTTTCTTCCTACTGTCAGGAGTGCACTGTCTAATAAACAGTATTATCTGAGCTTTCAGGATCCTAATCTGTATACTGTTTGAAGCCTTTAAAAATTCTCTGTATGAAAGTAGTTGTTGTTGTTGTTGTAGTTATGTGCCGTCGAGTTGGACCCGACTCATAGTGACCCCTGCTTGGGTTTCTGAGGCAGTATCACTACGGAAGTAGATTTTCCCAACTTCCTTCCAAGGAGTGGCTAGTGGGTTTGAACCACCAGCCTTCTGGTTAGCAGTCAAGTGACTTAGCCACTATGCTACCAGAGCTCCCAGTCGAGGAATCCTCTTTCTTCTTTTGTCTAATCTAATATACCTTATTCAGACTCTTAAGTTTAGGAGCTCCATCTCTAATTCCTATTAAAATACAGCCTTTGTGATTAAAAGTTTTCAAATCTTCTCTGTCATTTGGGTGCTAGAAGGGGTCCCATAGTGGTCCAGTCACCTGCTGTGATTGGACATCTCTGTGCCTCTCTGCTTCCTCTCAGGCACAGCTCATCACCAATCTTTGTCCCTGTGGTGTTAACAAAGTAATCAGGAGTGACTGACAATCAGCCCACATTGGGTCAAAAGTTAAAATAAAAGTCAGCAATCCATACGTTTTGCTTGGATTCTTCTCGTACCTTGGAGTATAATTCTTCCAATTGTATATGTCAGCTGTGCACATGCATCCTAACCATCTCTCCCCCTGAGGGGATCTTGTGATCCCTAGCCACATCTCCATGATTTGGCTCAGTCTCCAGCCATTTCTGGATCAAATCAGGTCCCTGAGAGGCCGTCCCCTGCTGGGTGTGGGAAAGGGAAATTAGGAAGCCTCTTGCAGGTTCACCTTTCCCTCACAGCTCCCACTTATAAGTAAAATTTGGTTCTGGTGCACATGGAGGAGTGGGGTTTAGAAACTTAAGGGGTCATAAGGATCCCGTCTTCGGTTAATACTGGGGAAGGACCTGAAGGCTGCTTGCCTTTAGTAATTGTCTGAACTTAAATCTTACAAGTTTGTTGAGTTTCTTTATCATTGTACAAAGACTTAAAGGTCTCTATAAATATTTTCTTGTTCTATTTGCTAATGCATGAACAAAAGAAATCCAATTGCAAAATACTATTACAATCTTCTGACCCATAAGGCAATCAGAATTTTTGGTCTCCTAATTTACATTGTAGGAGCTCTGGTAGCATAGTGGCTCAAGCACTTGACTACTAACCAGAAGGCTGGCGGTTCAAACCCACCAGCCACTCCTCGGAAGGAAGGTTGGGCAATCCAACTTCTGTAGTGATACTGCCTTGGAAACCCAAGGAGGGGTCTCTATGAGTCGGGGCCGACTCGACGGCACATAACAACAACAACTATTCATATTGTGGTCACACAACTATGCTTAAAAAGACCAGCTTTTTCCTTTTTCATGAGATCATAACCAATTTTGTTTCAATGTTTTAAAATGTACTTTGGCTGTTACCCATCTCAAAACTGGTTATAAAACAAACAGAATCAGAAAACAAGAAGAGAAAAGCCAGCAAACAGGTTAGTTTAATGGTCTTAACACTTACAGCAGTAAATATTGTTTCCATGTCCCCTGCTTTGATACTGGATGCTGCCACCCTCAACGCAGACAACTTGTTTGGATTCCAGGTGCCACTCCCAATGCAGGCTGAGCAACCTCAAGTTTGGCTAATGATAACCAGATTACAAATTCAAACCTATGACCAAACAAATGTAAGCTTACCTGAAGCAAGATTCCTTTGCTGCCTCTCAAGGAGACATCATTGGATCCAGGCCAAGTCTGGGTCACAGTTCAGTTTGAAGGCTCTCTGGAGAAATCTCCAGGGGAGGGTCATGGCACATGTTCTCCCCTTCCCCGGGGAGAACATTGTGGGCATGGATTGTTTACCAAATGGCACCCCTGGCTGAATAGCTAGGAAAATGCAACCATGAAGCTGGGTCCAGTTTCTGTTTGGCACAGCTAACAGAATCATAGACTCAGGCTGAGGCAAGGAAATTAAGCTTTCTTTGAAAGGCTCACATTAAAGAATGCTCAGGACTGCTGTCACCAAGGGAGTTCACTGTGGCTTCAGGTTACTTTTACCTTTAACTTTAAACTTCCTGTAGAAAAAACAAAGGAGGAAAAGAAAATGGGAGGGGGTGTCCAAGTATGAACCCTCAAAGAGAAGGTGGGTAAAATG
>NW_006921702.1:1184848-1187202 GCF_000298275.1 Orycteropus afer afer | reverse complement strand
CAAGATTATCTTCTGTGTCTGTGTTAATTGGTTTCCCTTTTCTTTGTTGAAGAGGGTCTGTGCAATCCTTCTGCCTAGTCCGCCATCTTGCCCCGCCTGAAACAAAGTTCTTTATGTGTACTGCTTGGCATGGTCAGCAAACAACCATATAAGCTTGCTACATTTCCTTTCAAGTTATCAAGAGGTAGTAAGAACAGGACTTAGTAAGGACATAAAAAAATAACAAATGGACAATTTATACTTTATACATAAAAAACACACAAACTATTTTGACAAAAATAAATCACACAAACCACTCAAACAAAAACAAAACTACAGTCATACACTAGTCTCTCTGGAGACCCTGATCCTGAAATAGGTTCCCCTGAACCAAGTCAGCCTTCCTTCTCTGAGGAACAATACAAAGCAGGGTTCCCTCATAAGATGGTCAACTAAGCCTGCCCTCCATCCATGGAGGAGCAGTATTATTGTGACTAGGGGCAAGCTTCCCCCTGCCCCCTTAATCTCATCCTGTGCAACCCAGGAAAAAGGTAGGGGACTTACCAGAAGCCAGCACCTAAACTTTTCCTTTTGCTTTTCCTCTTTTATATGAAATGTACTGGTAGTGCAGCCTGTGGATGGAAGCAGTGGGCAGCCTGCCGAGGAAAAGAAAATCTCAGTGGCCACTTAGAGCAGACTACTCATTCCTCTGAGGCAGGGCCATCATGTCTCAGGGGGTAAGAATCCCACTCAGGGACACCAGAAATCTGTTATAGGAAAACAAGTTCCTTCCCTCCTGTCACGAAGGCCAATGATCACAACAGGTTGAAGAGGGAAAGCAAAAGGTCTGTCTCTTTGGGTACTGATACTCGATAAATCTTCTGCTTTACCTCTTCAGTCTGTTGTGATCATTGGCTCTTTGAGACAGGGGGGAAGAACCTTGTTTTCCTACAACAGATAGAGTGATACAGAAGTCTGGGGAAGTTGGGCATTTGGAACGTCTTTAACCTCCACCTCATAGGGACCAGCCTTCTAAATTTTTTTCTAAAGGAAATTGATTTAAGCATCAGCATTTTAACAGTAACTACTAACTACTAAGAATTTTGGTATTTACTGTTAAAATGTGTACAAAACACTTACCAGATAGAATCTTTGACATAAGCCCCTGGGAATCTGCATTACATTTCTAGGTGATTCATAGATACACAAAAGTGTAAGAACAACAAATACAGAGAATTTACTGGGAAAAAACAAATGATTATATCCATTTATTTTGATTTTTGTCAGCTTTGACATTATGGTAATCATAATTACCATACAAAGTGCAAAGATTTCCTGCACTTTGAAATCTCTTTGATGTTTACTTGTCTTCCCATCTCTCATCAAATAATTTCTTCCAGCTAGGGTGGTCTAACAAATTGCTCTTAGGGCTTCAGATACAAGAAGTTGTGTTTTTCAGCATAGCACCTGTGCACTTTTTTTTTTTTTTTAAGAAAACAATTCTCACAGTAACACAGTATCACATTATTTCAGCTATTTAGTTTAATCTTGATTACAGAGAATCACAGATTCCTTCAATGTCACAATGTTTATGTTCTTCACTTAGAAAACCTGTATATATTTGCTGAAATACTGAGTACACCAAGCCATTGTCCTCATAAGACAGTTCTTAGCAAAACTAGATATTATTATGTAAGACATAATTATATTAGCCAAATTTTTCTTCCAGGAAAGCAAGTTTGAATTGACATCCTGAAGAATTCTTTGAAAATTTCCTAATCAAATCTACAACAGGCACATCCAACATAATCAAATCAAACTCTATGCTAAAGAAAAATAGAGAGAGTCATTTTCTAGGTGATAGACATGTAACATATCAGTGCAGATACTCTGCAGAGCATCTATTATAAAAGAAACCTCTCTATTTAGTAGTGATTTTTTAAAAGTAGTAATATAGTAAAACTCATTTTAAAAGAAACTCTATTCTAATTGAAAATTACAATGTTAAACACATCTTGCATCAAAATTGAAATACAAAATATATTACAGAATTTACAGGAAGTAATAATAAAAAACAGATATATATTTGGAGCATAACTAAAGTAATGTTAAGAGGAAAATTTCATCGTTTAAACACTTACTTCAATAAGAAATTTTGAAAAGGAAAAAAGAAAAGTCAGTTCAACATGCAATTTCAAAATACTAAAACATCATGCGCAAGTTGCAGAGTACATGATCAACTCAGAAAATCAACTGATTTTATATATTAGTAATTAACAATCCTAAAAAGAAGATGAGGAAACTTCTATAAGAATAAAATTTCTAGAGATGCATTTAACAAAGAATGTCAAGCTAATGTACACTTTATATATATA
>NW_006921702.1:1182691-1184013 GCF_000298275.1 Orycteropus afer afer | reverse complement strand
CAAGTTCAAAGTGCCAGGCTCTGGGGTTGGGTGAAAGCCCCTCAACCTTGGGTTGCAGCTCTGCCTCCTACTCCTGGCCCACTGGAGCTAGATGCTTTTCTTTGCTCAGACAGCTGCTGACAGCTGAGACTGACAAACCAAGGTTGACAAGTAAAAAGTCATAGTCCCAATGTTCCCAAACCACATGGCAGGCCATTAATTTAAGTCCATTGAAAGTCCCAAGTTCGGCCAAGCAAGGCAGGCTGCTGAACAATAACATGGCTACATGCAGGGTTCAAGCGTGCCATAAGCTAGCACCATTCCGGAACAAAGCTATTTCTTATATATGGGAAGCAGACCACATACCCAAAGGCAGCTACTCAGCTGCTCATAGTAGATCCCACGACTGAGTTGATTATCAGTCTTGTCATGGGTAATACTATATAAAGCTGCCCAGCCACTCAACCAGGTCCAGCCAAGTTGATGCACAAACTTAACCACCACACTCTGACAAAATCTTTTGATGCCTATGAATGTTTAATTATTAGAAAGTCTCATTTGTATAACTTGTCTTCTGCTCTTCGTGCATCTTTTGTTATATTTAATAGTGTATTTATGTTGTATATTAGTGCCACTAACTTTGCTCCTATTTTTCCTTTGGTGATTTTATGGTTTGAGGTTTTCCATTTGTGTCTTTAATCCATCTTGAGTTAGTTTCTGTATATGATGTGAGATATGGATCCTGTTTTATTTTTTCTGCAAAAAGTTGTCCAGTTTTGCTGGCACCATTTGTTAAAAAGATTCTCTCTTCCCCTTTTAATAGGCTTTGCCCTTTTGTCAGAGATCAAATGATTATAGGTGGATGGATTTACTTCTGGATTCTCAGTTATGTTCCATAGGTCTATGTGTCTGTCTGCCATTGTACCAGTATTAAGCTGTTTTGATTACCGTGGCTATATTGTAGGTTTTGAGATCTGAGAGTGTGAGGCCATCTAATTTTTTTTCTGTTGTAGTTTTCTGGGGTTTCTTCCCTTTCCATATAAAGTTGGTAATTAGCATTTTCATCGCTTTAAAAAATGATGATAGATTCTGGATTGGAATTGCATTATATCTTACATTGCTCTGGGTATTATTTTCACATTTACAATGTTAAGTCTTCCTACCCATGAGTATGGTATAGTCTTACATTTCTTTGTTTCCTGTAGTAGTATTTGGCAGGGTTTTTTTTTTTTTTTTTTTGGTATGGGTCTTTTAGGAGCTCTGGTAGCATAGTAGCTAAAGCACTTGACTGCTAACCAGAAGGCTGGCAGTTCAAACCCACCAGCCACTCCTCAGAAGGAAGG
>NW_006921702.1:1172286-1182591 GCF_000298275.1 Orycteropus afer afer | reverse complement strand
CGCTATGAGTCGGGCCGACTCGACGGCACATAACAACAACAACAACATGGGTCTTTTATGTCTCTGATTAGATTTATTCCTAAGTACTTCATCTTTTGGGTGGCTATTTAAAATTGGCATTGTTTTCTAGATTTCCTTTTAAGAGTTCTCTTTTTGAGTGTAGAAGAACCCTATTGATTTTTGTATGTTAATTTTGTACTCTGTCACTTTACTGAAACCTACTATTAGTTCCAGTAGTTTTCTTGTTGATTACTGTGGAAAGTGGTATGGTGCTTCCTTAAGAAGTTGGAAATACAGGTATCATTTGATCCAGTAATCCCACTACTAGCCATATATCCTAGATAAATAAGTACAAGACACAAAGAGATATATGCACACCATGTTCACCGCAGCATTAACCACAATAGCAAAAAGATGGAAGCAACCTAAGTTCCCATCAACAGATGAATGAATAAGCAAACTATTCACACAGTGGAATACTACACAATGCAAAAAAAAAAAAAAAAAAAAAAACTATTGGTTTTTCTTCCTGTGGAGCAAAGAAGAGTGAAGAAAATCAAAGATATACAGAAACAATTAGTCGAAGGACTAATGGACTATGAGAATTTCAGCCTATATGACCCTGAAACCAGAAAAACTAGACAGTGCCTGGCTACCACTGCCAACCACTTGGAAAGGGAATAAAATTAGAGATCCCAGGTAAAGTGGGAGAAAAATGTGGAACAAAATTAAAAAATAAATAAAAATGACCAAAGTAACTGGTTAGATAGAGAGTAGTGAACTCCTTGAGATTATGGAGCTTAGTCACCTTTTGGCCTTGGAATTGGAATCACTCCTATGGCTAATTTTCAGCCAGTCAATAGGCAGGCCTACAAGTTGAACAACTACAGCAGGCACTCCTTAGAACAATAAACCATGGCAGACCAGAAGGGCACCAATTGCATAGGCAGAAAGCTATGGAAGCAAGAGTGCATAAGCAAGAAGGACACAGGGAAACCATGATCATAAGGGGGAAGAGGGAACAGAGCTGTTACATTATGGAGATTGTAATCAGCGTCACAAAACAAAATGTGTATGAACTGTACAATATGAAATGAACCACTCAAATGAAATAAAATGTTTTTCTTTCTCTCTATCTCTCTCTTTCTTTTTTTGAAGAATAACAATGAATCTGTAAAACACCTCATAAGATAGATGAACTTAGAGGATATTATGTTGAATGAAATTAGTCAATCACAAAAGAATTATTGTATGAGAATATTACTATACAAAATCAAGAAAAGGCTTACACACAGAAAGATTAATTTTATGAAGGTATGAGGGAAGAAGAGAGGGTAAAATCACTAACTAGAGGGTTAAAAAAAAAAAAAAAACTGCCATTGAGTTGGTTTCGACTCATAGCTACCCCCCTTGGGTTTCCAAGAAATTAGATTGCCAAGTCTTCCTGCCAAGGAGTATCTGGTAGGTTTGAACCACTGGCCTTCTGGTTAGCAGTCAAATATCTTAGGCACTATGTTGCCAGAGGGAAGTCACATATTAATTTGGGTGAAGGAAAAGGCAATATAGTTATTGGGGCTGGTCGGCACAAATTTTCAAAGCAGTGGAAGACACAGGGTGGAGCACAACAAAGGTGAATCCTATTACACATACTACAATAAAAGTAATTTATGAATGGATACACAGACTCTCAATCTGAACAGGGATGGGAAGGCCAATGGGGAATACATCCATGAATATATGTACAGGCTTTATAGAGTTTATCTTATTTATATGTGTTTCAAATATATGCATGAATGGACTAGAACATACAAGATACAAAGTCTTTAAGGCAATGAGTCACTGGGTAAGAGGTTCAGGACCATAGTCTCAAGGTACACTAAGATCAAATTGGTATAACATAATACATAAAAACAATGTTCTATATCCAACTTTGGTGAGTAAGTGAGGTCTGAAAAGCTTGTGAGCGGCCATGCAAGATGTAACTATTGGTTTCTCCCCATCTGGAGCAAAGAAAGTGAATAAAATCACAGGTGTAAGGAAATAATCAATCCAAAAGACTAATGGCACATGTGATTCCCTGCCTCCATGATGCAGAGCCCAGAAGAACTTGATGGTACCTGGGTTCTGCTGCTGACCATTCTGAAAGGGATGACACTATGAGGTCCCAGATAGAGTAGGGAACAATGTGGAACAAAATTCAAAATCATTAAAAAAAAATAAATAAAATAACAGGCTTACTGGTTTGCTGAAGACTGGTAAATCCCCAAGACTATGGCCTTTAGACATCATTCAGGACAGGAAATGAACTTAGCCCCTGTGATTCAACTATCAGCCAAATGATAGGAGTATAAGGTGAACACTAATATCAGGAGGTTATGCATTCATTAGAACAATCAAACATATGAGATCAAGAGAATAGCATTTACCCACGAATAGAGCTAGGAAGGTAGAAAGGGATGGGGAGGAAGGATGAAGGGAAGGGGTGGGCAAAGGGAGAAAGTGGGAAGAAAACTAGTACAATGTAAGAATTACAGAAAATGTTACAAAACAGAATGTTATGGATTGTTGAATGGACAACAAACTTTCTTTGTACACTTCACCGAATTCATAATAAAAATAAACAAATGAGAGAAAAAATAAAGGGAAAGACATCCTACATTTGTGGATCAGAGGACTTAATGTAGTTAAGATGTCAGTGCTACCCAATGCAATCTGCAAATAGAATGCAATCTCTTTCAATTTCCCATTAATATTTTTGTGGTAAAATAGATATAATATAAAATGTATCATTTTAATAACTTTGTGTGGACAATTCAATGGTCTTGAATATATTCATAAATTTATGTAACCATCAGTAGTATGTATTTTATTTATTTATTTTAAATTTTTTTATTGTGTTTCAGGTGTAAGTTCACAGAGCAGAGTTTGTTTTATATTCAACATTTCATGTACATTTGGTTTCACTCCCCAATTACCATCCCTGACCCTCACCCACTCTCCACCACTCCCTGCACAGTAATACCTCATAATTATGCCCTCCTATGTGTCCTGCATTTCCTTCTTGCGAATGTTGCCCTTCTGATTTGCCATGGTCACAAAACAAAACATCCAAGGGATGCATCTTCATAGAGTATGTGGGTGCATCACTCTTGGTTGAGTGGTTTGCATGTACATCTTATTTACTATTGGGCTAACAGCCTTCCTCTGGGAGTGAGTTTTATTCCAGCCCCAAAATGTATCCCAGGGCCATAGTATTGGGGGTCCCACCAGACTCCATCCAACCAGTAATTCTGGTCATCATTGTGTTTTTGGATTTCATTCCATGTTTTTCCTTCCAGTTTATCTAGGATCTCCTGTTTTGATCCTTTCCCAAATGATTGGCATTGGTAACTGGGCACCACCTAGTGCTTCCAGTCTCAAGGTCCATTATGTCCTAGGGCTGTTTTAGATCCCTTTTTTTAAAATCATATCAAAGGTAAATTTTGTACTCTTTACAAAACATCTCTTCATTACACTCTCCTCCCATAATCTGGTAATCTCTGTTCTTCTTTCTGTGCATCAACAGATGAAGGATAAACAAAACATTGAACATACATATGATGAGATATTATTAAGCAACAAAGAGTAATGAATTTCAGACACGTGTCAATATAGGTAAATCTTGTTAACATTTTGCTCAGTGAAAAAAACAGACTATAGAGGATACTTGATTTTGCTTATATAAAATATCTAGAAAGGGAAAGGAAATTCAGTGCTTATCATGGGATGTGGAAGGAGAAAATGAGGAGTTATTGATTAAAAGGTTCTTGTTTGGCATGACAAAAATTTTTTTGGTAATGTTTAGGTGATGTGCAGCATAGTGCAAATGATTAATATCAGTTAATTATACACTTCAGACTTGTTGAAAGAACAATTGAATTGCACACTTCAGACATGAAATATTTTTGGTAGTGAAAAGTTGCATAACAAAGACATAAAACATAAAATGATTGAAAATTATGTAAGTGATAATATAGTTGACCTAACTGACATTTATAGAACAGTTCTCTTAACTGCAGATTGTCCATTATTTTTATGTGTACATGAAAAATAGACTTATTAACTAACGATAATCAGAAGAAAGCTGAAATAACTGTATAAATACTACTCTGAGTAGAGCAAGATATATTACCAGGTATACAGAAAGATACTTTTATAATGATAAATGAGCCAATTTATCAAAAAGATAACAATTTTTAATGTGTCTACACTTAATAGTGTATCCTCAAACTATATGACTTAACAAATATATACATATGTATTGATAGCAATGAAAGGAGAAATTAACAATTGTAGATTTCAACACCTCTGTCTCTCAATAATTGAAAAAATAAGTAGGCACAAATTTGGAAATATATTAAATACCAGAATAACATTACGACAAATTGACCTAATTCATTTATAGAACACTTCCCTCAACAACTGCACAATATATATTCTTCTCATGTATATATGAAAAATTTAAAACTATAAACTTATTGAGGCCCATAAAATAAGTCTTAATCAATTGAAAAGGATTCAATTATGCAAAATATGTTCTTTAATCATAATATAATTAACATAAAATTAAACTCAATAACAGAAAGATATCTGGAAAATCTGTGAATATTTGGAAATTTAACAACACTTTTGTGTAATATACTTTGCCTAATGAAAATATCATGAGGTAAATTAGAAAATATTTTGAATTTTTTTTTTAAAAGAGAAAATATATGTCATAATGTGTGAAGTACAGCTAGAACAATGCTAAGAAGTAAGATTATAAGCATAAATGCTTTTGGTAGGAAAAAAAGATTTCTCAATCAATTAAATAAACTTCTACTTAAAGTAAACATAAAACAAGTAGCAACAACTTAACTATCCATCAACTGATGAATGGATAAATAAATGTGGTGTACCAGGTAATGCAATGCTGTTGTTGTTGTTGCTATGTGCCATCGAGTCGAACCTGACTCATAGCGACCCCTCCTTGGGTTTCTGAGGCAGGGTACAACAGAAGTAGATTGCCCAACCTTCCTTCCAAATCCAATATTATTCAACCATAAAAAGAAATGCAACACATGAAACAGCAAGGATGAAATCTTTAAAATACAAAATGTAGAACATCTATATATACTCAGCCAAGAATAGGAAAAAAGTCTTGATACATAGTAAAATATGGACGGAATTGGAATCTTTATTCTAAGCTAAATAAGTCAATTACAAAAGAATGAGTATTGTATGACTTCACTGATATAAAAAGACAAGAACAGACAAATGTGTAGAAATCAAAGTTTCTTATAGTTACTGGGAGCAGGAAGAAGAGACAAAAGGGGACATTATTTCTTAAGGAGTACTGAGGTTTGGTTTACGGCAATGGAAAAATTGCATTAATTAAGGGTAGGGTTGCATAGCCAACTAATGTAATTACTGTCAATAATTTATACACTTGTAAAAGATTGAATTGGCAAAAGTTGAATAAAAGATACATCTAAAACAACAAAAGAGTAGCTGTTGAGGCTGTGTATGTAGAACCAAATACCTCATGGGATTTGATTCCTTGTTTGGAGGTTAAGGGTCATGGTTTCATGGAACATCACAGTTAATTGTCCTAACTAGGAGCTCTGATGGCATAGTGCCTAAGGCCTTTGACTGCTAACCAGAAGGCTGGCAGTTCAAACCCATCAGGCACTCCTTGGAAGGAAGATTGGGCTATCTACTTCCATGGAGATACTGCCTCAGAAACCCAAGAAGGCGTTGCTATGAGTCAAAATCGACTTGACAGCAGTGAGTTTGTTGAGTACTTGGTGGAATTTTAAAGTTTTCAAGTGGCCATTCTAGGCACAACAGTTGGCCTCTATTTACCTAGAGTATCAGAGAAAGAAGGAGAGTCAAGAATAACTTCAGGAAATGTAATGTGTGGCTAACTGACTCCAGGAAAAAGTGCTTCCTTTGCCATGAAACCAGAAGACATGGATGAGGCCAGGCTATATTTACTGAACATTTTGATTAAAGATTCAATAGAAGAATACTAATCAAAAGGGAGAAAATGAAGAAGAGAATTTCAAATGCTCATCATATTTGGGTTTTCTGTAGGCATGGAGCTGGATGAACCTTTGGGGCTATTTCCCTGAGATAATCTTTAAACTTTAATCAGAAATATCTATGAAGTCTTCTTAAAACCAAACAGTATTTTAGATTAATTACTGAAGAATGTCTCACTTGAGCATTAGGCTCATTTAAGATCTATCTGGATGGGATCAAATTGACAACAGCAACTGGAAAGTTTGAACAGGAAATTCAGGGGTCAGTGAATTTCAGTTAATGAGGAAGGAACAACTCAGAAAAGGAGGGTGGGAATGGTTGCACAACTTGAAGAATGTAATCAATTTCACAGGATCATACATATAAAAATGTTTTAAATGATGTATGTTCTGCTTATATATTCTCAAAAAGAACAAAAATATGATATATGAAAGAAGTCAGACAGAAAAGGCCACCTAATATACAATTTCATTTATATGAAATGTCCATAATGGCAAGGACAAGGGATTTAGAGAATAGGTAGTAACAGCTAAGGGATATGGCATTTATTTGGTAATTTATATGGTATTTAAGGTGATGAAAATATTCCAAAACCCATTGAATTCCATTGTTGCATAACGTGAATAAACAAAAACAATTGAAGTGTAAATTAAAAAAAAATATATGTATTGAAAAGAAAAGTACAAAATAAGCCCAAAAGATGCAGAAGAATAGGATGAAATAAAAATAAGAAAAGCAACCTATAAAATTGAAAATGAAAATGAAATAATGAAAATTGTTGTTGTTTTTGTTGTGTGCTATCAAGTCAGACCCAACTCATAGCGACCCCTCCTTGGGTTTCTGAGGCAGTATCACTATGGAAGTATCACTTCCTTCCAAGGAGTGGCTGGTGGGTTTGAACCGCCAGTCTTCTGGTTAGCAGTCAAGTAAAAGAATGATTTCATGTGATCGCATAATTCATGAAACCCTCTATAGGTTGAAGAGTAAATATGGAGCAAAGCACAAATAACCAATATAAAGCACAAATCATTTTAGATACAACAAACATTAAAAAATTGCAAGAGCATATAATATAAAGCATTACTATATTTAGCAACTCAGATGAAATGGAAACAATTCTTGAGAAGTGTTAAATTTTGTACAAAAGTACACAGTTGAGATCAAAGAAAATATCAATATTCTATACTATTTACATGATTTGCGTACAATCTCAAAAATATTTTGTGCAAATCAAATATATATTCTGTAATAAATTATATGAAATATTCAATGTAGAAATAAAACAAATTTTATGCAAAATTAGCAAATAGAAGAGCAAAGAATTCTTCCCAACTTATGCTATCAGACCAGCATTTCCCTAACTACAAGACAAAGACATTATAAAGAAAGTACAGATTAATATGATCCAATAAAAATAAATGCCAAAAACTTTAACAAAACTTAAGCAAATATAATCATACAATATATATAAATTATTATATATTATGAATAAACAGGGTTTATTACCAGGAATCAAATTTTTTGTTTAAATCTGTATATAAATTAATGTAATTTACTATATTAATGGTCTAAAAACACAATTGCCTCAAAAGATGCAGACAAATCACTTGAGCAAATTTAGTCCTGTTCATAATAAATTATCTGTAAACTAAAAAGAAGATCTGTTGATGTAGTGCGTAAGGCATTCAATTGCTAACCAGAAGGCTGGTGGTTCAAACCCACCAGCCACTGCTTGGAAGGAAGCTTGGGCAATGTACTTCCGTAGTGATACCACCTCAGAAACCCAAGGAGGAGTCGCTATGAGTCAGATCTGACTAGTCGGCAGTACATTGCGTTGTTGTAAACTAAAAGAGAAGTTCCTAAACATGATAAAGGGAATATATCAAAACCAAATTCATTGCCATCTAGTTGATTATGACTCATAATGACCACCATTGCATTTCCGAGGTGGTAAATCTTTGCAGAATTATATAGCCCTATGTTCACTTCTCAGAGTGGTTGGTAGGTTTGAACCAGCAACCTTTTGTTTAGCAGTCATATACCCTAGGAACTGCATCATCAGAGCTTCTTTTTAACAGTATAGCTATTTCAAAAAATATTTTTCAATAAAAATTGGAAACGCAGTCATGATATCAACTCTCATCTGCTCTATTCAACATTATGTTGTTGTTATGTGCTGTCAAGTTGGACCCGACTCATAGTGACCCCTCCTTGGGTTTTTGAGGTAGTATTACTATGGAAGTAGATTGCCCAACCTTCCTCAACATTATACAGGAGATAAAACTTACAGAAGAATAGACAAAAGAAAAAAATGATTCAAAAGAAGTGTAATAGTTAAAAATCATATTAAGTCATAAATAGAAATTTATTTGAATTTTATTCAATATATTATTTGCAAATTGACTAGAAATTCAAAAATATTACAAAGAAGAAAAATTCTCCATTGAGTTTTTAAATCTTAATTTACTGTTGGTAATTATACATTGCCATGGGAACAGGGCCAGTGGACTGTTTACAGAATAACTCTTACACAAGGGTTCATATAACATTTTCTTAATAATTACTTTTTTACCTTAAAAGAGATTCTATTCTGGCCTACGGAATTGTTATTGTTGAAACTTTCTGTAGATAGATAATTCTTTAAAAAAGCATAATGCACAAGACATACATTCTTTACTAATTAAGCTAGATATTGTTTGACTTAAAGATGACTTTCAAGCAATCAGTTTTCTCAAATATTAAAGTTTAAAGATTATCTCAGGTCAATAGTTTGGGTCATTTCTACCTCTATGGCTCCAAAAACTGAATTCCATGAGAAATAAAAATTCCATCCACAGGACAAAGTAAAACTCTCTTTGCCAATGACATAATTAAATTGAAAAAGAAATAAGAAGCCTACAAAAAAGCTAGGGAGCTCTGGTACCATAGTGCCTAAGGCACTTGACTACTAACCAGAAGTCTGGTGGTTCAAACCCACCAGCTACTCCTTGGAAGGAAGGTTGGCCAATCTACTTTTGTAGTAATACTGCCTCGGAAACCCAAGGAGGGGTCACAATGAATTGGATGGGGCTCCACGGCACATAACAACAACACAACACACAATAAAGCTACCAGAACTGATATATGTTGTTCTGGTTACCTAGTGCTGCTCTGACAGGAATATACCACAAATGGGATGCTTGAAAAAACAGGAGTTTATTCTCTTACAGTTTGTAGGCTTTAAGTCCAAGTTCAAAGTGCCAGGCTCTAGGGGCTGGGTGAAAGCCCCTCAACTTTGGGTTGCTCCCGGCCCACTGAAACTGGAGGCATTTCTTCACCCAGACAGCTTCAGGCTGCTGAGGCTGACAGGCTCAAGGCTGACAAGTGAAAAGGCACAGTCCTGATGTTACCAAACCATATGGCAGGCCATCGATTCAAGTCCATTGAAAGTCCCAAGGTCAGCAGAGCATGGCAGGCTGCTGAACAATGACTCGGCTACATGCAGGGTTCAAGCATGCCGTAAGCTAGAGGCCATGCCTAAAGCTGTTTCTTATATACAGGAAGCAGACCACATCCCTAAAGCAGCTACTCAACTGCTTGTAATAGATCACACCATGGAGTTGATTGCCAGTCTCATCATAGGGAATAACTACCACCAGCTGCCCAGCCACTCAATCAGGCCCAGCCAAGTTGACACACAACCTTAACTACCACATATGTGTTTATAAAGATTTGTAGGATACAAGGTAAATCTTCTAAAATTGATTATATTTTCAGATGTTAGAAACAAAAATTTAGAAAATAAATCTATGGTAAAAATATTATTTATAATAGCATAAAAATATGGCATACAGATAAATATAACAAAAAGTATAAAACAAATATTGACTTAATAAAACATTATTTAGGAGATTTAAATAAATGAGAAGACCCTTCTTCTTTTGGTTCAAAATAATCAATTGCCTCTAAATTGATCTATATTTTCAGTATAATCCAAACAAAAATCCAGGCCAGCTTCTTTTTGAATATTTGGACAAGCTGATTTTAAAATTTAAAATTAACATGGAATTGAAAACCAGTCAAAATAGAAAAAAAAGAAGGGCGGGACAAGATGGCGGACTAGGCAGAAGGATTGCACAGACCCTCTTCAACAAAGAAAAGGGAAACCAATTAACACAGACACAAAAGATAATCTTGGACCCCTAGCCTTGAAGGAAAGGATGCAGATTTGGACTAAACCCCAACTAGCAGAAGAATTTGCGT
>NW_006921702.1:1144675-1146036 GCF_000298275.1 Orycteropus afer afer | reverse complement strand
CCTTAAATTGGGGGGGGGGGCAGAATTTCAACCAGGCACAGGGAAAAGAAAACTGCTGAAAACTAGGACCTGGTAGGGGAAGATTAGGAATAATAATAAAAAGGACAAATGTATTAATAATATTAGTTAGTTTGGAATGGACAAATTCAAGCAATCTAGTCACCGGGAAAAAGAAAGTGAAAAAGAAAAGAAATAAAAAGAAAAAAATAATCAAAGGAG
Source organism: Orycteropus afer afer (assembly GCF_000298275.1). Taxonomy (NCBI): domain Eukaryota; kingdom Metazoa; phylum Chordata; class Mammalia; order Tubulidentata; family Orycteropodidae; genus Orycteropus; species Orycteropus afer. The sequence continues at coordinate 1,145,817 of NW_006921702.1, read as the reverse complement.
GACTGTGTAGGGCACCCAGGCTCCGTCTGAGCTCGCAGGCTCTTATGGAGTTCTTGTGGCCCAGAAGGTAGGTGGGAGTGGTGATGGCCACATCCCTGCCCACCAAGCGGGTTCAGGGTGCAGTAACAAGAAGAATGTCGTATCTTTTCAGTCTTGCAGGTCCCGAGTGTCCCCGTGGTTACCGGAAAGCAGAATGTGATCTTAAGCCCCAGAAATCTGCGAGAGCACTGTCTCTTTAAATATCCAAAATAGTCAAGCCGCTTTTTAAACATACAACATAGCAGCACCCTCCGGACCAGCAAAAGTCCGCAGCTCAGCCCACCTTTCTCTTCACCTTCCCCGTTTGTTCCCTAGCCACTGTACACAGTCCTCCACACAGACCCTGGCTAGCAGGGGATTTTTAGGTTAATTCTTAAGTCTTACGACCACCGGATTCTGCGAGAACACTGTCTCTTTAAACATCCAAAATAGTCAAGCTGCTTTTTAAACGTACAATATGGCAGTGATCTCCGGACCGGCAAAAGTCCACAGCTCAGCCCACCTTTCTCTTCACCTTCTCTGTTTGTTCCCCAGCCACCGTGCACAGTCCGTGCAGTCCCTGGCTAGCAAGGTGATTTTTAGGTTAATTTTTAGGTCCTACCGCCACTCGGGAATGTCCAAGTCCTTTGTGCCTTCAGGGGTGCTAAGGTCCCTGCCAGACTGCAGCTCCGTATATCTCCTTTTTCGGTATTTTCACGCAAATTCTTCTGCTAGTTGGGGTTTAGTCTACTTCTGTATCCTTCTCTTCAAGGCTCAGGGCTCCAAGATTAACTTCTGTGTCTGTGTCAATTGGTTTCCCTTTTCTTTTTTGAAGAGGGTCTGTGCAGTCCTTCTACCTAGTCCACCATCTTCCACCTTCTGAAATGTTCTTTTTGAGGAAGAATGTGATCCCCTTCCTCTTCAGTTTCTCATTCCCTACATAGTAGACCATATTATTGTCTGATTCAAAATGGTCAATGTTAATCCATTTTAGGTCACTGATGCCTAGGATATTGACCTTTATGTGTTTCTATTTCTTATTTGGGAGCTCTGGTAGCATAGTGGCTAAGACACTTGCCTGCTAACCAGAGGGCTGACGGTTCAAACCCACCAGCCACTCCTCA
>NW_006921702.1:1139645-1144310 GCF_000298275.1 Orycteropus afer afer | reverse complement strand
CTTGTCATGTTCTAAATGACTTTCTATTTGAGGGGCTCATCTACTGCCACTGTATCACACAATGTTGTGCAGCTATTCATAAACTTTTCAGTAGTTAATCTGTGTTTTTTTTTTTTTTTTGAGAAGTAGATATCCAGGTCTTTCTTTCTAATCTGTCTTAGTCTGGAAGCTCTGCTGATATCTCTTCACCATGGATGACGGTGCTGATATTTAAAATACTGGTGGCATAGCTTCCAGAATTACTGCAACATGCAAGATACTACAATATGACAAACTGACAGAAAAGAATAGAATACAACAATTGTACAATTAACTTGTTGAGGCTTTTTTTTTTTTTTCTTAAATACACATTGTGTGATTATATTTTTATATAGTTAAAACCCAATGAAATTAAGCTATTATGCTAAAAGAACAGTTATTGAATATCCTCAGTTGGATTGTGATGAAAGTTGCATGGCATTAAGGGATTTCTTTTATAGTGCCTAAGGCATTTGACCGCTAACCAGAAGGTGATTCAAACCCATCAGCCACTCCTTGGAAGGAAGATTGGGCAATCTACTTCTATAGTGATACTGCCTCAGAAATCCAAGAAGGGTCACTATTAGTCGAATCTGACTCAATGGCAGTGAGTTTGGTTTTTCTGGTTTACTTTCTTTTCCAGTTACATACATATTTACAGTATGAAGATATATTAAGTTGCCAATGTATAATTTTTCCCTATTTTCTAAATGTGTATTATAACTTGATTTAAAAAAAAAAAAAGGAAAAATAAATAAATAAATAACCTAGCTCTGTCCATTACATATGCCTATAAATAATGCAATCCATGGTGTGAACACTTAGCAACCAATATGTAGTCTCTAAATACTATATACTACCAAAATTAACTTACACTTCTTGGACAAATAGAAAATCCAAAATCTAAGATATGAATTGTACAGGATGAATTAACAAAATACTAATTGAAATGACCCCCCTGGTCCTAAGACAGGGCAATTTAAGGATCAAATAGAATAATGTTTGCAATGAAATGAGTTATATCAAATGCATCAAAATCCATGAATTCAAATTGTATATTGTAGTTACTAGCTACCATTGAGTTAGTTTCAAATCACAGTGAACCTGTGTACAACACAGTGAAACACTGCCATATCCTGAACTATCATCACAATTGCTGTGTTTGATCCCATTATTGCAGCATCTGTCAATCCATCTTGTTGAGGGTGTTCTTTTTCACTGACCCTCTCCTTTAGCAAACATAATGCCCTTCTCTGGCCATTGAACTTTCCTGATAACACGTCCAAACTGTATGAGATGAATGTTTTCCACTCTCACTGAGAAGCATTCTGTATGTACTTTTTTTCAAGACAGAATTGTTCTATCTTCAGTCAGTTCATGGTGTAGTCAATATTTTTCACCAACACCTAATTCAAAGCTATCAGTTCTTCTATTCATTGTCCAGCTTGCATATACATATGAGGCAACTGAAAATTCCGTGTGTTCAGTCCAGTGCACCTTATTTCTCCAAGTAATATCTTTCCTTCTTAACACTTTAATGAGCTATTTTACAAGGTAGAGATTCCCAGAGATATACATTAATTTTTTTTGCACTACTACTTTCATGGTCTTTGATTGTAGATACAGGTTGTTTTGGTTACCTAGAGCTGCTCTGAGAGAAATACACCCCAAATGGAATGGCTTTAACAAACAGGAGTTTATTCTCTTACAATTTTGGAGGTTAGAAGTCTAAGTTCAAGGTGCAGAGCACCTTGGGCTGGGTAAAAGCCCCTCAGCATTGGGCTTCAACTCTGCTTCTTGTGCCTGGCCCACTGAACCTACAGGTATCTCTTCATTCAGTGAGCTGCTAGCTGCTGAGGCTGATGAACTCAAGGTGAACAAGTGAAAAGGCACAGCCTCGATGTTATCAAACCACATAACAAGCCATTAATTAAAGTACAGTAAAAATCCCAAGATTGGCAGATAAAAGTGACAGCTTACTGAACAAGAACTCAGTGACAGGCAGGGTTCAAGCATGCCATCAGCTGGAGACCTTCCTCAAAGTTGCTTCTTATATACTGGAAGCAGCCCATATCCCTAAAGCAGCTACTCAGCTGCTCCAGTAGCTTCCACCATGGAGCTAATTACCAATCTCATCCTGGGGAACAAATATATCCAGCTGCCCAGCTACTCAACCAGGTCCAGCCAAGTTGATGTACAACCTTAACTACCACAAAGGTAAAACAAAATCTTTGAGAACTTTAATTTTTCTTCATTTAACATGATGTTGCTTATTGGTACAGTTGTAAGGATTTTTGTTTTCTTATGTTGAGATGTAATTCATACTGGAAGGTATAATCTTTGATCTTCATCAATTAAATGCTTTAAGTTTTCTTCACTTTCAGAAGCAAGGTTATGCCATCTGCATATCTCAGGATGTTAGTAAGTCTTCATCCAATCCTAAAGCCTTAGTCTCCTTCATATAGTCCAGCTTCTCAGATTAATTGCTCAGCATACAATTTGAATGAGCATGGTGAAAGGATACAACCCTGACACATTCCATGTAGTATTTTTGTTCAAATGTCTGCTTCTTGGTCCATGAGCACAGTTAATTGTTCTGGAATTCCAATTTTTCACAATGTTATCCATAATTTGTTTTGATTCACACAGCCTCTGTCAATCCATATATACTTGCATATACAATCTATTTGCAAAATCAATAAAATACAGGTCAATGTCTCTGGTGTTCTCTGCTTTCAATCAATATCCACCTGACATCAGCAATTATCTCCCCTGTTCTTTACCCTCCTCTGAATCCAGCTTACATTTCTATATTTTAAAAGTATTCTATACATGCATAGAAAAGACTGAAGGAAATGAAATATCAATCATGACTTATTAATAATGTTGGAATTATTATTGATATTTTAATATATATAATTTACTATATCAAATAATGTTTTTTTTTTTTTTTTAACTTTTATTGTGGTGAAAACATATACAACAAGACATTTGCCAACATAACAACTTCCCCTTGTACAGCTCAGGGACATTAATGACATTTTCATGTTGTGCCAAAATTGTAGCTATATTTTTCCAAAATATTCCGCCAACATTATCATAAATTCAATGCCCCACTGCACCACAAATTCTTCTCCTTTCTCCCCTCTCTCCTACCCAATAATCTTTGGTCTACACACACACACACACACACATACACATATATATGTATATATGTACATATATATGCAGTCACTCCTCGGAAGGAAAGTTGGGCAATCCTACTTCTGTAGTGATACTGCCTAGGAAACCCAAGGAGGGGTCGCTATGAGTCGGGGCTGACTTGACGGCAAATAACAACAACAACATATGTATATATATGTGTGTATATATAAGCGTATATATGTATATACACATATATATGGATATATATATACACACACACATATATATGCTTGTATGTATGTATGTATATGTATATATCTGTGTGTCTGTGTGTATATATATATATATTTTTTTTTTTTTTTTTCTGACAGAAAATTCCAGAAATACCAGCTGGATTCAGAAAAGGATGTGGAATAAGGGGTATCATTGCTGATATCAGATGGATCTTGGATCAAAGCAAAGAAACCAAAAAGATGTTTAATTGTGTTTTATTGACTATGCAAAAGCATTCAATTTTGTGGATCATAATGAATTATGGATAACATTGACAAGAATGGGAATTCCAGAACACTTAATTTTACTCATAAGGCACTTGTACATAGACCACAAGACTGTCATTTGAACAGAACAAGGGGACACTGTATGCTTTAAAATCAAGAAGGGAGTTGTATCTTTGTTGTTTGGTGATATTTATTCAATCTGTATGTCGAACAAATAATCCGAGACACTGGACTATATGAAGAAGAAGGTGGTTTGTAGCTGTTGTCATTTACTAACTGATGTTTCTGTACCTTGTTCACAGTTTATATGCTTATTTTACTTTGGATACTTCTATCACTGTATTTGTTTCTGGGTTATGTTGTCATGTGTGTTAATCATAGGTGGTTGTTTTCTGTTGTTGGTTCTCTGTCTTTTTAACATCTTTTCTAAAGCTGGTCTGGTTTTAACAGCTGCCCTTAATTTCTGCTTATTTGGAAATCTCCTAATTTCACCCTCATATTTTGTACATAATTTTGCTGAGTATATAATTCTTGGTTGGAGATTTTTTTTTTTTTTTTTCATTCAGGGTTTGATATGTATCATACCATTGCCTTCTTTCCTGCATGATTTCTGCCAAGAAATCAGTACTCGGTCTTACTGGTTGCCCTTTGTGGGTAACTTTTTGTTTTTCCCATGCTGCTTTCAGAATTTCTTTTTTTGTCTTTGATTTTGCTGAGTTTGATTATGATACCTGTTGGTGTTTTTCTTTTTGGGTCTATATTGTTTGGGTTCACTGAATTTCTGAGTGTATATATTCTAATCTTTCATCATATTAGGAAAGTTCTCTTCTAATGCAACTTCGACTATTTTCTCTGTGGTTTTATCTGACTCTTCTTGTCATGAAATTCCAATTACAGATAAGTTATTCCTCTTGAGTATCCCACATGGATCTTGGGGTTTCTTCATTATGTTTTGATCTGTTGTCTGATTGATCTCTTAACAAAATTTGTTGTTGTTGTTGTT
>NW_006921702.1:1135195-1138040 GCF_000298275.1 Orycteropus afer afer | reverse complement strand
TGTGTGTGTGTGTGTGTGTGTGTGTGTATCATGAGGAACCTGTATATAGAGCAGGAGGCTGTTGTTTGAACAGAACAAGGGGATACTGAATTGTTTAAAATCAGGAAGGGTGTGTTAGAGTTGGATCCTTTTACCATACTTATTCAATCTTAATGCTGAGTAAATAATCAGAGAAACTGGACTATAAGAAAAATGTGGTATCAGGATTGGAGGAGGACTCATTAACAACCTGTGATATGCAGACCACACAACTTTTCTTGCTGAAAGTGAGGATGACTTAAAGCACTTACTGATGAAGATTAATGACTACATTTTGCAGTATGGACTACACCTCAACAAAGAGAAAATACAAATCCTTACAACTAATAAGCAGCACATGATAAATGGAGAAAAGACTGAAATTGTCAAAGATTTCATATTACTTGCATCCATAATCATCACCTATGGAAGCAGCAATCGGGAAATAAGACACCATACTGCAGTGGGCAAATTTTCTGCAAAAGACCTCTTTAAACTGTTGAAGAGCAAAGATGTCACTTTGCCAACACAAATACCAATGCAAGCCATGATAATTTCAATCACCTAATATGAATATGAAATCTGGAAAATAAGTAAGGAAGACTGAAGAGGAGTTCATGCTTTTGAGTTATTCCATCAGCAAAGAGTACTGAAAGTACCATGGATGCCAGAAGAATGAACAAATAAGTCCTGGAAGGAGCACAGCCAGAATGCTCTTTGGAAGCAATAATGTCCAGGCTTCATCTCACCTATGTCGGTCATGTTGTCCAAAGGGATCATTTCCTGGGGAAGGATATCATGCTTAATAAAGTGGTTGGCCAGTGCAAAAGGGGAAGACCCTCAATGAGATGGATTGACACAGTAGCTGCAATGATGAGCTCAAGTATACCAAGGATTGTGAAGATGGCATACAACTGAGAAGTGTTTCATTCTGTTGTGCCTAGGGTTACTGAGTTAGAGCTGACTCAATGATGCCTAACCACCACCACCACCACCACAACACACCCACACCCACACACACCCACACACACACATTTACATGTATAAATGTAAATTTATCTCAAAGAAATGGCTCATAAGATTGTAAAAGCTGTCAAGTTCATGAGCTATATATCAGGCTGGAAATTTCTCCTGAGTAATATAGCTGCAGATGTTGATGAACCAAAAATGATCAGATCAGATGGTAAATGGTTGATCAAGGGCAGTGGCAGCTGCCAAATTCAAGACAGGTAGGTAAAATGGTTGACTGCACGCTCGTAGGCTGTGTAGGCTAAAAAATCTCAAGATCAGTAGGCAATATGTGAGGTTTCTGTCTTAAATTCAAAGAACCAGATGTCTAATTATGACCAGTCAGAGATTGAGCAAAAAGTCAGAAAGCTTTGCCAGGATGGCTATATATATTGGAAGAAAGCAAGACCCCTGAGGAAACTCCCTTTCAACATATTGGCTGCTCATAGTAAATCTCATCATGGAAATGATTGCATTATATCAGATATCATTGCAGGGGATAACTACATCATAAGAGCTAAACAACTGAGAATTATGACCCTGCCAACTTGCCACACAACCTTAATTATCACAACAGGTTGTATGTAAGGTCCAACTCAGCCAAAGAAGGAGTCACAGGGACTCTCATACCTTTGAAAATAAGAAACACAGTTCAGTGCAAATAGAGCAAAGTGGGGTGGAAAAAATCATTGGATCATCAGGAAAAAGGAGTGATAAAACAGTGAAGGAACAAAGGTTAGTACAGGAAGATGGGCTAGAGCTTCAGATTTTAAGGTAAATGGAGAAAAGGGAGTAACCAAGAAAGAAGTGATGGTTCTTCTTTCGGCAGGAGTGCACATCAGTTTGTGTAGGAGCCATCCATTGAATAGTGAAACAGTGTCCTCCTTGATTAGCTCTGTGACAATATCCTTCCCCTCCTGATTCAGCAGTCCCTCCCATCTCCATCACTCTGGTGGCAAGGCTGTCAGCAATTTATACAACACTCTATGTGCCCATCACAGATTCTTCAGTGTAGGCCCATGAAGTGAGGAGGAGCCTGGAGACCCACCCATTACTCCCCCACCCAGTTACCACAACAAAGAGTACTAGAAACATTCCTGCTGTTTCCCAGCCCTGTGCACGCAACGAGGAGCCATGAGACATACTTACCACTTTCCCCACTGGTCAGTGGGATGAGGAGAACCAGACATATATAGGTCAATCACTTCCCCTCAGCCAGCCTGCAGAGAACAGCTCCTGTCACCAGGTCCAAGCCCATGGCATGACCTACTTGCACTGTGGAGTGACACACCCATGAGACTTACCCACTCACTGCTTGGTCTGTCCTACCTGAGCCTTCCATGCATTCTGTCCAGCCTGTGAGGTGAGTTGCCCCCAGCTAACTTCCCAATACATAACCCTCCCATCATCTACCTATTCCTGCTTGAGAGCAGTCTAAGCATGGTGTAGAGACCCATTGGTTTCCCCAAATCAGCCACTAGGACAAAAATCAATAAACAGAAAGCCAGCCTTATTCAATATAGGCATACAGCATCCCTAGAGTTATGGTACCACACATGCCACAAAAGAAGGGTCCCTTGATCCTGACCACCTGACCTGTGAAGCCCCACAATGGAGAATGGTTTTGTTTGCAAAACTATATGCAGCTCTACAAGGTAAGACATACATGCCTAATTTCTACAGATTCTTGGGTGTATTGTTGTTGTTGTTAAGTGCCGTCGAGTCATTTCTGACTCATAGAGACCCCATGCACAGCAGAACGAAACACTGCCCTATCCCGCGCCAGCCCCACAATCCCTGCTATACTTGAGCCCATCAT
>NW_006921702.1:1122643-1131890 GCF_000298275.1 Orycteropus afer afer | reverse complement strand
CTCCTGCTCTTCTGGCCTGCTGCTTTGGGTGTCCCTGAGTTGTTTCTCCTCACCTGTATCCCTGGGGCTGACTGCTCTTCTGTCCGGGTTCAAGGCTTTTATCCCCTTTCTCCTGCTCTTCCAGCCTGCTACTCTGGCATCCCTGCATTGTCTCTCCTCACCTGTAACCCTTGGGCTGACTGCTCTTCTGTTCAGGTTCAAGGCTTTTATCCCCTTTCTCCTGCTCTTCCGGCCTGCTACTCTGGGCATCCCTGCATTGTCTCTCCTCACCTGTAACCCTTGGGCTGACATCTCTTGGGTGTATAAGACTCATCATATTCACCAGTGAGATAAAATTACTCTGAAACAATTGGCAGCATTATAGAAAAAAAAAAAGACCAATATTACAAAGCAACAACTATTAAAATAATAAAAAGAAAGGTAGAGAATATAAAAAAATTAAAAAAGCTAAGATTCAGCCACATCAAAACAAAAATACACAACAAACATTATTTTAAAAAATACAAATGATATAAAAATATATAAACACATAAAATAGAATCTTAATATCTCCAAGACAGCAGCCAATTAAAAATCATATGAAGAAGTAAGTGGCTCAAGTAAATGAGCAAAATAAAGGGATGGAAAATCTTTTTGAGGAAGAACTTGACAAAGATTTCAAGACTATTATTTAGACTCTTCAAAGAGATCAAGGAAAATAGAAAAAAAAAAAACTAAAATAATTCAGGAAACAATATGAGGGGAAAAAAAAAGACAAACTCAATAGGGAAATAGATTCATGCAAAAATAAGAACTTCAGAAGCTTAACAATAAAATATCAGAAATAACTCTATGAAAGGATAGAGAAGTATGATTAAATCAATGGAAGAAGGAATCAGTGAAATAGAGGGCTAATCCCATGATCCTAATTTGTGGAAGGAATAATCACACACACACACACACACACACAAATGAGGAAAATGGAAGAAAGCCTAAAGGTTATTTGGGACATCACCAAGAGGAATTTTTTTTTTTTTTTTTTTGTTCAGAGGTGCTGAATAGTCAGTGACCCTATCTACAACAGAATGAAACCTGCCTGATCCTGCATCATCTCATTACCATTGCTATGTTGGAGCCTGTTGTAGCAGCCATTGCTTTAATCCATCTCATGTAGGGCCCTCCTCCTTTACACTGACCCTCTGTTTTGCTGAACATGATGTCCTTCTTAAGAACTTGTCCCTCCTGAAAACAAGTCCAAAGTATTTGAGATGAAGTCATGCCACCTTCATTTCTAAGGAGCAATTTGGCTTTACTTCTTGCAAGACATATTTGCTCATTCTTCTGGAAGTTCATGGTATATCCAAAATTTTTTGCCTACAGCATAATTCTAATGCATCAATTCATCTTTAGTGTTACTTACTCATTGTCCAGTGTTTGCACACATATTAGGGAACCGAAAATATCATGGCTTGGGTCAGGTACACCTTTGTTCTCAATGACAATTTTGCATTTTAACTCTTCAAAAAGGACTTTTGTAGAATATTTTCCCAATGCAATATGTCATTTGATTTCTTGACTATAGCATCCATGATCACTGATTGTGCATCCAAGTAAAATGAAATTCTTGTCTACTTCATTATTTTCTCCATTTATCGTGTTTATCATGATGCTTATTAGTCCAATTGTGAAGATTTTTTTAATGGTTAAGTAGATTCTATACTGTACATGAAACACTGTATTTCTTTATCTTCACCAATTAATGCTTCCAATTCTCTTCATTTTCAGTAGCCAAGGTTATATCATTTGAATATCACAGAATTTTAATGTCTTCCTCCATTCCTGATGTCACATTCTTCTTCATATAGTCCAGTTTCTTGAGTAAGTATGGTGGAAGGATATAATTATGATGTACATGTTTCTTATTTTTAAGGCATACATTATCCTCTTGTTTTCATCAAATGAAAGCCTCTTAGTTTATGTACATGTTTCACACAAGCACTGTTAAGCATTCTATAATACCCATTCTTTGCAATGTTATTCATCATTCGTTATGATGCACACAGTCAAATGGCTTTGCATATTCAGTAAAACACAGGGAGACATATTCCTGGTATTTCTGTTTCAGCCAACATTCATATGACATCAATAATTATTTCTCCTAATCCTCATCTGAATCTGGTTTACAATCCTGGCAGTTCTCTGGCAATGTACTGCTGTCACAATTTTTTAATTCTTGTGAGCAAAATTTTACTTGCATGTGATATTATTGATATTGTTTGATGTTTTCCCCAAACTTTTGGATCACCTCTCTATATAATATGCACAAATATGGATTTCTTCCAGTCAGTTCTCCACATAGCTGCCTTACAAATTTCTTGGCACAGATGAGTGAGTTCTTCCAATGTTTATCTGTTTGTTGAACCATCTCAACTGTATTCTATCAATTCTTAGAGCCTTGTTTTTCATCAAAGCCTTCAATGCAGCTTGGATTTTGTCCTTAAACACCATCACTTTTGCTATCTATTGAAATGGTTAAATATGAATCAGTTCTTTTTGTGACTCTGTACATTCCTTCATTCTTCTTTTGATGCTTCCTTTTTATCATAATTTTGCCTATGGAATCTTTCAGTATTACAACTTAAGGCTTGAATTCATTCTTCAGTTCTTTCAGCTTGAGAAATGCTGAACACACCCTTCTCTTTTGGTATTCTAACTCCATGTCTTTGCATACATAATTCATTATAACACTTCACTTTGTCTTCTCAAGGCACCATTTGGAATTTTCTGCTCAGATCTTTTACTTCATAATTTCTTCCACTTGCTTTAGATATTCTGTGTTCAAGAGCAAGTTTTAGAGTATCTTCTGACATCAATTTTGATATTTTCTTTCTTTCTTGTATTTTTTTATAACCATTTTCTTTTTGCATGTACAATGTCCCTAGTGTCAGCCCACCATTCATCTGGTCTTTGGTCATTAGTGTTCAGTGCATGAAATCTACTCTTGCAATGGTCTCTAACTTCTGTTAGGTTATACTCAACATCACACTTTGGCCCTTGTGGGCTTCTTTTAATTTTCCTCAGATACAACTTAAACTTGCATATGAGATTGTATATCAAGAGCAACAGTTTATGTATATTTGGAATACCAAGTGTAACAGAAAAAAAAATGAGTACAGAGAAAATGTTTGAACTTATAAAGGAAGAAAGCTTCACAAATATCATGAATATACAGGAAGATTTCCATCCAATAATTTCAATGAACCCCATTTGGGATAGACCTCATAAAATAATTACCAAGACAAATCATAATCAAACTTTCCACAGCAAAAAAAAGGAAGAATTTTGAAAGCACTATTAAAAATGCAATTATCACTCTATAAAAAGGTTTCAATAAGAAACTGTGCAGGCAGGAAGACAATAGGATGATATATAGAAAGCCCTGAAAGAAAAGAACTAAAAATTAAAAAGCTACCAGCAACAAAATCCTCTCTGTCATTTGGTGACACTATTGAGGCTAAAATTAAGGTATTTTGGGGTAAGCAGAAATTAAAGGAAGATGTAAACACCAGACCATCCCTACAAGAAATATTAAAGGGAGTTCTTTAGATAGAAAACCAGCAACATCAGACAACATAAGTTAATGACATACAATGGCATCACCCAGACACCAAAGAAAATTAAGATTTCACAAAAGTAATGTAAACCTACAAAATGATTACAGGGAACCAGAGATATTAAGTTGTAAATGCCAACGATTTCACAATAAAAAGGAGAGGTGAATAGTGTAGTTGTACAACTCCCATTTGGAGTGGATGTCAACGTAATTTCAATACAAATACTGTTATAAATGTGGAATAAAATGCGAGCTTCAGGGCAACCATAAAGAAAATTAATAAAATTAATAAATATGCACTCTAAAATAAGGAAGAAGAAAAAAAAATCAATCCAATTATGGGCAGCTGATTTTTTACAGAGTCAGAATCACTCAATGTGGAAGAAGCAGTCTCTTTAGCAAATTGTTTTTACACTGCTGATAGGATTTTGAAATGGCACAAGCACTTTTCGAAATGGTATCATGCTTCTGAACAAATTTATAAGTAGAAATAATTGTGGCTGTTGTAGGTGCTGTTGAGTTGGCTCCAACTCATAACTATCCTATGTACAACAGAATGAAACAATCTGATCCTGCATCATCCTCACACTCCTTGCTATGCTTGAGCCCATCATTGCAGACACCATGTCAATCCATGTCTTTGAGTGTCTTCCCCTTTTGTGCTGATCCTCTACTTTACCAAGCATGATATTCCTTTTCCAAGAAATGGTCACTTCTAACAACATGACCAAAGTTGGTGAGAAAATGTCTAGTCATTGTCGCTTCTAAGGAGCATTCCAGCTGCACTTCTTCCAAGACAGATTTATTCATTCTTCTGGCAGTCCATGTTATTTTCAGTATTCTTCACCAACACCATAACTCAAAGGCATCAAATCTTCTTCAGTCTTCCTTATTCATTGTTCAGTTTTCACATGCATATGAGACCATAGAAAATACTATGGCTTAAATTAGGTTCATCTGAGTCTTTGAAGTGATATATATGCTCTTCAATGCTTTAAATAATTCCCTTGCAGCAGATGTGCTCAGTGCAAAATAATGTCTGATTTCTTGACTACTGTTTCCATGAATGTTGATTGTGGAACTCAGTAAAGTGAAATCCCTGACAAGTTCAACTTTTTCTCCATTTATCATGATGTTGCTTATTGGTCCAGTTGTGAGGATTTTCATTTTCTTATACCTAATGGTCCAAAACCACCACTTGTCTGTCAGTTTGTCAAACTGTGGTGGCTTGTGTGTAGCTGTGAGGCTGGAGACTATGCCACTGGTATTTCAAATATCAGCAGGGTCATCCATGGTGAACAGGTTTCAGCAGAGCTTCCAGACTAAGACAAATTTGGAAACAGGAAGGGATCATCCACTTCTCAAATAATTGACCAGTGAAAACCATATTAATAGCAATGAAACACTACCTGACAGATTACTGTAAAACTTTATGAATAACCAGGAAACATAGTTTGAGGTAATTTCTGAAGATAAGCCCCTCTCAGGCTAGAAGGCACTCAAAATATGACTGGGAAAGAGCTGCCTCCTAGGAGTAGAGTTGACCTTAATGATATGGATGGAGTAGAGCTTTTGGGACCTCCATTTACTGATGTGGCATGACTAAAAATGAGAAGAAAGAGCTACAAACATTCATTAATAATCAGAAAATGGAATGTATGAAATATGAATCTAGGGAAATTGGAAGTTGTCAAAAAATGAAATGGAATATATAAAGATTGATATCCTAGGCATTGGTCAGCTAAAATGGTCTGGTTTTAGCCATTTTGAATCAGACAACCATATAGATCATCTATGTTTTGGTTACTAGTGCTGCTCTGAAAGGAATATACTACAAATGAGATGGATTCAACAAACGAGCATTTATTCTTGGAGGCTTTAAGTCCAAGTTCAAAGTGCCAGGCTCTAGGCTGGGTGAAAGCCCCTCAACCTTGGGCTTCAGTTATGCCTCCTGCTCCCTGCCCACTAAAGCTGGAGGCTTTTCTTGACTCAGCTGCTGGCTACTGAGGCTGACAAACCCAAGGTCAACAAGTAAAAAGGGACAGTCCTAATATTAACAAAGAATATGGCTGGCCATGAAATCAAGTCCATTAAAAGTCCCAAAATCAGTGGAGTATGGCAGGCTGTTGAACAATGACTCAGCTAAATGCAGGATTCAAGCATGTCATAAGCTAGAGACCATTCCCAAAGCAGTTTCTTATATACAGGATGCAGACCACATCCCTAAAGCAGCTACTCAGCTGTTCCAATAGATCCCACCATTGACTTATTTACCAATCTCATCATGGGGAATAACTACATTCAGCTGCCTAGATACTCCACCAGGCCAGCCAAATTGATACATAAACTTAACTACCATGATTCTACCACTTGTCAACTTGGCACATGTACAGATCTTCAATGGGTGGCATCTGCACAGATCTCCTTCATTGGGTGGTCCCAGTCCCCTAGTTCCTCTGGGTGGACCTCACCCCCTTGGCCTGGTGGGCCCATTTCTCTACTTCTTGGCCATGGCAAACCTGTCCCCACACTCTTGGGGAGCACCTATGGCTCCATCCCACTGGCTCACATGAAAGACCAGCCCCACACTCCAGAACCAAGTTGGTGAAGGTCAGACCCTTTGAAACCTGTTGTTATGTTGTTGTTGTTGTTATGTGCTGTCGAGTCGGCCCCGACTCATAGCGACCCCTCCTTGGGTTTCCAAGGCAGTATCACTACGGAAGTAGGATTGCCCAACCTTCCTTCCGAGGAGTGGCTGGTGGGTTTGAACCGCCAGCCTTCTGGTTAGCAGTCAAGTGCTTTAGCCACTATACTACCAGAGGGTTATAATGATTCCACCCCTAGAAGCCATGGTCCTACCCTTTGAGTTTGAGGCATCTCTGCTTCCTGTTTCCTTGGTCTTTCCACGTCTGCAGATTCATGCCGAAGGCAACCCACTCTTCTGGAAATCTCCCTGCCCAAAAAGCACTCAGCTTCCTTGATCTGTGGGCCAGCCAACCTGCCACTCCATTTCATGCTGGTTTCTTCTGCCAATTAATGCCCAGAGGCAACCCTCTCCTCCAGGAAACAACCTACCCAATGAGTTCAGCTTTCTCCTTCACGGGCTGGTAAGGTTGTTGTTGTCTAATGCCAGTCTCTGGGCTCTGCTACTGCCATCTCTCATGCTTCATGCCAGGGTCTCTCTGTCAGTGTCTTAGGTCAAGGACACACTTCACTCCTGTTTCCACATTTTAGGTATTTGTCAGAGAATCACCCCACTCTCTTGGTACTATATGCTGTTTTGGTTACCCAGTGCTGCACTGACAGAAACATGCTACAAACGGGCTGGCTTTAACAACAAGAGTTTATTCTCTCATGATTTTGGAGGCTGGAAGTCCGAGTTCAAAATGCAAGGCTCTAGGGGCTGGGTGAAAGACTCTCAACCTTGGACTTCAGCTCTGCCTCTTGCTTCTGGCCCACTGAAGATAGAGGCTTTTTTTTTAAATTATTCTTATTCAGACAGCTGCTGGCTGTTGAGGCTGACACGCTTAAGTTCAACAAATAAAAATGGGACAGCCCTGATGTTACCAAACAACACAGCAGGCCATTGATTCAGGTTCATTAAAAGTCCCAAGACTGGCAGAGCATGGCAAGCTGCTGAACAACAACTTAGTTACATGCAGAGTTCAAGTGTGCCATATGCTAGAGACCATTCCCAAAGCAGTTTCTTATATGTGGGAAGCAGACCACATCCTAAAGCAGCTATTCAGCTGCTCCAGTAAATTCCACCATGGAGTTAATTATCAATCTCACCATGGTGAATAACAGCTGCTTAGCCACTCAACCAGGATCAGCCAAGTTGACAGACCAACTTAACTACCTCAATCTACTATACCAGAAATGACAAATTAAAGAAGAATGGAGTGGTATTCTTCATCAAAAAGAATGTTTCAAGATCTATCCTGAATACAGTGCTGTCAGTGATAGGATAATATCCATATGCATACAAAGAAGACAGGTTAATACTATTATTCAAATTTACATACCAAACATCAAAGCCAGAGAAGAGGAAATTGATTTTTTTTTTTTTTTTACCAACTTCTGCAGTCTGACATTGACCAAACCTGAAATCAAGATGTGTTGATTATTACTGGTGATTGTAATTCAAAAGTTGGAAACAAAGAGGAATCACCAATAGTTGGAAAATATGGCCATGATGATAGAAACGATGCTGGAAGTCCCATGGTAGAATTTTGCAAGACCAACAACTTATTCATTGCAAGTACATTTTCCCTACACCATAAACAGTGGCTATACATGTGGACTTCTCCAGAAAGAGTACACAGGACTCAGATCCACTACATCTGTGGAAAGAGATGTTGGAAAAGCTCAATATCTTCAGCCAAAACAAGACCAGGAGTTGGCTGTAGAATAGAGCATCAACTGCTCATATGCAAGTTCAAGTTAAAGCAGAAGGCAATTAAAATAAATCCACAAGAGCCAAAATGTGACCCTGATTATATCCCTCCTGAATTTAGAGACCATCTATAGAATAGATAGGATGCATTGAACACCAATGACTGAAAACCAGAGGAATTGTGGGATGACATAAGAAACATTATCCATGAAGCAAGCAAAAGATCATTAAAAGGACAGGAAAATGAAGAAAAGACCAAAAAGGACGTCACAAGAGACTCTGAAACTTGCTTTTGAACAGTGAATAGCTAACACAAATGTAAGAAATGACAAGATAAAAGACTTGAACAGATTTCAAAGAGCAGCTTGAGAACACAGTCAATTGTTAGAAGGAAATGTGAAAAGACCTGAAGTTAGAAAAGGAAAAGGGAAGAACACGTTCCGCATTTCTCAAGCTGAAAGAACTGAAGAAAAAAATTCAAGCCCCGAGTTGCAATGCTGAAAGATTCTATGGACAAAATATAGAATGATGTAGGAAACATCAAAAGAACATGGCAGGGAGAGGCAGGGCAAGATGGCGGACTAGGCAGAAGGATTGCACAGACCCTCTTCAACAAAGAAAAGGGAAACCAATTAACACAGACACAGATGATAATCTTGGACCCCTGAGCCTTGAAGGAAAGGATGCAGATTTGGACTAAACCCCAACTAGCAGAAGAATTTGCGTGAAAATACCAAAAAAAAGGAGACCTACGGAGCTGCGGTCTGACAGTGAACTGAGTGACCCTGACAGTACAGGCGGCTCAGAGATACCCGACTGGTGGTAGGACCTAAGAATTAACCTAAAAATCACCCTGCCAGCCAGGGACTGTGTGGACTGTGCACCGTGGCTAGGGAATAAGCAGAGAAGGTGAGGAGAAGGGTGGGCTGAGCTGTGGATTTTGCCGGTCCGGAGGCCACTGCCATTTTGTAGGTTCAAAAAGCAGCTTGAATATTTTTAAAGAGACAGCGCTCCCGCAGATTCCTGTGGTGGTAGGACTTAAGAATTAAACTAAAAATCACCCTCCCAGCCAGGGGGGCTGCACGGACTGTGCACGGTGGCTAGGGAACAAACGGAGAAGGTGAAGAGAAAGGTGGGCTGAGCTGTGGACTTTTGCTGGGCCAGAGGGCACAGCCATTTTGAAGGTTTAAAAAGCGACTTCACTATTTTGGATATTTAAAGAGGCAGTGCTCTGGCAGATGTCTGGGGCTTAAGAACAC
>NW_006921702.1:1103264-1116898 GCF_000298275.1 Orycteropus afer afer | reverse complement strand
ATATATATATATAAAAGAACATGGCAGGAATACAGAATCACTGCACCAAAAATAATTGGTTGATGTTCATCCATTTCAGAAGATGACATATGATTAAGAACCAATGGTATTGAAGGAAGAAGTTGAAGTTGTACTGAAGAAATTGATGAAGAAGTAGCCTCCAGGAATTCATAGAATACTCATTAAGATGTTTCAACAAACCAATGCTGTGCTAGAGGCACTCACTCATCTATGCCAAGAAATTGGGAGACAGCTACTTGGCCAACTGACTAGAAGAGATCCATATGTGTACCCATTCCAAAAAAAGATGATTCAAAATAATTTGGAAATTATTGAAAAATATCATTAATATCACACATAAGTAAAATCTTACTGAAGATCATTCACAAACGATTGCAGCAGTATATTCATAGAGAACTTCCAGAAATGGAAGCTGGATTCAGAAGAAGACATGAAATGAGAGCTATTGTTGCTGATGTCAGATGAATCTTGGCTGAAAGCAAAGAATACCAGAAAGATGTTTACTTGTGTTTTATTGACTATAGAAAAGCATTCAATTGTATGGATCATAACAAATTATGTATAACACTGAGAAGAGTAGGGATTCTAGAACAATTAATTGTACTCATGAGGAACCTGTACATAGACCAGGAGGCTGTTGTTTGAACAAAACAAGGAGATAGTGCCTGGTTTGAAATCAGGAAAGGAGTGTGTCAGGGTTGTATCCTTTTGCCACACTTATTCAATCTGAATGCTGAGCAAATAATCCTAGCAGCTGAACTGAATTAAGAAGAGTGTGGACTCAGGATTGGAGGAAAACTCATTAACAACCTGCAATGTGCAGAGGACGCAACTTGCTGAAAGTGAAGACAATTTGAAGCATTTAATCATGAAGGTTAAAAACACCAGTATTGATTACATTTCAGCACAAAGAAAATGAAAATACTCACACCTGGACCAATAACCAGTATTAAGATAAGTGGGGAAAAAAAAAAATTGACATTGTCAAAGATTTCATATTACTTAATTCCACAAGCAACATCAATGGAAGCAACAGTCAGGAAGTCATACAACCTATTGCACTGGGAACATCTGCTACAAAAGAACTCATTCATGTGCTGAAGGGCAAAGATGTCTTTTTGAAGACCAAGGTGCCCCTAACCCAAGCTATTGTATTTTCAATCACCTCATATGCCTGTGAAAGCTGAAGAATGAATAAAGAAGACTGAAAAAGAGATGGTGCTTTTGAGTTGTGGTATTAGTGAAGACTACTGAAAGTACCATGGAGTTCCAGAAAAATGAACAAATCTGTCCTAGATGAAGTGCAGACAGGAGGCTTCTTGGAGGTGAGAATGGCTAGATTTCTTCTCATCTAATTTGGTCATGCTGTCAGAAGGGATCAGTACCTGGAGAAGGATATCATGCTTTTTAAAGTGGAGGGTCAACAAAAAATGGGAAGGCCCTTAATGGAATGGATTGACACAGTGGCTGCAGTGATGGGTTCAGGTACAGCAAGGATTGTGAGGCTGGCACAGAACCAAAAAGGGTTTCATTCTTTTCTACACAGGGTCACTCTGAGTCAGAGCCAACTCAACGGCACTTAACAACAACAACAGCAACGTGCTCCAGTAATCCCATTTTTATGTATATATGCAAGAGGTTTAATAACATTGACAGGAAAAGAAATATACACATCTATGTTCATTGCAGCATTATCCACAATAGTAAAAAATGGAAATTGCTTAAGTGCCCTTCAAATGATAAATGGATAAACACAATGTGGTACATACATACAATGGAGCATTATGCATCTACAATGAAAACATCTGATAACATGGATGAATCTAGAGGACATAAAACTGAGCTAAAGAAAGATGGTGCCTGGGTACCACTGTCAATTACGTGGAGGGGGATTGGTGTGAGAGATACCAAATAGAATGGGAGAATAATGTGGAACAAAACTCAAAATCAGAAAAAAAAAAAAAAAAAAAAGATGAGGTAGCTGGTCTGATAGAACCAGATGAAACCTCTGAGACTATGGCCCCTAACTACTCTTCAGCTCTGGAGCTGAACCCACACCTGTGGCTTTCAGCCAAACAATAGACAGGCATAGGGGGTTAACATTTATACTCCTTGGAATGATCAATCATGGGAGAACAGAAGGACAGTGTTTGTACAGGGAGATAGCTCGGGGGGCAGGAGTGCATGGGAGGGAAGGACACAGGGTAGAAATAAAGATGAGGAGGAAGTGGGAAGAGAGCTGTTACATTGTGGGGAATTGCAGTCAATGTCATGAGACAAAATGTATATGAACTGTTGTATGGAAAATGAATTTGCTCTGTAAACTTTCACCCAAATCACAATAAAAAGTAAAAAAAGTAAAATAAAGAATAAAAAAATTGAGTGATAGATGTCAGTCACAAAAGAACAAACATCGTATGTTCTAACTCTTGTAACATACAAGAGTAGGTATACATACAGAAAGAAACATTCTCTGATGATGACCAGGTGTAGACTGTGGAGGGAGCTCTGATTACTTTCTAGATAGTAGAAAGTTATTTATTTATTTATTTATTTTGTGATGGGAAAGATAATACTGAATCAAGGTGAAGTCTGTATAACCTGACTAAAGTTAATGATCACACTAAGAAGAACACAAGAAGAAGAGATGATTTTGATACATGTTATTACATAGAAAATTTTGTAGCAACAGTAATCACAACCAAAAAATATATGTTTGGTTACATAGGTATATATTTCTGCATATATGGGAGTATATATAAGTGTGAATGTAGAAGTGTATCTGTAGGCATATGTATATACATGTCTCAGTGTGATGTATATATATTCTCATATATAATAAAGCACATAGGGGTCACAGTTGGATTCTTCCAAGACATATCCAAACACTTATTGGATTCATTTAATGGGTTTGAAGTCTTAGGATATACCCTCGTTGGACAACTTGGTTCAGTATGGACATAAATGTAACGAAAAAGAACAAAGGAAATCAATGACTCAAAGAAGAAATCAGTCTGCAGAATAGCCCTCACAAACTATGGTCTCATTTATTGTGAGTCCAGAACCAGATTGTGTACGGATAGCACCAGGCACGAATGACCATTCTTACCAGGTACACAATTGATGGTCCCATACAAAATGGGAGACAAATGTAGAATAAAAACTCAAATTCATAAAAAAAGCTAGACTTCCTGAACTGGTAATAGACTACAGGAACCCCATGGGGCTATGACCCTGAATAACCCTTTAAACTTGGAACTGCAGCCACTCTTGGAACTGAAGCCAGTCAAACAACATATTGGCTGATTTAAAATGAACAATATCACCCATGAGTGGTGTGTTCCTTTTAATAATCATCTATAAGAGACCAAATGGTCAACATTTACCCAAAAGCTATGATGAGAAGGTAAGAGTTGGCCAACAAATCTGAATTCATAGAAAGAGAACAATCAGAATGGAATTAATAAGAATGTTGCCACATTGTGAAAATGTAACCGATGCCATTGAACAACATGTGTAGAAACTCTGAAATGAGAATCTAATTTTCTGTGAAAATTCTCATTAAAAGGACAATAAAATAATATAGTTTTTTTTTTTTTTTAATTTCAAGTAACTTGTAGGTTATGTTTATATACCATGCAAGTACTCTGTTTTCCATCCTCTTTCACTTAGTTTTAGCATCTTTTGCTGACAATTGCCCTAAACAAAAATTTCCTTAGGGATGGAAAAATCATTCTATGCCCATGCTATCTACATTTATAAGTTGTAATTCTTATCAACTCTTCTACTCAGATTTGTTGGATAAAAGCTTTTTTCTTTATTTATTAACTTTAACATTCAGAGTAAATTGTTACTACAATAGCCATCTCCAAAACTGACAAATCATTACTTTTTTCTTTTATTTTTAAATAGCATTAATATATGAATACCATGGTTGGAGGATCACAAAACTCTTTCTTCTCCAGCATGATAATTTTCTCTTCAGTTAATTTCTAAACTCTGTTTTCCTGGAACAGATAAAGATGGTAAATTATTAAGACACATTGTGTATAGTAAAAACAGCCTCTCATTGAAAAATTGCAACTAAACTGGAAGAAGTATAGATACCTAATAGGAAGCTATATCTTGGCCTTCCTCAAGTGGAATGATGCTTGGAACTATGAGCTCCCAGAGCCCTTGTCAGACATGTTTATGGAGCTGTTCCAGGAGACATTAGTTCCTATATAGGGAATGAGGTTTTTTTTTTTTTTTTTTTTTTTTTTTTTAAATAAAAGGAAGCCCCCGAACACTTTCCCCAGGTGCATGACCTGTCCTCACCCTGAGCTCTCTGATGTGCAATTGCTGAGGAAAAATCCCTGACTTGTCCCAAGTGTGACCTATTGTAGCATGGTGAGTCTGCATGTCTAGTTGAACCTAATCCTGGGAATGTAAGACTTCTCTGTATTATGGCACAATAAGATAGTCTAGCATCTTGTAAACTTGAAAACTTCACATCCAAACTAGGATTAGATGTTCTAAGAATTTCTGGTTCTGTTCAGTGGACAAATATGCTAAAAAAAATAAAAGGTGAGCTTCAAACGTACTAATTGTTAAAGGAATGTCATGACTTCTATATTTCTCAGTAGGTAAGAAATATATAATTTTAGAAACCCTGAATTTATAATAAAAATTTATATCTAACATTGAGAGAAGTCAAAATAAATTCTTTGATATAATAATTATAGATCTTGATTAATACTGAAAATGTTGTTAACAAACAAAATTAATTAACTAATTTCATTATATTATGGTATAAAATAATTTCAAAATAACTATACCAGTAGTTCTGGTAACAATAAAACCACTTAGTATGCTCTCGTATTGTTATCCTTTTGTGCTTATGTGTACAGCCCAATAAGTTGCCATAGATGTTGTGTTAGGCTGGGGTCTCCAGAAAAGCAAAACCAGTAAAGCTTAGAAAGAGAGAGAGAGAAAGAGAAATTAATCTTAAGAAAATGGCTCACACACTTATAGAAGCTGGCAAGTCTCAAGTTCTTGGATTAAACATCAATCTGGAGGCTTTTCCCAACTCATGCAGATGCAGGGGCTGATGAGCTCAAGGCTGGCAGGCAGTATACCAGCCGTTGACTCCAATGAATAATGAATCCAAGATCACCAGGCCGGATGGTGGATTATTCGCTCACGGACAGTTGTAGACACACAATAAGATACCAATCCCCAGAAGAGTGTCTCTTTTCCCAGGATGTCCATAATTTTATTGGAAGCAGACCACACCCCTAGGAAAATTCTCTTTCAACAGATGGGCTGCTCAAAACATAAACATCTGATCCCATCATGAGAATAACCCACATCACATTTGCTTAAACCACACAGAGTTGTGGTCCAGCCAAGTTGACAAACAGTTCCAATTATCACACATGTAGTGCCACATTCTAGATAAACAGAAACAATTATTTCTTCCTTGTAGTAAGAATATGGATTTTATATAAAATTATTTTACTCAATTTATATTTTTTACATAGCTTGACTTTTATGAATAGATAAAATATTTATGTGATTTAGGTTGAAACTATCTTAAAAATGTATACTCAACAAACTAAGCTACATTCCTCCTGTTATCTATAATTATTACTTTTTATTAGTTGTCTATACTTTTAACATGTTTTATTATAAACATATACATTGTTATGTATATATTTATAATACATGTATTTTTAATATCTTTTGTTACAGAAAATACACTCTGCAACTGGTGTACTTTTTAAATTTTACTATATAAAAACATTTCTTAATATTGATAGACCAATGATTATGTGCACAGAAAGGAGCTCTGGTGCACAGTGGTTAAAGAATTTGGCTGCTAAGCAAAAAGAAACAATTCAATTCCACCAGCTGCTCCATGGAAGAAAAATGAGGCAGTTTGCTTCTTAAAGGATTTATAGCCTTGGAAACCCTATGAGGCAGTTCTAGTCAATCCTATTTTTATTTTATTTTTAACCTGGTAAATGACTTTTAAATAGTTTTGAAAACAGTATTTTTTTCATGTTAAAAAGTTATGAAAAATAAATATTAAAATCATTCAAGGGAGACAAAACTGTTGTTATTTACATATTCCTGGTAAATGATGCCGATATTTCTCTCCCTTCGCTTTTTTAAGCCTTTGGTCTTCATCACATCAACTGAAATCTGATAGCCTCAGAACATATCTCCTGTAACCTTTCAAAATAAGTATTTCCCCAATGATGAAGCTCTTAGTATTACCTATTTTCACCCTACCTGTATTAGTATTTATGGGTGTAATTAAAGTTAATAGGGTAACACATTATCCAAATTTAGAGTTCTTGACTGTTACTCCTAGAAATCATTACTTCAAAATATTTGGCAGTAATATGTGTGAATTTTCATGTCTCTTGATGATAAGATTGAAGACAAGTAACAAAAGACATTGGAAACTTAGAAAATAACTTTTCATAAACATCTCCTCCCTATTTTTTTTCCAACTTTCCCAACAAAGGATTGAACCAAAGAAAGCAAAGGCAATGTTACCTAGGAGAGGAAGTCTTTGGCTTCATATTTGTATATGTTAATGAATTTCTTGGGTCACATTTGGTAATTTAAGTTAAAATCACTCCTTTTTTACCTGTTTTGGGCATCTAACCCTACTAAAGGCTCACCTTGCTTAAAATGTTATGTGCACCATCCTGTAAAATTGCAACACCTGTGTAAATATTCCCCAAGTGTATTTTTCATAGTTTTACCTTGCTATTGTGCATTGATTTTTTCTAATATACAATGCTTTCTAATCAACACAACCTCCTATTTTAACCCTACCTGTTAACATTATTTTGATGTATATACTTAAAGTTAACAGAGTTGATGCATTATACAAGTTTACAGTTACTGTGAATCTATAGTGACCTTAGGAAAGTATATGGCAGCACACACATTCACAAACACACACAAATATGAAGAAGGAAGTTAAAGAAGGAGAAGAAAAAAAGTGAAGGGGAAAGGAAAAAGAGAAAGAAGTAGAGGGAGGGGGAAGAAAAGAGGTAGATTGACAAGAACATTTGTGAACCTTGGGTTCTAAATTGTGAAACAAGGTTAATAAAAGTTTTCATTTCTTGAGAGTACATGAAGATTAAATGATCTCAATAAATCATGTTAGTGCATATTGTTTTTCTAACAGGATCGTGGGAAGAAAGAAAGAATTTTGGACAGTGGAAATTTTGTAAACTTGAAAATAATGGAGTCAGTTGAAAAGAAGAAAAATTTGCTGGAGTAGAAATTTCACTATGACTGATAAAGACAGATATAAGGCATTAGATTCTTTATTTAAAAAAGAGAGGCCCTTCCCCACAAGCAGGCAGAGGGCAACAGGAGTTACAGAATACCTTAAATATAGATGAAAGCAAACAATTGCAACACTTCAAATCAAATCACTAAGTTTTTTGTAACAGTCAAAAGTAAAGCTGAGACATTATAAAATCTGAGAGTTCGGTCTAATATGTTAATTATGGGATCAAGGAAGACCTCACTTTTCAATAGCCCAGTTGAGTTCTCTAATACTGCCTTAGGAATTATTGTGCAAGTTACCTGTAGGTAATTGCTACTGTGGATGCCCTTAGAGGTAAAATGATGAAGGCAGAAATGGAAAATGTCAACATATTTATCCTGAGAAGGATTTCTAATATAGTGTTAATAATTTTTTCAATTAGGGGGGAAAAAAAATCCTGGAATACCAAGATTTCTTGGAAGATTAAAGAATGTTCTCCAGTACGTTTTTGAGTTACATCAATCTAAAGTAGCCATTCACCAAAATCATCATCATCATCATCATCCATGGTCATTTCAACTCCATTTGCTGAAAGGATACAAACTTGTCCTACTTCAATTCCTTGAATCCATTTATGCAATTTCATCTTTCAAATTTTTCATCATTATTTTACTTGTTTTTCACAATAGTTTTACTGTTGACAGAATATCTTCCCTGTTGTCAAAACATTAAAATTGTGGTTCCAGTAAGATGGCAGAATAAGCAGAAAGACTGCATAGACCCTCTTCAACAAAGAAAAGGGGAACCAATTAACACAGAAAGAGAAGATAATCCTGGATCCCTGAGCTTTGAAGGGAAGGATATAGAAGTGGACAAAACTCCAACTTGCAGAAGAATTTACATGAAAATACCAAAAAAAGGAGACATATGGAGCTGCCATATGTCTGGCAACAATTCTGACAGCACATACAGCTTGGATATTGCCAAGTGGTGTTTGGACCTAAGAATTAACCTAAAATCAACCCTGCTAGCCAGGGACTGCATGGAGGACTCTTCTGGCTGCTGGGGAATAAAAGGGGAAGCAGTGAAGAGGAAACTAGGCTAAGCTGTGGACTTTTGGCTGTCTGGAGGGTGCAGCCATTTTGAATGTTTACAAGCAGTTTGACCATTTTAGATATTTAAAGTGGCACAGTTCTCCCAGATTCCAGAGAATTAAGAATAAGCTTCAATTGCAGGAACCACAAGGACATTTTGGACACAGATGACTGGAAAGGTGCAACATTCCCCTTGTTACTCTTGTATCTCACAACCTCTTGATGAATGGAGGTGCAGCCATCCCTCACTCCCACCCACCTTCTAGGCCAACAGGAATTACATCTCAGTCTGTGTGCTAGGACAGAGCCTGCCCACCCGGCCCTGATCTTTTTTATTTAATTTTTAGTTTGTTTTTTTTTTTGGTCTGTTTTAAAATTACTATTATTATTATTATTTTTGTCCTTTTTTATTATTATTCTTTATACTTCCCTTCCCAGGTTCTAGTTTTCAGCTTTTTTCCTTTCCCCTGTTCCTGGTTGCAATTTTTTTCTTGTTCATGGTTAACCCCATTCCTTGTTTCTTTCTTTCTTTCTTTCTTTTTCTTTTTTTTTTTTTTTGACTTTTTCCCATTTTTTTTCTTCATTATTCTTCTTTCTCTACCTTTTTTCTATTATTGCTCTCTCCCCAGATATTGCAGGGTTTTTTTTTTTTTTTTTCCTTTTTCCTTTTTTCTATTATTGGTTACTGTTCCTGTGTGATTACACAGTGTATTTTTTGTCCATTTGACTTTACTTTTTTGATGGTTATTCAATTGTTATTTTTGTCTAACTGAGTGGGAGACAGCAACAGTCCCCATATGACACAAGCACACCCACACCTCCAGCAGCTTCACTTACTGAGGGAGAGCCACCAATTCCTTCTCCACCAACAGGCCAATGACAAACAACCACCAAGTAGAGCCTGATGCACCCTTAGTTGTTCTTCACAAATACTTAACAGACATCTAAATACAATGAGATCACAATGTCTTGGAGACAGCCAAACATCACAGTCCACAAAAAGAAACAAGTTAAATTGATAGAAAGAGGGAGCAAGATGCAGACCCAGAACACACCCCTGAGGAAGAAGCACCATTGGAACTCCCTGATAAGGAATTCAAAAGAATTATATTTAGGTATCTTCAAAGGATTGAGAGACAGATCAAAGAAAACACAGAGAAAACCCAAGAAGAATTTTGAAAGAAAATACAAAAACAAAATGACAAAGTAAATTAAAAATTAGAAATGATTCAAAATCTACAGATGAAATTCTGAAGATTAATACTAAATTGTCAAAAATATATAACACATAGAGAGGGCAAAGAAGAAGAATTGATGAGATGGAAGACAAAATTAATGAGATTGAAGGTAAATACCTGAATACTTCCTTGGAAAGGGATCAATCAGAAAAAAATATCAAAGCAAAATGAAGAGAGCCTAAAGTTCATGGGGGATACCATCAATTTGAATAAACTATGTGTCACTGGAATTCCAGAACAGTAAGAGAAAAAGAAAACCACTCAGAAAAGTGTCCAAGATTTGTTGGAAGAGAACTTTCCTGATATGATGAAAGATGAGAATGTATCCATTCAAGAAGTCCAATGAACCCCAAACAGGATAGGCTCCAAAGGAAAATCACCAAGACATAGCATCAACAAACTCATCAAAACCAAAGACAAAGAAAGAATCCTGAAAGCAGCACAGGAAAAACAAAAAGTTACTTACAAAGGAAAGCCAATATGAATAAACTCTGATTTCTCAGCAGAAACAATGTAAGTGAGAAAGCAATGAGATGATGTATATAAAACCCTGAAAGAGAAAAATTTTCAACCAAGAATTATGTACCTGGAAAATTGTCCCTCAAGTATGATGGTGAAATTAGGAGATTCTTCAGATAAGCAGAAACTAAGGGAATTTGTTAAAACCAGACCAATCTTACAAGAGATACTAAAGGGGATCCTCTGAAAAGAGAACCAAAAATAACAAACAACAACCCACCATTAATATACAAGATGATATAACCCAGAAACCACAGCTATAGACATATCCAAAATAAAATAAGCTTACAAGATTGTAAACAGGGAACTAGAGACTTCAACTGGCAAATGAGGACAACTATAAACCAAAAAGAGAAAAAATACTGTGTAGTTACAGAACTTCTAAATGATGGGAAGTCAGGAGAGTTGCAAGATAGAATGGACTGTTCTACGCTTGGGGAGAAAATTATAAATCACAGGGTAACCTCAAAGAAAAATGATAAACCTTCCTATTACAATATAAAAGAAGAAAAGCACAAATATTCATCAAATACTAAAACAACAGAAAAAAAGAAAATGAAAACATGATTCATAAACATAATGAGCTCAGTAAAGAAAATAAACAAAGAAACCAGGAACACCAAAATAAATAAATAAATAAATAAATAACAAAATGACAGCAACCAATTCATACTTGTTGATAATTACATATTAACGGATTAAATGCACCACTCAAAAGACAGAGAGTGGCAGATTGAATAAGAAAACAAAACCCATCAATATGCAGTCTAGAAGAGACACACCTTAGAGACAAAGACAAATATAGCCTAAAAATCAAAGGTTGGGAAAAGATACATCAAGCAAAAGGTAACCATAAAAGGGCAGGAGTGGCAATACTAATTTCTGATCAAATTGACTTAAGACAAAATCTACCATTAGTGACAAGGAAGGACATTATATAATGATTAAAGGATCAATTGAATAAGAAGATATAGCTATAATTAATATCTATGGATACAATAAAAGAGCCCCAAAATATATAAATCAGACTTTAAAAAAAGTTGAAAAGGCAAATAGATGACTCCACAGTCATAGTGGGAGACTCTAATATACCACTTTCAATGAAAGATAGATCAACAGGAAAGAAACTCAACAAAGATGGAGAAGAGCTAAAAATACAATAAACCAACTTGACCTTATAGACATCTATATAGAACTTCACCCTACAACAGCACAATATACATTATTTTCCAGTGCACATGGGGTATTTTCCATGACAGACCATATGTTAGGTCATAAAGTAAGCCTTAATAAATTTAAAAACATTGAAAAACTGCAAAGCATCTTCTCAGATCATAATGCCATCAAATTAGAAATCAACAATAGGAAGATAAACAGAAAAAGAGTAACACATGAAAATTGAACAACACCCTCCTTAGAAAGATTAGGTAAGAGAAGAAGTAAAAATTGAAATTCAAAAATTTCTTGAATCAAACAAGAATGAAAACACAACATAGCAAAATATTTGGCACACATCAAAAGCAGTGATCCGACACCAATTTATAGCAATAAATGTACACATCAAAAAAGAAGAAAGAGTCAAAATCAAAACTTTAAATCAATATCCCCAACAATCAGAAAAAGAACAGCAAGAAAACCTTACAGTCATCAGGAGAAGGGAAATAATGAAGATTTAAACAGAAATCAATGAAACAGAAAATAGAAAGAAAATACAAAAAATCAACAAGACCAGAAGTTTATTGTAATAAAAGAAACTTTTGGTTTATTATTATTAAAATTGAAAAACCACTGGCAAATTTAACAAAGGAAAAGACAAAGAGAATACAAATAACATGAATAAGGAATGAAATGGGTGACATTACAACAGAAACAATTGAAATAAAAAGGATATCAGGATACTGTGAAGAATTGTACTCCAACAAATTTGAAAATCTGGAAGAAATGGACAGATTTCTAGAAACATACCACTTACCTAAACTAACACACAATGATGTGAAAAAGTTGAACGGATCAATAACAAAAGAAGAAATTGAAAAAGTCATTAAAAAATTACAAACAAATAAAAGTCCTGGTCCAGATGGCTTTACCAGAGAATTCTACCAAACATTTAGAGAAGAAATGACACCAATCCTACTCAAACTATTCCAAAACTTAGAAAAGGATGGAGTCCTCCCTACCTCATTTCCTGAAGCAAACATAACCTTGATACCAAAACCAGGCAAAGATATCACTCAAAAGAAAAACTACAGACAAATATCCTTTGTGAATGTAGATGCAAAAATCTTCAACAAAATCTTAGGCAATAGACTCCAACAATATGTCAAGAAAATCATTCATTATGACCAAGTGGGGTTCATATCAGGTATGCAAGGAAAGTTCAACATTAGATAAACAAACAACATCATCCACCACATAAATAAAACAAAGAAAAAGAACCACATGATTATATCAATTGATGTAGAAAAGGCATTTGATAAAATCCAACACCAATTCCTGATCAAAACTCTCAGCAAACTAGGAATAGAAGGGACATTCCTCAACATAATAAAGGGCATCTATGCAAAACCAACAGCCAACATCATTCTCAATGCAGAGAAACTGAAACTATTTCCCTTGAGAACAGGAACCAGACAAGGATGCTCTGTATAACCACTTCTATAACACTGTACTGGAAGTCCTAGCGAGGACAATAAGACAAGAAAGGCAAATCAAAGGCTTCCAAATTGGTAAGGAAAAAGTCAAACTATCCCTATTTGCTGATGATATGATCATATATCTAGAAAATCCAAGAGACTCAGTCAAAAATCTACTGGAACTAACTGAGAAATTTAGATTGTGGCAGCATAAACAAAAGCAACAACGAAAAATCAGTTGGATTCCTCTACACCAGCAAAGAGATTGCTGAAAAAGAAACAAAGAAATCAATACGATTTACAATAGCTAACAAAAAAAAAAGAAAGAAAGAAAGAAAGAAAAACCTGGAAATAAATCTTACCAGAGACACAAAAGACCCGGACAAAGAAAAAACTACTTCAGGAAACCATAAGAGATCTACATAAATGGAAGACCATACCATGCTCATGTATAGGAAGATTGAACATTGTGAATATGTCAATTCTACCCATAGCAATCTATACATTCAATGTAATCTCAATCCAGATTCCATCAACATTTTTTAAGGATATGGAAAAACCAATCACTAACTTTAT
This sequence comes from Orycteropus afer afer, assembly GCF_000298275.1. Taxonomy (NCBI): domain Eukaryota; kingdom Metazoa; phylum Chordata; class Mammalia; order Tubulidentata; family Orycteropodidae; genus Orycteropus; species Orycteropus afer. The sequence continues at coordinate 1,103,541 of NW_006921702.1, read as the reverse complement.
ATGGAAAAGAAAGAGACCTCGGAGAGGCAAAGCCCTATTGACAAAGAAGAACAAAGTAGGAGGTCTCACACTGTCAGATCTCAAAACCTACTATTCAGCCACAGTAGTCAAAACTGTCTGGTATTGGTACAATGGCAGACACATAGACCAATGGAATGGAACTGAAAACCCAGAAATAGATCCATCGGCCTATGGTTAGCTCGTCTTTAACAGGAGCTCTGGTAGCATAGTGGCTAAGGCACTTGACTACTAACCAGAAGGCTGGCCGTTCAAACCC
>NW_006921702.1:1093406-1103035 GCF_000298275.1 Orycteropus afer afer | reverse complement strand
GGGCCCTAATATATTTCATAAATAGACTATCAAGCATACCCCAAAATGAACAAACAGCAGAAGAGAAACCACATGATTGGGACCTTCTAAAAATTAAATTTTTATGTGCTTCCAAAGACTTCTCCAAAAGAGTCAAAAGAGAACATACAGAATGGGAAAAAAATATTTGGCAATGACATATCTGACAAGGGACTTATGTGTAGAAGTTATAGGAAACTCCAACACCTCTATAGCAAAAAGACAAATAATCCAATTAAAAAATGGGCAGAAGACATGAATAGAATAGACACTTCACCAAGGAAGATATTCAGGGCCAACAAACATGAAGTAATGCTCACGATCATTAGCCATTAGAGAGATTCAAATCAAAGCAACAATGAGATACCATCTTGCTCCCTACTAGTAGCAAAGTTCAACAAGACAGAAAATAACAAATGTTGGTGATGATGCAGAGACACTGGGACTCTCATAAATTGCTGGTGGGACTGTAAAATGGTGAAATCACTGTGGAAAGCAGTATGGTGATTCCTTAAAAGTTTGGAAATAGAAATGTCATTTGACCCAGCCATTCCATTACTAGGTATATATCCTAAAGAAGTGAAAGCAATGACAAGAACAGACATATGCACACCCATGTTTATTGCAGCAATATTTACAATAGCAATAAGATGGAAACAACCTAGGTGTCAATGGACTGAGGAATGAATAACCAAACCATGGTACATACACACAATGAAATACTACGCAGCCCTAAAGAATAATGTAGAATCTGCAAAACACTGTATAATGTGGATTAACATGGAGGATATTATGTTGAGTGAAAGAAGTCAATCGCAGAAAGACAAATGTTGTATTAGTCTGTTACTGTAAAAGTCAAGGAAAGGCTTATGTATGGAAGGAAAATTTATTTGTTTGTTACTAAGTGTAGAGAACACTGTTAGATAGGTAGACATAAGTATTCATTTGGATGAAGAGAAGGGCAATGTGCCAAATGTGAGCAATCGACATGGTGGCATTGGGGAAGAGGAGGACATGGAGAGGTACATGGGAGGTGCAGAAAACAAAGATGAACCCTTTTGCACATACAGTACTACATTGTCAATTATGGAAAACATTGATCTACGGGTGGATAGATGGGTGGACAGGCTGAACTATTATGTATGTCTATTCAGTTGGGAGTGTACGCAAGATCATGTATAAGGTTGGCAGACAATGGTTCTACAAGGGTTTTTGCATGCTCTGTAAGAACATTTCTGGGTATAAAGTAGAGCTGACAAGGGACAAGGTTGTAGTCACTTCTTGGTCACAGCCAGCTACCCAGAGGGAGCAAGTAGTTGAACCTGTGGGCTCGGGACCATAGTCACAGAGGGCATCAAGCTCAATTGGCATAACATATTACACAAAATATTGTTGCACCTCCTACTTTGGTGAGTAGCAACTGGGATCTTAAAAGCATGCAAGCAGCCATTTATATGCAATAATGGATCTCTCTCCATCCAAAAGCAAAAAAGAATGACGAAAACCAAAGATTCATGGAAACAATTAGTCCTAGCAACTGGTACACCATACAATCCGCAACCTGTATGATTATGAGACCAGAAGAACTATGGTGCCTGGCTACTCCTGTCAACCCCTTGGAGGGGGATCTATGTAGGAGATCCTGGCTAGAGAGGGAGAACAATGTGGAAAAAATTCAAAATCATTTGGAAAAAAAGGGGGGAGGGGATCAAGTTTGCTGATATGATAGAGCCTGGTGGAACCACTGAGACTATGGTCCCTAGCTGCCCTTCAGGTCTGGAAATGAAACAACATCTGTGGCTTTCAACCAAACAAAAGACAGGCATATGAGTTGAACATTTACCTGAGATAGATACACTTCTTGGAGAGAACAATCATGGGAGAAAGAAGGACTGTTTATGCACAGGGAGACAGCTCAGGGGGGCAGGAGTGCATGGAGAGATGGAGACAGGGAAGAGGTAACTATTGGCAGGTAGTGGGAGGGGAGCTGTTGCATTGTGGTAAATTGTGGTCAATGTCATGAGACAAAGTATGTGAACAGCTGTATGGAAAGTGAATTTGCTCTGTAAACTCTCATCCAAATCACACACACACACACACAAAAAAAAAAACCCTTTAAAATTGTTACATTTCTGATGAAGAGGATTTTTGTTTTGTAAAGAAAAGCCATGATCACATAAAGTGAGTCCATAAGTTATAGCACTCATATGATATAGCCAGATGCTATCAGCTTAGACAAGCACCAGCTCTCTTGATTAGCTTGTTCTTCGCAATGTGAAAGGCACCAGCAAAAACTGTAAATTTCAAAGAAAGTGATTACTAGGAATAATGCTTAGTTTTTGGCAATTGTAATATAGTAGACCCTTGACATTTGTAGATTTAGTATGCTAAGTTTTGTCTATTCATGAACTAATACTTCATGTTGTAATTTGTGATTTTGCTGAGGCATGAATTTGAATCTAACACATTGAAAGGCTGGCCATAACTCTTGAAGTGATAAAAATTTTGTTTCTTTGTGTTATATGATCCCTAAAAGTAACCTAAGCTATTATATTATTGCATCTGGAGATATTTGCAACTCTCACAATGAGTTACTCAAGGCATTTAAAGGAGTGTATGCATACACACACAAATGTATACATACATATACATACACACGCACACAGAAACACACACACATAGAAAGAGAAAGTCCTGGTGGTGCAGTGGTTATCAGCATTCAGCTGCTAATCAAAAGGCTGGTGGTTAAAACCAACCAGCTGATACATGGGACAAAGATGTTACAATGGGGTAATCTGTTTCCATAAAGATGACAGCCTTGAAAACCCTATGAGACAGTTCTGCTCTGTCCTATAAAATTGCTATGAGTCAGAATCAACTTAATGGCAATAGGTAATGGAGATATATGATATACTATAGGAAAGATACATATGTGTGCGTATGTATAAATACATATGTATACACATACACACTGACACACATATATATATATACACACACACATATACATATAACATTCATACAGACAAGAGATAAAAATAAATTTACTGTGTAATTCTAGTGCTGAAATACTGCTTAATCCTAGTTTTGATGAGATGTGGCAAGTATTTGGGAAAAAATACTACAAAAAGTTGTCAAGTTCCCCTTATAGTGACTGCATTTGTGTCAGGTGAGAACTGTGTTCCCTCAGATTTTCCATGGTTCTTATTTATGTTAGTGTATCACTAGGTTTTTCTTTCAAGGTGCATGTGGATGGACTCCAACCTTCAACACTATGGTTAGCAGCCAAGTATGTTAACTGTTCATAGTACCCAGGGACTCCTAGGGAAGGAGAAAGAAGCTATAAATGAAAAGATTTACAGATCATATGAGGAGTTTGTAATGTATCCTGAAGGCAACACGGTATTTAGATGAATGCATGATGATAATGAATACCAGAATTCCGTGTCTTCTTGAAGAACTTTTTTATCTATTGTTCCAATATCCCTCCTTACTTAATTCATGATCTTTAGATCAAAGCAGTGTTTCTTTGTTTTAGAGCAGGTTTCCAAGTCTTAATTATATCTTAGTGCATTTGTCTAAAACTATAAGTTTTAGCCTATAAAATGCAGTTGTAACCATCTATATTTCAATTACTACTTTCTGTTAAAAAGAAATCTGTGAAAATGCTCTTGTTCTTCTTACAAGTGATTAAAAAATTGCCTGCAGTGAGATACTTTCTCTGTATTCTTGTGTTTGAATAATTTTTGTAAACCTTTACATCTTTTAGGTACTAAAATAAGAAGGTATAACTTGGTGTCAAATGAAAGCATTAGCACTTAGAAGTTTTTATATAGTTCTGGGAAGAAGACCTTGATGACTACATTTTATCTTCACCACCTATGTTCTCCTCTGTCAAATACAAATATGCATTGATGAGGAAGCTGTAAGGATTAACTGAGAATATACTAGGACAGGGTTGGATATATTGACTACAGAAAGTTTTAGATTTCTTCCATTTAGGCCATGACAATACTTCCTTCAACTATACTATAAAATATTGCACATAGCAACTGTGTCATTTTCATCCTTAGTTGTCACCCAGAACAATAGCACATGCTACACTGATGCTCAACAAATGTTTGCAGCAGTATATATGTGTGTGTGTGTGTGTGTGTGTCTGTGTATGACTGGGCAATCTACTTCTGTAAAGATTTACCACATTGGAAACCCAATGGGAGTTGCCATGAGTCGGAATTGAGTCAATGGAAGTGAGTTTGGTTTTTGGTTATATATAATGTAATACACACACACACACACACACACACATATGGGGGGAGGATTGATCAGTTCTTTCCAAAAGATGCAAGCTCTAAACTTGGCCTTCCCACAGATGTCTTCATTCAGAGGCAATCTCCCACAGAATATTCCCTACCAAGCTAAGGTATAAAGGTTCTCTCAAAGCAGGCTTTTTATGAATGGTTGTGATTCATGTCAAATGGAATGTGAAAACGCTGTACATTTTAATTATAACTGCTGATCATAAAATCACTGCCATTATGTACTAGTCCATTCAATACACTGTGGCTAATTAGGTTCACACACCTGACAGATGTCTTTTCTCTCTTAAATTGGGTAAATGCAATTTATTTACTAACAAAAGAATTTACAGCTAATTCATGGAAAAATATGAAATTGATTCATCTGATGAAAGTGAAGTTATAACTTGGAATCTGGATAGACAGTATGTCCTATATTCTTTCTCACTGTAAAACACTCATGCCAGAAGAAAATCACCAACCAATTCATCAACACTTCTCATGTTTCAATAATTAATTTTATATTTACAGAGGAAGATATTAAAGTTGTTCTCTTAAATGAGCTCTGCTGGTTTCAACCAATTATTATTTCAATGAGTATTTAGGTTGATATCCCAGTTCAGCTACTTACATGATTTGAAAACTTGAGCAAGTTATTTAATTTACCATTGTCTCATGTATAAAATGAGACTAATAGTAGTTGCTTTCTTTAGTGATTGCCAGGAAAATATGGTGAGAAAATACATGTAAATTCAAGGAATTTAAGGCTCTAAGCAGATAATATTGGAAATAGGTTAGCAAGTATTTCTTTCCTGATTTCATAATTATTATTTCTTTACTAAGATGATATTTGTGAATAGACTTAATGAAAATAAATAAAATCATTAAAAAATAAATAACAGAATCTATAAAATAAGCAAGTTCATAGAGACAAAGTTTATTAGTGGTTACTAGGGACTGGGGAAATTATTGCATAAGGGTTACTGAGTTTCTAATTAGGGCTGTGAGAAATATTTGGAAATGGATAATGGTGACACAATATAGTTAATGTAATTAATGTCACTGAATTCTAGACATAACGAAGGTTAAAATGGCAAATATATATTAATAGACACATTACCACAATAGAATTAAAAACAAACAAATTCAAAAAGTGAGTGATCTTAAGTGGTCTTGAAGAAGATACTAGGACTGAAAAGATCTAAGGAAATATTACTTGCCCTCAAGGAAGTAAAATTCTAGTAGAAAATGGCTGTTGTGGAAGAATCAGAAAATAATTAAATTATGGATGGTGAATTAGGTTCAGAAATTAGAGGTATATACTAAGGAAACCACCTTGAAAACTACTTAACCCAGGGAGATCAGGAAAGCCTACTCTGAAGAGGTGGAACCTGGCCTGAATTTTGAAGGGAAGATCAGATTTAGGTCACAAAATCGGATGTAGGAAAAGGCACTCCATGGGAAAGATAGGACACGTTCAAAAGCACAAGGTAACAGAGAGTTTCAACCTTTTCAGGAACTGAATGCAAGATAATTTGCTGAGTTGTGTGTAGAAAAGTGAGAGATTATTAAGAATATCCATCCTAGGAAAGGAAGGTTGGGCAATCCTACTTCTGTAGTGATACTGCCTCGGAAACCCAAGGAGTGGTCGCTATGAGTCGGAGCTGACTCAACGGCACATAACAACACAACAACAACAGGTAAACTACAATTACAAGCATGGAGAGAAATAACAATCAAATAGCAGTGGCTGGAACAGACAGAGAATGTGTGTCATTAATCTGAAATTCTAGTCAGGAGAGGAGTGCTTGGGGGTTTTGTGTCTCTTGAATTAAGACAAGCTAAAAGTGATACCAAGCTTTGTGTATACTGTTAGAACATAAGAATAAGTAGAAACACAACTAATTGATGTGAATGGTAAAATTGATAACCTAAGAGAATGAGAAAAACTCTTGTGGTGCAGTGGTTAACATATTCAACTGCTAACCAAAAGATTGGAATCCACCAGGTGCTCTGTGGGAGAAACATGAGGCAATCTGCTTCCATAAAGATTAGCAGCCTTGGAAACCCTTTGGGGCAGTTCTACTCTGTTCTGTAGTGTTGCTCTGAGACTAAATTAACTTGATGACAGTAGATTTGATTTTGGTTTAGGAGAATGAGAACAGAGTGCACCAGAATAGAAGGTAAGCTGGAAAACGCCCTGAGCTCCTCGGCATTTCACCTTCCATCCTGGCCATCCACAGGCTGAGTCCTAATCCTAGCTTTACACAGCCAACACAGCACAAGGCATACCAGAAAGCATAGGTTTCCCTCTATCTCAGTGAGTTTGGCTACTGTGTTAGCAGAAGCTCTATGCTTTTTATCCTCCACGTAGAAGAGAAAACATTGCTTTCCTAATGTTGCACCATCCTTGCATGTTGTTGTGCACCTCAGTCAGTTCACATAGGGAGATTTGGCTGAGTTTATGCTGCTACAGCACTGTCATTAATATCAACAGTAATCTTGGTCTATTTTGATTGTCACTGGAACTCAATTTCATGTCCAGGCTTTGGTGGATTTCATATTCAGTGAACCTCAGAGACTAAGTTCCCACTCACCCTAGGCGGACATGATCAGTTTTCTATCTGGAGAAATAATCTACTAAATCCCTGGAAGGAGGATGCTAAGTGTAGATTTTACAGTCCTTCAATTCCCATTTATCCTGTAAAGATAATTCGTATCTGAGTTCACATTAAAATGAGGTTAAAGTGGGGCTTGAGAGAAAAACTTTCCATAGCTTTCCACCCTCATACTTCATAACTATTGTGAAGGGGATAACAGCATGAACTAAGCTCTTCCCTGTGTACAGAATCAATGCTTTAAAGTACTGATGTGGAAATCAATGCCTTGCCTCAGTGTGTGTTCTGAGCATCACTGAACCATCATATATGTTCTTAAATCTTAAGTGACTCCTGAAAGCTCTATGGGTGCAACATAATCTTAAGCCCAATACCAGAAAGCATATTTTCACCAAGATAAGTTGCTCTAAGATAGAATATCAGTGGATTCATCCAGCTCTTCAGATTATTTTCTCAGCATACCTATTGAATAAGTGTAGTGAAAGAATACAATGCTGACATACACCTTTCATGATATAACAATCCTTGCTATACTTGAGCCCATCATCGCAGCGACTGTGTCAATTTTGTTGAGAGTCTTGCCCTTTTTTGCTGACTCTCTACTTTAGGAAAGCATGATAGCCTTCTCCAGGGAATGATCCCTTCTGACAACATGACCAAAAAAATGACAAAAAGTGTGGCCACTCTTTGCTTCCAAGGAGCATTCCACCTGCACTTCCTTCAGGATAGATTTGTTAATTCTTCTGGCAGTCCAAGGAATTTTCAGTATTATTAACCAATACCACAATTCAAAGTCATCAACTCTTCCATTTTCTTATATGCATTGTCCAGCTTTCACATGCACATGCAGTGATTGAAAATATGCCTTCAAAGTGATTTATTTGCTTCTTAATATTTTAAAAGATTCTCTGGTGGCATAGGTCTTTAGCCACTGATTTGTGCAGTGCAAGATGAGATCTGATTCCTGGACTGCTGCTTCCATTAGTGTTAACCATTGATTCAAGTAAAATGAAATCCCTGACATTAATCTTTTCTCCATCTATCATGATAATCCTTCTTTTCCAGTTGTGAGGATTTTTGTTTTCTTTATACTGAGGTGTAATACATACTAAAGACTGTAGTATTGGATCTTCATCAGTAAGTGCTTCAAATTGTCTTCAATTTTGGCAAGCAAATTGGGTCATGGGCATACTTCAGGTTGTTAATGAGTCTTCCTCCAACCCTGATGCCATGTTCCTCTTCATATCGTCCAGCTCTTTGGATTATTTGCTCAGCATACATATTGAATGAATGCAGTGAAAGAATACAATCCTGACGTATACCTTTTATGAGTTTAAACCATGCAGTATCACCTTGTTCTGTCTGAATGATTGCTGGCCAGTCATTATTCAACTTTTACACAGTAATAAACTAGGGATATTATTCTAACAAGCAAGTATCATGCCATTTTTAAGATTATGAACATGGTTTAAAATGAATCTCCATATCTTAGTTACCCTTTGTATATAATTATTTTTTTCCTAAAAGTATACTTACATATCTACAATAGTGGCAACTCTAATTTTTCCAAGAAGAAATGAGGCAGACACATCATTCTGATTTATTTACTCTATTGTCTGTTAATTTAATTGTTCAAAAAATAATTACTGCTCTTGTTTTATGCAAAAAAAAAAGTACAGTAATTGGAATACCAACATTAATATAATATGGTCATTCATATCAAATAGTCAAATAAATTGACACCAGAAGTAAACAAGAATGCCCAGACTTTGTCTCACCTACTTTGGTCATGTTGTATGAAGGGACCATTCCCTGGAGAAGAATATCATTCTTGGTAAAGTAGAGGGTCAGCAAAAAGTGAAAGATCCTTGACAAGATGGATTGACACAGTGGCTGCAATGATGGGCTGAAGTGTAGCAAGGACTGTAAAGATGACACACATCTGGGAAGTATTTCTGTTGTGCATAGTAGGGTCACTATGAGTCAGAGATGACTCAACTGCAACTAACAACAGCACAGTATGAATTACACAATTACTCACACAATGACATATGGCTTTTAAGTGCCATGAAAGAGATATTCTCATTTTGTTTGAGAGCACCATGGATGAGTTTTGCCAAAAGATTACAAGGGAAGTACATGTTTGAGCTGAGACTTGAAGGATGAGTAGAAATCAACAAAGTAAAACAGTGGGAAAATGTATTCCTAGCAGAGTATACAACATGTACAATATCAAAAGAGAGCATAAGCTATTAAAATATTTGTAAATGGGCAAACAGAAATGGAGTCTAGAGTTTGGGAGGAAATGGAGAAAGAGCATATTTTGTGTTAGTTACTTAGTGCTTCTGTAACATAAATACCACAAGAGAGTGGTTTTAAACAACAAATACTTATTTTCTCACAGTTTTGAAGGCTAAAATACAAAATCAGGGTTTTAGCCATGTGTGTTCCTTCTTTGAGCCTCTCTCCTTGTTTCTAGCATCTGCTGGTGATCCTTGCATTCCTTTGCTTGTAAACAATCTTCAAATGTTGTCTGTGTGTGTGTGTGTGTGTGTGTGTGCGCGTCTGAGTCTGTGTCTGTTTTCATCTGCTTTTTTTTTTTGCTGTGTCCCAAAGATTTTGGTATGTTGTGTTTTCATTCTCATTTGATTCAAGGAATTTTTCAATTCAGTTTTGATTTCTTCTCTTACCCAGT